>NW_028317877.1:9684479-9988125 GCF_062004578.1 Staurois parvus
GATTAGAAAGTATGAAGTGAGGCTTACCTCATGGTTGAAAACAGCGATGGTTTTGAGTTATCTTCAGGTCTTCTTTAAACACTTACTTCTCTCTAACTTCCAGGCTTTTATAAGCAAGGGGGAATACTCCATTATCCAATGAATACCCAGGTAAGTTTTCTTTTGTGTTGCAGAGGGAGGGCATTCTAGTGGGTCAAATGTAAATAGGGCCTTGCCTCTCAAAGCCACAGGTGGTACCAGTTGCAATCTCAGCATAACAATAGGGCGTTTTTGGTAATGTAAACTCTATTCAGAGGTTTAAGCAACAGCTAATCTTAGCAGTTTTGATTATGAAGTAAAATCCGAATGTGTGAGCAGGAGAACTCTATATATTTTATACCTTTCACCTGAGGAATATTTCTGAAATTTAAAATATAGAAGATGCAGACAGCTTGGTTTCAGCTAAAAGCTGTTGTAAGTTAGCATATTCAAAAATTTGCAGGATTTTAAACTTCTTGAGAACTCTATGAACCAATGGTATTGTAGGTTATACATCCCAATGGGTATGTTAACTTCCATATTGTAACTTGCAACTATGAAAGCCAAAATCCAAAGTCACAGGGTATAGAAAAAAGCCACCAAAAAGCACTGTACCAAGGAGCATCTCTTCCTAAATTCTTTGACAGCATTTTGTTTAAAATGATTTAAAAGAATCAGAAAGAGTGTTTAGAAAATAAAACACATTTAGCTATGCAAAGCAATAGTCCTGCTTCCATCCCAAATATGTTTCAAATCACTTAACCAATGAAAAAGAATATGAGTATTCACAGTTTAAAGACCAAACAAAAAGCACTCAGTGAAATCCCAACATATAAGAAAGTGCTTTCATTTGACTTATCTGCAGACATAAAAATCACAAGGATAAAAGCAAATTTCCACTTGATCACTCCGGTCTACCAAAAATAACTCTTGGAAATAATATTGCTATCTAACCCTAAACATAGTTCACAATTGTCAAACCAAGAACCTTGATGATTTTTATGTTGATTCCTAGGTTTCATGAGAAACGTTTTAGTGAAATTGAGCTTTCTCCAAGTAACTTCATGAATGTTCTATCCAAGTAAGTCTGGTCACACAATACCCCAAACAGAAGAGCACACTTCCAATACGTCATCACAGAAAAGTGCTCCGTTTGGAGTTTTGCGCGCTAATATGTCTGAAATGGCTGTTAGGGAAAGGCATTGTGGCTGTGGTTGCAGATAATCTGCTTCTCACCTTGGTCAAACAAGGTGACACTTACATGTTAAAAAACAAGGTTTTAAAGCCGAGATTTTTCTAATAAGGTACAGTGCTCTGCTTTGACTGAGTTGAAAGCATTGAAAGTAGAGGACTGGCCACTCTGATGCTCCTCATTTCATCTGGAAGGTTTAACCCAGTTCCCACATTGCCCAAAACAGGAAGCACTTTCTCACCAGCAATGGAACACAAGATAGTGCTTTGTTTTGGGTCATGTAAATAGGGACAAAAGTATCCAAGATCTTCTCTTATCTGAAAAAAAATGATTTTGATTAGAAAGTATGAAGTGAGGCTTACCTCATGGTTGAAAACAGCGATGGTTTTGAGTTATCTTCAGGTCTTCTTTAAACACTTACATCTCTCTAACTTCCAGGCTTTTATAAGCAAGGGGGAATACTCCATTATCCAATGAATACCCAGGTAAGTTTTCTTTTGTGTTGCAGAGGGAGGGCATTCTAGTGGGTCAAATGTAAATAGGGCCTTGCCTCTCAAAGCCACAGGTGGTACCAGTTGCAATCTCAGCATAACAATAGGGCGTTTTTGGTAATGTAAACTCTATTCAGAGGTTTAAGCAACAGCTAATCTTAGCAGTTTTGATTATGAAGTAAAATCCGAATGTGTGAGCAGGAGAACTCTATATATTTTATACCTTTCACCTGAGGAATATTTCTGAAATTTAAAATATAGAAGATGCAGACAGCTTAGTTTCAGCTAAAAGCTGTTGTAAGTTAGCATATTCAAAAATTTGCAGGATTTTAAACTTCTTGAGAACTCTATGAACCAATGGTATTGTAGGGTATACATCCCAATGGGTATGTTAACTTCCATATTGTAACTTGCAACTATGAAAGCCAAAATCCAAAGTCACAGGGTATAGAAAAAAGCCACCAAAAAGCACTGTACCAAGGAGCATCTCTTCCTAAATTCTTTGACAGCATTTTGTTTAAAATGATTTAAAAGAATCAGAAAGAGTGTTTAGAAAATAAAACACATTTAGCTATGCAAAGCAATAGTCCTGCTTCCATCCCAAATATGTTTCAAATCACTTAACCAATGAAAAAGAATATGAGTATTCACAGTTTAAAGACCAACCAAACAAAAAGCACTCAGTAAAATCCCAACATATAAGAAAGTGCTTTCATTTGACTTATCTGCAGACATAAAAATCACAAGGATAAAAGCAAATTTCCACTTGATCACTCCGGTCTACCAAAAATAACTCTTGGAAATAATATTGCTATCTAACCCTAAACATAGTTCACAATTGTCAAACCAAGAACCTTGATGATTTTTATGTTAATTCCTAGGTTTTATGAGAAAAGTTTTAATGAAATTGAGCTTTCTTCAAGTAACTTCATGAATGTTCTATCCAAGTAAGTCTGGTCACACAATACCCCAAACAGATGAGCACACTTCCAATACGTCATCACAGAAAAGTGCTCCGTTTGGAGTTTTGCGCGCTAATAAGTCTGAAATGTCTGTTAGGGAAAGGCATTGTGGCTGTGGTTGCAGATAATCTGCTTCTCACCTTGGTCAAACAAGGTGACACTTACATGTTAAAAAACAAGGTTTTAAAGCCGAGATTTTTCTAATAAGGTACAGTGCTCTGCTTTGACTGAGTTAAAAGCATTGAAAGTAGAGGACTGGCCACTCTGATGCTCCTCATTTCATCTGAAAGGTTTAACCCAGTTCCCACATTGCCCAAAACAGGAAGCACTTTCTCACCAGCAATGGAACACAAGATAGTGCTTTGTTTTGGGTCATGTAAATAGGGACAAAAGTATCCAAGATCTTCTCTTATCTGAAAAAAAATGATTTTGATTAGAAAGTATGAAGTGAGGCTTACCTCATGGTTGAAAACAGCGATGGTTTTGAGTTATCTTCAGGTCTTCTTTAAACACTTACTTCTCTCTAACTTCCAGGCCTTTATAAGCAAGGGGGAATACTCCATTATCCAATGAATACCCAGGTAAGTTTTCTTTTGTGTTGCAGAGGGAGGACATTCCAGTGGGTCAAATGTAAATAGGGCCTTGCCTCTCAAAGCCACAGGTGGCACCAGTTGCAATCTCAGCATAACAATAGGGCGTTTTTGGTAATGTAAACTCTATTCAGAGGTTTAAGCAACAGCTAATCTTAGCAGTTTTGATTATGAAGTAAAATCCGAATGTGTGAGCAGGAGAACTCTATATTTTATACCTTTCACCTGAGGAATATTTCTGAAATTTAAAATATAGAAGATGCAGACAGCTTGGTTTCAGCTAAAAGCTGTTGTAAGTTAGCATATTCAAAAATTTGCAGGATTTTAAACTTCTTGAGAACTCTATGAACCAATGGTATTGTAGGTTATACATCCCAATGGGTATGTTAACTTCCATATTGTAACTTGCAACTATGAAAGCCAAAATCCAAAGTCACAGGGTATAGAAAAAAGCCACCAAAAAGCACTGTACCAAGGAGCATCTCTTCCTAAATTCTTTGACAGCATTTTGTTTAAAATGATTTAAAAGAATCAGAAAGAGTGTTTAGAAAATAAAACACATTTAGCTATGCAAAGAAATAGTCCTGCTTCCATCCCAAATATGTTTCAAATCACTTAACCAATGAAAAAGAATATGAGTATTCACAGTTTAAAGACCAACCAAACAAAAAGCACTCAGTGAAATCCCAACATATAAGAAAGTGCTTTCATTTGACTTATCTGCAGACATAAAAATCACAAGGATAAAAGCAAATTTCCACTTGATCACTCCGGTCTACCAAAAATAACTCTTGGAAATAATATTGCTATCTAACCCTAAACATAGTTCACAATTGTCAAACCAAGAACCTTGATGATTTTCATGTTGATTCCTAGGTTTCATGAGAAACGTTTTAATGAAATTGAGCTTTCTCCAAGTAACTTCATGAATGTTCTATCCAAGTAAGTCTGGTCACACAATACCCCAAACAGAAGAGCACACTTCCAATACGTCATCACAGACAAGTGCTCCGTTTGGAGTTTTGCACGCTAATATGTCTGAAATGGCTGTTAGGGAAAGGCATTGTGGCTGTGGTTGCAGATAATCTGCTTCTCACCTTGGTCAAACAAGGTGACACTTACATGTTAAAAAACAAGGTTTTAAAGCCGAGATTTTTCTAATAAGGTACAGTGCTCTGCTTTGACTGAGTTGAAAGCATTGAAAGTAGAGGACTGGCCACTCTGATGCTCCTCATTTCATCTGGAAGGTTTAACCCAGTTCCCACATTGCCCAAAACAGGAAGCACTTTCTCACCAGCAATGGAACACAAGATAGTGCTTTGTTTTGGGTCATGTAAATAGGGACAAAAGTATCCAAGATCTTCTCTTATCTGAAAAAAAATGATTTTGATTAGAAAGTATGAAGTGAGGCTTACCTCATGGTTGAGAACAGCAATGGTTTTGAGTTATCTTCAGGTCTTCTTTAAACACTTACTTCTCTCTAACTTCCAGGCCTTTATAAGCAAGGGGGAATACTCCATTATCCAATGAATACCCAGGTAAGTTTTCTTTTGTGTTGCAGAGGGAGGACATTCCAGTGGGTCAAATGTAAATAGGGCCTTGCCTCTCAAAGCCACAGGTGGTACCAGTTGCAATCTCAGCATAACAATAGGGCGTTTTTGGTAATGTAAACTCTATTCAGAGGTTTAAGCAACAGCTAATCTTAGCAGTTTTGATTATGAAGTAAAATCCGAATGTGTGAGCAGGAGAACTCTATATATTTTATACCTTTCACCTGAGGAATATTTCTGAAATTTAAAATATAGAAGATGCAGACAGCTTGGTTTCAGCTAAAAGCTGTTGTAAGTTAGCATATTCAAAAATTTGCAGGATTTTAAACTTCTTGAGAACTCTATGAACCAATGGTATTGTAGGTTATACATCCCAATGGGTATGTTAACTTCCATATTGTAACTTGCAACTATGAAAGCCAAAATCCAAAGTCACAGGGTATAGAAAAAAGCCACCAAAAAGCACTGTACCAAGGAGCATCTCTTCCTAAATTCTTTGACAGCATTTTGTTTAAAATGATTTAAAAGAATCAGAAAGAGTGTTTAGAAAATAAAACACATTTAGCTATGCAAAGCAATAGTCCTGCTTCCATCCCAAATATGTTTCAAATCACTTAACCAATGAAAAAGAATATGAGTATTCACAGTTTAAAGACCAACCAAACAAAAAGCACTCAGTGAAATCCCAACATATAAGAAAGTGCTTTCATTTGACTTATCTGCAGACATAAAAATCACAAGGATAAAAGCAAATTTCCACTTGATCACTCCGGTCTACCAAAAATAACTCTTGGAAATAATATTGCTATCTAACCCTAAACATAGTTCACAATTGTCAAACCAAGAACCTTGATGATTTTCATGTTGATTCCTAGGTTTCATGAGAAACGTTTTAATGAAATTGAGCTTTCTCCAAGTAACTTCATGAATGTTCTATCCAAGTAAGTCTGGTCACACAATACCCCAAACAGAAGAGCACACTTCCAATACGTCATCACAGACAAGTGCTCCGTTTGGAGTTTTGCGCGCTAATATGTCTGAAATGGCTGTTAGGGAAAGGCATTGTGGCTGTGGTTGCAGATAATCTGCTTCTCACCTTGGTCAAACAAGGTGACACTTACATGTTAAAAAACAAGGTTTTAAAGCCGAGATTTTTCTAATAAGGTACAGTGCTCTGCTTTGACTGAGTTGAAAGCATTGAAAGTAGAGGACTGGCCACTCTGATGCTCCTCATTTCATCTGGAAGGTTTAACCCAGTTCCCACATTGCCCAAAACAGGAAGCACTTTCTCACCAGCAATGGAACACAAGATAGTGCTTTGTTTTGGGTCATGTAAATAGGGACAAAAGTATCCAAGATCTTCTCTTATCTGAAAAAAAATGATTTTGATTAGAAAGTATGAAGTGAGGCTTACCTCATGGTTGAAAACAGCGATGGTTTTGAGTTATCTTCAGGTCTTCTTTAAACACTTACTTCTCTCTAACTTCCAGGCTTTTATAAGCAAGGGGGAATACTCCATTATCCAATGAATACCCAGGTAAGTTTTCTTTTGTGTTGCAGAGGGAGGGCATTCTAGTGGGTCAAATGTAAATAGGGCCTTGCCTCTCAAAGCCACAGGTGGTACCAGTTGCAATCTCAGCATAACAATAGGGCGTTTTTGGTAATGTAAACTCTATTCAGAGGTTTAAGCAACAGCTAATCTTAGCAGTTTTGATTATGAAGTAAAATCCGAATGTGTGAGCAGGAGAACTCTATATATTTTATACCTTTCACCTGAGGAATATTTCTGAAATTTAAAATATAGAAGATGCAGACAGCTTGGTTTCAGCTAAAAGCTGTTGTAAGTTAGCATATTCAAAAATTTGCAGGATTTTAAACTTCTTGAGAACTCTATGAACCAATGGTATTGTAGGTTATACATCCCAATGGGTATGTTAACTTCCATATTGTAACTTGCAACTATGAAAGCCAAAATCCAAAGTCACAGGGTATAGAAAAAAGCCACCAAAAAGCACTGCACCAAGGAGCATCTCTTCCTAAATTCTTTGACAGCATTTTGTTTAAAATGATTTAAAAGAATCAGAAAGAGTGTTTAGAAAATAAAACACATTTAGCTATGCAAAGCAATAGTCCTGCTTCCATCCCAAATATGTTTCAAATCACTTAACCAATGAAAAAGAATATGAGTATTCACAGTTTAAAGACCAACCAAACAAAAAGCACTCAGTGAAATCCCAACATATAAGAAAGTGCTTTCATTTGACTTATCTGCAGACATAAAAATCACAAGGATAAAAGCAAATTTCCACTTGATCACTCCGGTCTACCAAAAATAACTCTTGGAAATAATATTGCTATCTAACCCTAAACATAGTTCACAATTGTCAAACCAAGAACCTTGATGATTTTCATGTTGATTCCTAGGTTTCATGAGAAACGTTTTAATGAAATTGAGCTTTCTCCAAGTAACTTCATGAATGTTCTATCCAAGTAAGTCTGGTCACACAATACCCCAAACAGAAGAGCACACTTCCAATACGTCATCACAGACAAGTGCTCCGTTTGGAGTTTTGCGCGCTAATATGTCTGAAATGGCTGTTAGGGAAAGGCATTGTGGCTGTGGTTGCAGATAATCTGCTTCTCACCTTGGTCAAACAAGGTGACACTTACATGTTAAAAAACAAGGTTTTAAAGCCGAGATTTTTCTAATAAGGTACAGTGCTCTGCTTTGACTGAGTTGAAAGCATTGAAAGTAGAGGACTGGCCACTCTGATGCTCCTCATTTCATCTGGAAGGTTTAACCCAGTTCCCACATTGCCCAAAACAGGAAGCACTTTCTCACCAGCAATGGAACACAAGATAGTGCTTTGTTTTGGGTCATGTAAATAGGGACAAAAGTATCCAAGATCTTCTCTTATCTGAAAAAAAATGATTTTGATTAGAAAGTATGAAGTGAGGCTTACCTCATGGTTGAAAACAGCGATGGTTTTGAGTTATCTTCAGGTCTTCTTTAAACACTTACTTCTCTCTAACTTCCAGGCTTTTATAAGCAAGGGGGAATACTCCATTATCCAATGAATACCCAGGTAAGTTTTCTTTTGTGTTGCAGAGGGAGGGCATTCTAGTGGGTCAAATGTAAATAGGGCCTTGCCTCTCAAAGCCACAGGTGGTACCAGTTGCAATCTCAGCATAACAATAGGGCGTTTTTGGTAATGTAAACTCTATTCAGAGGTTTAAGCAACAGCTAATCTTAGCAGTTTTGATTATGAAGTAAAATCCGAATGTGTGAGCAGGAGAACTCTATATATTTTATACCTTTCACCTGAGGAATATTTCTGAAATTTAAAATATAGAAGATGCAGACAGCTTGGTTTCAGCTAAAAGCTGTTGTAAGTTAGCATATTCAAAAATTTGCAGGATTTTAAACTTCTTGAGAACTCTATGAACCAATGGTATTGTAGGTTATACATCCCAATGGGTATGTTAACTTCCATATTGTAACTTGCAACTATGAAAGCCAAAATCCAAAGTCACAGGGTATAGAAAAAAGCCACCAAAAAGCACTGCACCAAGGAGCATCTCTTCCTAAATTCTTTGACAGCATTTTGTTTAAAATGATTTAAAAGAATCAGAAAGAGTGTTTAGAAAATAAAACACATTTAGCTATGCAAAGCAATAGTCCTGCTTCCATCCCAAATATGTTTCAAATCACTTAACCAATGAAAAAGAATATGAGTATTCACAGTTTAAAGACCAACCAAACAAAAAGCACTCAGTGAAATCCCAACATATAAGAAAGTGCTTTCATTTGACTTATCTGCAGACATAAAAATCACAAGGATAAAAGCAAATTTCCACTTGATCACTCCGTTCTACCAAAAATAACTCTTGGAAATAATATTGCTATCTAACCCTAAACATACTTCACAATTGTCAAACCAAGAACCTTGATGATTTTTATGTTAATTCCTAGGTTTTATGAGAAACGTTTTAATGAAATTGAGCTTTCTCCAAGTAACTTCATGAATGTTCTATCCAAGTAAGTCTGGTCACACAATACCCCAAACAGATGAGCACACTTCCAATACGTCATCACAGACAAGTGCTCCGTTTGGAGTTTTGCGCGCTAATATGTCTGAAATGGCTGTTAGGGAAAGGCATTGTGGCTGTGGTTGCAGATAATCTGCTTCTCACCTTGGTCAAACAAGGTGACACTTACATGTTAAAAAACAAGGTTTTAAAGCCGAGATTTTTCTAATAAGGTACAGTGCTCTGCTTTGACTGAGTTGAAAGCATTGAAAGTAGAGGACTGGCCACTCTGATGCTCCTCATTTCATCTGGAAGGTTTAACCCAGTTCCCACATTGCCCAAAACAGGAAGCACTTTCTCACCAGCAATGGAACACAAGATAGTGCTTTGTTTTGGGTCATGTAAATAGGGACAAAAGTATCCAAGATCTTCTCTTATCTGAAAAAAAATGATTTTGATTAGAAAGTATGAAGTGAGGCTTACCTCATGGTTGAGAACAGCAATGGTTTTGAGTTATCTTCAGGTCTTCTTTAAACACTTACTTCTCTCTAACTTCCAGGCCTTTATAAGCAAGGGGGAATACTCCATTATCCAATGAATACCCAGGTAAGTTTTCTTTTGTGTTGCAGAGGGAGGACATTCCAGTGGGTCAAATGTAAATAGGGCCTTGCCTCTCAAAGCCACAGGTGGTACCAGTTGCAATCTCAGCATAACAATAGGGCGTTTTTGGTAATGTAAACTCTATTCAGAGGTTTAAGCAACAGCTAATCTTAGCAGTTTTGATTATGAAGTAAAATCCGAATGTGTGAGCAGGAGAACTCTATATATTTTATACCTTTCACCTGAGGAATATTTCTGAAATTTAAAATATAGAAGATGCAGACAGCTTGGTTTCAGCTAAAAGCTGTTGTAAGTTAGCATATTCAAAAATTTGCAGGATTTTAAACTTCTTGAGAACTCTATGAACCAATGGTATTGTAGGTTATACATCCCAATGGGTATGTTAACTTCCATATTGTAACTTGCAACTATGAAAGCCAAAATCCAAAGTCACAGGGTATAGAAAAAAGCCACCAAAAAGCACTGTACCAAGGAGCATCTCTTCCTAAATTCTTTGACAGCATTTTGTTTAAAATGATTTAAAAGAATCAGAAAGAGTGTTTAGAAAATAAAACACATTTAGCTATGCAAAGCAATAGTCCTGCTTCCATCCCAAATATGTTTCAAATCACTTAACCAATGAAAAAGAATATGAGTATTCACAGTTTAAAGACCAACCAAACAAAAAGCACTCAGTGAAATCCCAACATATAAGAAAGTGCTTTCATTTGACTTATCTGCAGACATAAAAATCACAAGGATAAAAGCAAATTTCCACTTGATCACTCCGGTCTACCAAAAATAACTCTTGGAAATAATATTGCTATCTAACCCTAAACATAGTTCACAATTGTCAAACCAAGAACCTTGATGATTTTCATGTTGATTCCTAGGTTTCATGAGAAACGTTTTAATGAAATTGAGCTTTCTCCAAGTAACTTCATGAATGTTCTATCCAAGTAAGTCTGGTCACACAATACCCCAAACAGAAGAGCACACTTCCAATACGTCATCACAGACAAGTGCTCCGTTTGGAGTTTTGCGCGCTAATATGTCTGAAATGGCTGTTAGGGAAAGGCATTGTGGCTGTGGTTGCAGATAATCTGCTTCTCACCTTGGTCAAACAAGGTGACACTTACATGTTAAAAAACAAGGTTTTAAAGCCGAGATTTTTCTAATAAGGTACAGTGCTCTGCTTTGACTGAGTTGAAAGCATTGAAAGTAGAGGACTGGCCACTCTGATGCTCCTCATTTCATCTGGAAGGTTTAACCCAGTTCCCACATTGCCCAAAACAGGAAGCACTTTCTCACCAGCAATGGAACACAAGATAGTGCTTTGTTTTGGGTCATGTAAATAGGGACAAAAGTATCCAAGATCTTCTCTTATCTGAAAAAAAATGATTTTGATTAGAAAGTATGAAGTGAGGCTTACCTCATGGTTGAAAACAGCGATGGTTTTGAGTTATCTTCAGGTCTTCTTTAAACACTTACTTCTCTCTAACTTCCAGGCTTTTATAAGCAAGGGGGAATACTCCATTATCCAATGAATACCCAGGTAAGTTTTCTTTTGTGTTGCAGAGGGAGGGCATTCTAGTGGGTCAAATGTAAATAGGGCCTTGCCTCTCAAAGCCACAGGTGGTACCAGTTGCAATCTCAGCATAACAATAGGGCGTTTTTGGTAATGTAAACTCTATTCAGAGGTTTAAGCAACAGCTAATCTTAGCAGTTTTGATTATGAAGTAAAATCCGAATGTGTGAGCAGGAGAACTCTATATATTTTATACCTTTCACCTGAGGAATATTTCTGAAATTTAAAATATAGAAGATGCAGACAGCTTGGTTTCAGCTAAAAGCTGTTGTAAGTTAGCATATTCAAAAATTTGCAGGATTTTAAACTTCTTGAGAACTCTATGAACCAATGGTATTGTAGGTTATACATCCCAATGGGTATGTTAACTTCCATATTGTAACTTGCAACTATGAAAGCCAAAATCCAAAGTCACAGGGTATAGAAAAAAGCCACCAAAAAGCACTGCACCAAGGAGCATCTCTTCCTAAATTCTTTGACAGCATTTTGTTTAAAATGATTTAAAAGAATCAGAAAGAGTGTTTAGAAAATAAAACACATTTAGCTATGCAAAGCAATAGTCCTGCTTCCATCCCAAATATGTTTCAAATCACTTAACCAATGAAAAAGAATATGAGTATTCACAGTTTAAAGACCAACCAAACAAAAAGCACTCAGTGAAATCCCAACATATAAGAAAGTGCTTTCATTTGACTTATCTGCAGACATAAAAATCACAAGGATAAAAGCAAATTTCCACTTGATCACTCCGTTCTACCAAAAATAACTCTTGGAAATAATATTGCTATCTAACCCTAAACATAGTTCACAATTGTCAAACCAAGAACCTTGATGATTTTTATGTTAATTCCTAGGTTTTATGAGAAACGTTTTAATGAAATTGAGCTTTCTCCAAGTAACTTCATGAATGTTCTATCCAAGTAAGTCTGGTCACACAATACCCCAAACAGATGAGCACACTTCCAATACGTCATCACAGACAAGTGCTCCGTTTGGAGTTTTGCGCGCTAATATGTCTGAAATGGCTGTTAGGGAAAGGCATTGTGGCTGTGGTTGCAGATAATCTGCTTCTCACCTTGGTCAAACAAGGTGACACTTACATGTTAAAAAACAAGGTTTTAAAGCCGAGATTTTTCTAATAAGGTACAGTGCTCTGCTTTGACTGAGTTGAAAGCATTGAAAGTAGAGGACTGGCCACTCTGATGCTCCTCATTTCATCTGGAAGGTTTAACCCAGTTCCCACATTGCCCAAAACAGGAAGCACTTTCTCACCAGCAATGGAACACAAGATAGTGCTTTGTTTTGGGTCATGTAAATAGGGACAAAAGTATCCAAGATCTTCTCTTATCTGAAAAAAAATGATTTTGATTAGAAAGTATGAAGTGAGGCTTACCTCATGGTTGAGAACAGCAATGGTTTTGAGTTATCTTCAGGTCTTCTTTAAACACTTACTTCTCTCTAACTTCCAGGCCTTTATAAGCAAGGGGGAATACTCCATTATCCAATGAATACCCAGGTAAGTTTTCTTTTGTGTTGCAGAGGGAGGACATTCCAGTGGGTCAAATGTAAATAGGGCCTTGCCTCTCAAAGCCACAGGTGGTACCAGTTGCAATCTCAGCATAACAATAGGGCGTTTTTGGTAATGTAAACTCTATTCAGAGGTTTAAGCAACAGCTAATCTTAGCAGTTTTGATTATGAAGTAAAATCCGAATGTGTGAGCAGGAGAACTCTATATATTTTATACCTTTCACCTGAGGAATATTTCTGAAATTTAAAATATAGAAGATGCAGACAGCTTGGTTTCAGCTAAAAGCTGTTGTAAGTTAGCATATTCAAAAATTTGCAGGATTTTAAACTTCTTGAGAACTCTATGAACCAATGGTATTGTAGGTTATACATCCCAATGGGTATGTTAACTTCCATATTGTAACTTGCAACTATGAAAGCCAAAATCCAAAGTCACAGGGTATAGAAAAAAGCCACCAAAAAGCACTGTACCAAGGAGCATCTCTTCCTAAATTCTTTGACAGCATTTTGTTTAAAATGATTTAAAAGAATCAGAAAGAGTGTTTAGAAAATAAAACACATTTAGCTATGCAAAGAAATAGTCCTGCTTCCATCCCAAATATGTTTCAAATCACTTAACCAATGAAAAAGAATATGAGTATTCACAGTTTAAAGACCAACCAAACAAAAAGCACTCAGTGAAATCCCAACATATAAGAAAGTGCTTTCATTTGACTTATCTGCAGACATAAAAATCACAAGGATAAAAGCAAATTTCCACTTGATCACTCCGGTCTACCAAAAATAACTCTTGGAAATAATATTGCTATCTAACCCTAAACATAGTTCACAATTGTCAAACCAAGAACCTTGATGATTTTCATGTTGATTCCTAGGTTTCATGAGAAACGTTTTAATGAAATTGAGCTTTCTCCAAGTAACTTCATGAATGTTCTATCCAAGTAAGTCTGGTCACACAATACCCCAAACAGAAGAGCACACTTCCAATACGTCATCACAGACAAGTGCTCCGTTTGGAGTTTTGCGCGCTAATATGTCTGAAATGGCTGTTAGGGAAAGGCATTGTGGCTGTGGTTGCAGATAATCTGCTTCTCACCTTGGTCAAACAAGGTGACACTTACATGTTAAAAAACAAGGTTTTAAAGCCGAGATTTTTCTAATAAGGTACAGTGCTCTGCTTTGACTGAGTTGAAAGCATTGAAAGTAGAGGACTGGCCACTCTGATGCTCCTCATTTCATCTGGAAGGTTTAACCCAGTTCCCACATTGCCCAAAACAGGAAGCACTTTCTCACCAGCAATGGAACACAAGATAGTGCTTTGTTTTGGGTCATGTAAATAGGGACAAAAGTATCCAAGATCTTCTCTTATCTGAAAAAAAATGATTTTGATTAGAAAGTATGAAGTGAGGCTTACCTCATGGTTGAGAACAGCAATGGTTTTGAGTTATCTTCAGGTCTTCTTTAAACACTTACTTCTCTCTAACTTCCAGGCCTTTATAAGCAAGGGGGAATACTCCATTATCCAATGAATACCCAGGTAAGTTTTCTTTTGTGTTGCAGAGGGAGGACATTCCAGTGGGTCAAATGTAAATAGGGCCTTGCCTCTCAAAGCCACAGGTGGTACCAGTTGCAATCTCAGCATAACAATAGGGCGTTTTTGGTAATGTAAACTCTATTCAGAGGTTTAAGCAACAGCTAATCTTAGCAGTTTTGATTATGAAGTAAAATCCGAATGTGTGAGCAGGAGAACTCTATATATTTTATACCTTTCACCTGAGGAATATTTCTGAAATTTAAAATATAGAAGATGCAGACAGCTTGGTTTCAGCTAAAAGCTGTTGTAAGTTAGCATATTCAAAAATTTGCAGGATTTTAAACTTCTTGAGAACTCTATGAACCAATGGTATTGTAGGTTATACATCCCAATGGGTATGTTAACTTCCATATTGTAACTTGCAACTATGAAAGCCAAAATCCAAAGTCACAGGGTATAGAAAAAAGCCACCAAAAAGCACTGTACCAAGGAGCATCTCTTCCTAAATTCTTTGACAGCATTTTGTTTAAAATGATTTAAAAGAATCAGAAAGAGTGTTTAGAAAATAAAACACATTTAGCTATGCAAAGCAATAGTCCTGCTTCCATCCCAAATATGTTTCAAATCACTTAACCAATGAAAAAGAATATGAGTATTCACAGTTTAAAGACCAACCAAACAAAAAGCACTCAGTGAAATCCCAACATATAAGAAAGTGCTTTCATTTGACTTATCTGCAGACATAAAAATCACAAGGATAAAAGCAAATTTCCACTTGATCACTCCGGTCTACCAAAAATAACTCTTGGAAATAATATTGCTATCTAACCCTAAACATAGTTCACAATTGTCAAACCAAGAACCTTGATGATTTTCATGTTGATTCCTAGGTTTCATGAGAAACGTTTTAATGAAATTGAGCTTTCTCCAAGTAACTTCATGAATGTTCTATCCAAGTAAGTCTGGTCACACAATACCCCAAACAGAAGAGCACACTTCCAATACGTCATCACAGACAAGTGCTCCGTTTGGAGTTTTGCGCGCTAATATGTCTGAAATGGCTGTTAGGGAAAGGCATTGTGGCTGTGGTTGCAGATAATCTGCTTCTCACCTTGGTCAAACAAGGTGACACTTACATGTTAAAAAACAAGGTTTTAAAGCCGAGATTTTTCTAATAAGGTACAGTGCTCTGCTTTGACTGAGTTGAAAGCATTGAAAGTAGAGGACTGGCCACTCTGATGCTCCTCATTTCATCTGGAAGGTTTAACCCAGTTCCCACATTGCCCAAAACAGGAAGCACTTTCTCACCAGCAATGGAACACAAGATAGTGCTTTGTTTTGGGTCATGTAAATAGGGACAAAAGTATCCAAGATCTTCTCTTATCTGAAAAAAAATGATTTTGATTAGAAAGTATGAAGTGAGGCTTACCTCATGGTTGAAAACAGCGATGGTTTTGAGTTATCTTCAGGTCTTCTTTAAACACTTACTTCTCTCTAACTTCCAGGCCTTTATAAGCAAGGGGGAATACTCCATTATCCAATGAATACCCAGGTAAGTTTTCTTTTGTGTTGCAGAGGGAGGGCATTCTAGTGGGTCAAATGTAAATAGGGCCTTGCCTCTCAAAGCCACAGGTGGTACCAGTTGCAATCTCAGCATAACAATAGGGCGTTTTTGGTAATGTAAACTCTATTCAGAGGTTTAAGCAACAGCTAATCTTAGCAGTTTTGATTATGAAGTAAAATCCGAATGTGTGAGCAGGAGAACTCTATATATTTTATACCTTTCACCTGAGGAATATTTCTGAAATTTAAAATATAGAAGATGCAGACAGCTTGGTTTCAGCTGAAAGCTGTTGTAAGTTAGCATATTCAAAAATTTGCAGGATTTTAAACTTCTTGAGAACTCTATGAACCAATGGTATTGTAGGGTATACATCCCAATGGGTATGTTAACTTCCATATTGTAACTTGCAACTATGAAAGCCAAAATCCAAAGTCACAGGGTATAGAAAAAAGCCACCAAAAAGCACTGTACCAAGGAGCATCTCTTCCTAAATTCTTTGACAGCATTTTGTTTAAAATGATTTAAAAGAATCAGAAAGAGTGTTTAGAAAATAAAACACATTTAGCTATGCAAAGCAATAGTCCTGCTTCCATCCCAAATATGTTTCAAATCACTTAACCAATGAAAAAGAATATGAGTATTCACAGTTTAAAGACCAACCAAACAAAAAGCACTCAGTGAAATCCCAACATATAAGAAAGTGCTTTCATTTGACTTATCTGCAGACATAAAAATCACAAGGATAAAAGCAAATTTCCACTTGATCACTCCGGTCTACCAAAAATAACTCTTGGAAATAATATTGCTATCTAACCCTAAACATAGTTCACAATTGTCAAACCAAGAACCTTGATGATTTTCATGTTGATTCCTAGGTTTCATGAGAAACGTTTTAATGAAATTGAGCTTTCTCCAAGTAACTTCATGAATGTTCTATCCAAGTAAGTCTGGTCACACAATACCCCAAACAGAAGAGCACACTTCCAATACGTCATCACAGAAAAGTGCTCCGTTTGGAGTTTTGCGCGCTAATAAGTCTGAAATGGCTGTTAGGGAAAGGCATTGTGGCTGTGGTTGCAGATAATCTGCTTCTCACCTTGGTCAAACAAGGTGACACTTACATGTTAAAAAACAAGGTTTTAAAGCCGAGATTTTTCTAATAAGGTACAGTGCTCTGCTTTGACTGAGTTGAAAGCATTGAAAGTAGAGGACTGGCCACTCTGATGCTCCTCATTTCATCTGGAAGGTTTAACCCCGTTCCCACATTGCCCAAAACAGGAAGCACTTTCTCACCAGCAATGGAACACAAGATAGTGCTTTGTTTTGGGTCATGTAAATAGGGACAAAAGTATCCAAGATCTTCTCTTATCTGAAAAAAAATGATTTTGATTAGAAAGTATGAAGTGAGGCTTACCTCATGGTTGAAAACAGCGATGGTTTTGAGTTATCTTCAGGTCTTCTTTAAACACTTACTTCTCTCTAACTTCCAGGCCTTTATAAGCAAGGGGGAATACTCCATTATCCAATGAATACCCAGGTAAGTTTTCTTTTGTGTTGCAGAGGGAGGGCATTCCAGTGGGTCAAATGTAAATAGGGCCTTGCCTCTCAAAGCCACAGGTGGTACCAGTTGCAATCTCAGCATAACAATAGGGCGTTTTTGGTAATGTAAACTCTATTCAGAGGTTTAAGCAACAGCTAATCTTAGCAGTTTTGATTATGAAGTAAAATCCGAATGTGTGAGCAGGAGAACTCTATATATTTTATACCTTTCACCTGAGGAATATTTCTGAAATTTAAAATATAGAAGATGCAGACAGCTTGGTTTCAGCTGAAAGCTGTTGTAAGTTAGCATATTCAAAAATTTGCAGGATTTTAAACTTCTTGAGAACTCTATGAACCAATGGTATTGTAGGGTATACATCCCAATGGGTATGTTAACTTCCATATTGTAACTTGCAACTATGAAAGCCAAAATCCAAAGTCACAGGGTATAGAAAAAAGCCACCAAAAAGCACTGTACCAAGGAGCATCTCTTCCTAAATTCTTTGACAGCATTTTGTTTAAAATGATTTTAAAGAATCAGAAAGAGTGTTTAGAAAATAAAACACATTTAGCTATGCAAAGCAATAGTCCTGCTTCCATCCCAAATATGTTTCAAATCACTTAACCAATGAAAAAGAATATGAGTATTCACAGTTTAAAGACCAACCAAACAAAAAGCACTCAGTGAAATCCCAACATATAAGAAAGTGCTTTCATTTGACTTATCTGCAGACATAAAAATCACAAGGATAAAAGCAAATTTCCACTTGATCACTCCGGTCTACCAAAAATAACTCTTGGAAATAATATTGCTATCTAACCCTAAACATAGTTCACAATTGTCAAACCAAGAACCTTGATGATTTTCATGTTGATTCCTAGGTTTCATGAGAAACGTTTTAATGAAATTGAGCTTTCTCCAAGTAACTTCATGAATGTTCTATCCAAGTAAGTCTGGTCACACAATACCCCAAACAGAAGAGCACACTTCCAATACGTCATCACAGAAAAGTGCTCCGTTTGGAGTTTTGCGCGCTAATATGTCTGAAATGGCTGTTAGGGAAAGGCATTGTGGCTGTGGTTGCAGATAATCTGCTTCTCACCTTGGTCAAACAAGGTGACACTTACATGTTAAAAAACAAGGTTTTAAAGCCGAGATTTTTCTAATAAGGTACAGTGCTCTGCTTTGACTGAGTTGAAAGCATTGAAAGTAGAGGACTGGCCACTCTGATGCTCCTCATTTCATCTGGAAGGTTTAACCCAGTTCCCACATTGCCCAAAACAGGAAGCACTTTCTCACCAGCAATGGAACACAAGATAGTGCTTTGTTTTGGGTCATGTAAATAGGGACAAAAGTATCCAAGATCTTCTCTTATCTGAAAAAAAATGATTTTGATTAGAAAGTATGAAGTGAGGCTTACCTCATGGTTGAAAACAGCGATGGTTTTGAGTTATCTTCAGGTCTTCTTTAAACACTTACTTCTCTCTAACTTCCAGGCCTTTATAAGCAAGGGGGAATACTCCATTATCCAATGAATACCCAGGTAAGTTTTCTTTTGTGTTGCAGAGGGAGGGCATTCTAGTGGGTCAAATGTAAATAGGGCCTTGCCTCTCAAAGCCACAGGTGGTACCAGTTGCAATCTCAGCATAACAATAGGGCGTTTTTGGTAATGTAAACTCTATTCAGAGGTTTAAGCAACAGCTAATCTTAGCAGTTTTGATTATGAAGTAAAATCCGAATGTGTGAGCAGGAGAACTCTATATATTTTATACCTTTCACCTGAGGAATATTTCTGAAATTTAAAATATAGAAGATGCAGACAGCTTGGTTTCAGCTGAAAGCTGTTGTAAGTTAGCATATTCAAAAATTTGCAGGATTTTAAACTTCTTGAGAACTCTATGAACCAATGGTATTGTAGGGTATACATCCCAATGGGTATGTTAACTTCCATATTGTAACTTGCAACTATGAAAGCCAAAATCCAAAGTCACAGGGTATAGAAAAAAGCCACCAAAAAGCACTGTACCAAGGAGCATCTCTTCCTAAATTCTTTGACAGCATTTTGTTTAAAATGATTTTAAAGAATCAGAAAGAGTGTTTAGAAAATAAAACACATTTAGCTATGCAAAGCAATAGTCCTGCTTCCATCCCAAATATGTTTCAAATCACTTAACCAATGAAAAAGAATATGAGTATTCACAGTTTAAAGACCAACCAAACAAAAAGCACTCAGTGAAATCCCAACATATAAGAAAGTGCTTTCATTTGACTTATCTGCAGACATAAAAATCACAAGGATAAAAGCAAATTTCCACTTGATCACTCCGGTCTACCAAAAATAACTCTTGGAAATAATATTGCTATCTAACCCTAAACATAGTTCACAATTGTCAAACCAAGAACCTTGATGATTTTCATGTTGATTCCTAGGTTTCATGAGAAACGTTTTAATGAAATTGAGCTTTCTCCAAGTAACTTCATGAATGTTCTATCCAAGTAAGTCTGGTCACACAATACCCCAAACAGAAGAGCACACTTCCAATACGTCATCACAGAAAAGTGCTCCGTTTGGAGTTTTGCGTGCTAATAAGTCTGAAATGGCTGTTAGGGAAAGGCATTGTGGCTGTGGTTGCAGATAATCTGCTTCTCACCTTGGTCAAACAAGGTGACACTTACATGTTAAAAAACAAGGTTTTAAAGCCGAGATTTTTCTAATAAGGTACAGTGCTCTGCTTTGACTGAGTTGAAAGCATTGAAAGTAGAGGACTGGCCACTCTGATGCTCCTCATTTCATCTGGAAGGTTTAACCCAGTTCCCACATTGCCCAAAACAGGAAGCACTTTCTCACCAGCAATGGAACACAAGATAGTGCTTTGTTTTGGGTCATGTAAATAGGGACAAAAGTATCCAAGATCTTCTCTTATCTGAAAAAAAATGATTTTGATTAGAAAGTATGAAGTAAGGCTTACCTCATGGTTGAGAACAGCAATGGTTTTGAGTTATCTTCAGGTCTTCTTTAAACACTTACTTCTCTCTAACTTCCAGGCCTTTATAAGCAAGGGGGAATACTCCATTATCCAATGAATACCCAGGTAAGTTTTCTTTTGTGTTGCAGAGGGAGGACATTCCAGTGGGTCAAATGTAAATAGGGCCTTGCCTCTCAAAGCCACAGGTGGTACCAGTTGCAATCTCAGCATAACAATAGGGCGTTTTTGGTAATGTAAACTCTATTCAGAGGTTTAAGCAACAGCTAATCTTAGCAGTTTTGATTATGAAGTAAAATCCGAATGTGTGAGCAGGAGAACTCTATATATTTTATACCTTTCACCTGAGGAATATTTCTGAAATTTAAAATATAGAAGATGCAGACAGCTTGGTTTCAGCTGAAAGCTGTTGTAAGTTAGCATATTCAAAAATTTGCAGGATTTTAAACTTCTTGAGAACTCTATGAACCAATGGTATTGTAGGGTATACATCCCAATGGGTATGTTAACTTCCATATTGTAACTTGCAACTATGAAAGCCAAAATCCAAAGTCACAGGGTATAGAAAAAAGCCACCAAAAAGCACTGTACCAAGGAGCATCTCTTCCTAAATTCTTTGACAGCATTTTGTTTAAAATGATTTTAAAGAATCAGAAAGAGTGTTTAGAAAATAAAACACATTTAGCTATGCAAAGCAATAGTCCTGCTTCCATCCCAAATATGTTTCAAATCACTTAACCAATGAAAAAGAATATGAGTATTCACAGTTTAAAGACCAACCAAACAAAAAGCACTCAGTGAAATCCCAACATATAAGAAAGTGCTTTCATTTGACTTATCTGCAGACATAAAAATCACAAGGATAAAAGCAAATTTCCACTTGATCACTCCGGTCTACCAAAAATAACTCTTGGAAATAATATTGCTATCTAACCCTAAACATAGTTCACAATTGTCAAACCAAGAACCTTGATGATTTTCATGTTGATTCCTAGGTTTCATGAGAAACGTTTTAATGAAATTGAGCTTTCTCCAAGTAACTTCATGAATGTTCTATCCAAGTAAGTCTGGTCACACAATACCCCAAACAGAAGAGCACACTTCCAATACGTCATCACAGAAAAGTGCTCCGTTTGGAGTTTTGCGTGCTAATAAGTCTGAAATGGCTGTTAGGGAAAGGCATTGTGGCTGTGGTTGCAGATAATCTGCTTCTCACCTTGGTCAAACAAGGTGACACTTACATGTTAAAAAACAAGGTTTTAAAGCCGAGATTTTTCTAATAAGGTACAGTGCTCTGCTTTGACTGAGTTGAAAGCATTGAAAGTAGAGGACTGGCCACTCTGATGCTCCTCATTTCATCTGGAAGGTTTAACCCAGTTCCCACATTGCCCAAAACAGGAAGCACTTTCTCACCAGCAATGGAACACAAGATAGTGCTTTGTTTTGGGTCATGTAAATAGGGACAAAAGTATCCAAGATCTTCTCTTATCTGAAAAAAAATGATTTTGATTAGAAAGTATGAAGTAAGGCTTACCTCATGGTTGAGAACAGCAATGGTTTTGAGTTATCTTCAGGTCTTCTTTAAACACTTACTTCTCTCTAACTTCCAGGCCTTTATAAGCAAGGGGGAATACTCCATTATCCAATGAATACCCAGGTAAGTTTTCTTTTGTGTTGCAGAGGGAGGACATTCCAGTGGGTCAAATGTAAATAGGGCCTTGCCTCTCAAAGCCACAGGTGGTACCAGTTGCAATCTCAGCATAACAATAGGGCGTTTTTGGTAATGTAAACTCTATTCAGAGGTTTAAGCAACAGCTAATCTTAGCAGTTTTGATTATGAAGTAAAATCCGAATGTGTGAGCAGGAGAACTCTATATATTTTATACCTTTCACCTGAGGAATATTTCTGAAATTTAAAATATAGAAGATGCAGACAGCTTGGTTTCAGCTAAAAGCTGTTGTAAGTTAGCATATTCAAAAATTTGCAGGATTTTAAACTTCTTGAGAACTCTATGAACCAATGGTATTGTAGGGTATACATCCCAATGGGTATGTTAACTTTCAAATTGTAACTTGCAATTATGAAAGCCAAAATCCAAAGTCACAGGGTATAGAAAAAAGCCACCAAAAAGCACTGTACCAAGGAGCATCTCTTCCTAAATTCTTTGACAGCATTTTGTTTAAAATGATTTAAAAGAATCAGAAAGAGTGTTTAGAAAATAAAACACATTTAGCTATGCAAAGCAATAGTCCTGCTTCCATCCCAAATATGTTTCAAATCACTTAACCAATGAAAAAGAATATGAGTATTCACAGTTTAAAGACCAACCAAACAAAAAGCACTCAGTAAAATCCCAACATATAAGAAAGTGCTTTCATTTGACTTATCTGCAGACATAAAAATCACAAGGATAAAAGCAAATTTCCACTTGATCACTCCGGTCTACCAAAAATAACTCTTGGAAATAATATTGCTATCTAACCCTAAACATAGTTCACAATTGTCAAACCAAGAACCTTGATGATTTTTATGTTGATTCCTAGGTTTCATGAGAAACGTTTTAATGAAATTGAGCTTTCTCCAAGTAACTTCATGAATGTTCTATCCAAGTAAGTCTGGTCACACAATACCCCAAACAGAAGAGCACACTTCCAATACGTCATCACAGAAAAGTGCTCCGTTTGGAGTTTTGCGCGCTAATATGTCTGAAATGGCTGTTAGGGAAAGGCATTGTGGCTGTGGATGCAGATAATCTGCTTCTCACCTTGGTCAAACAAGGTGACACTTACATGTTAAAAAACAAGGTTTTAAAGCCGAGATTTTTCTAATAAGGTACAGTGCTCTGCTTTGACTGAGTTGAAAGCATTGAAAGTAGAGGACTGGCCACTCTGATGCTCCTCATTTCATCTGGAAGGTTTAACCCAGTTCCCACATTGCCCAAAACAGGAAGCACTTTCTCACCAGCAATGGAACACAAGATAGTGCTTTGTTTTGGGTCATGTAAATAGGGACAAAAGTATCCAAGATCTTCTCTTATCTGAAAAAAAATGATTTTGATTAGAAAGTATGAAGTGAGGCTTACCTCATGGTTGAAAACAGCGATGGTTTTGAGTTATCTTCAGGTCTTCTTTAAACACTTACTTCTCTCTAACTTCCAGGCCTTTATAAGCAAGGGGGAATACTCCATTATCCAATGAATACCCAGGTAAGTTTTCTTTTGTGTTGCAGAGGGAGGGCATTCTAGTGGGTCAAATGTAAATAGGGCCTTGCCTCTCAAAGCCACAGGTGGTACCAGTTGCAATCTCAGCATAACAATAGGGCGTTTTTGGTAATGTAAACTCTATTCAGAGGTTTAAGCAACAGCTAATCTTAGCAGTTTTGATTATGAAGTAAAATCGGAATGTGTGAGCAGGAGAACTCTATATATTTTATACTTTTCACCTGAGGAATATTTCTGAAATTTAAAATATAGAAGATGCAGACAGCTTGGTTTCAGCTAAAAGCTGTTGTAAGTTAGCATATTCAAAAATTTGCAGGATTTTAAACTTCTTGAGAACTCTATGAACCAATGGTATTGTAGGGTATACATCCCAATGGGTATGTTAACTTCCATATTGTAACTTGCAATTATGAAAGCCAAAATCCAAAGTCACAGGGTATAGAAAAAAGCCACCAAAAAGCACTGTACCAAGGAGCATCTCTTCCTAAATTCTTTGACAGCATTTTGTTTAAAATGATTTAAAAGAATCAGAAAGAGTGTTTAGAAAATAAAACACATTTAGCTATGCAAAGCAATAGTCCTGCTTCCATCCCAAATATGTTTCAAATCACTTAACCAATGAAAAAGAATATGAGTATTCACAGTTTAAAGACCAACCAAACAAAAAGCACTCAGTGAAATCCCAACATATAAGAAAGTGCTTTCATTTGACTTATCTGCAGACATAAAAATCACAAGGATAAAAGCAAATTTCCACTTGATCACTCCGGTCTACCAAAAATAACTCTTGGAAATAATATTGCTATCTAACCCTAAACATAGTTCACAATTGTCAAACCAAGAACCTTGATGATTTTCATGTTGATTCCTAGGTTTCATGAGAAACGTTTTAATGAAATTGAGCTTTCTCCAAGTAACTTCATGAATGTTCTATCCAAGTAAGTCTGGTCACACAATACCCCAAACAGAAGAGCACACTTCCAATACGTCATCACAGACAAGTGCTCTGTTTGGAGTTTTGCGCGCTAATATGTCTGAAATGGCTGTTAGGGAAAGGCATTGTGGCTGTGGTTGCAGATAATCTGCTTCTCACCTTGGTCAAACAAGGTGACACTTACATGTTAAAAAACAAGGTTTTAAAGCCGAGATTTTTCTAATAAGGTACAGTGCTCTGCTTTGACTGAGTTGAAAGCATTGAAAGTAGAGGACTGGCCACTCTGATGCTCCTCATTTCATCTGGAAGGTTTAACCCAGTTCCCACATTGCCCAAAACAGGAAGCACTTTCTCACCAGCAATGGAACACAAGATAGTGCTTTGTTTTGGGTCATGTAAATAGGGACAAAAGTATCCAAGATCTTCTCTTATCTGAAAAAAAATGATTTTGATTAGAAAGTATGAAGTGAGGCTTACCTCATGGTTGAAAACAGCGATGGTTTTGAGTTATCTTCAGGTCTTCTTTAAACACTTACTTCTCTCTAACTTCCAGGCTTTTATAAGCAAGGGGGAATACTCCATTATCCAATGAATACCCAGGTAAGTTTTCTTTTGTGTTGCAGAGGGAGGGCATTCTAGTGGGTCAAATGTAAATAGGGCCTTGCCTCTCAAAGCCACAGGTGGTACCAGTTGCAATCTCAGCATAACAATAGGGCGTTTTTGGTAATGTAAACTCTATTCAGAGGTTTAAGCAACAGCTAATCTTAGCAGTTTTGATTATGAAGTAAAATCCGAATGTGTGAGCAGGAGAACTCTATATATTTTATACCTTTCACCTGAGGAATATTTCTGAAATTTAAAATATAGAAGATGCAGACAGCTTGGTTTCAGCTAAAAGCTGTTGTAAGTTAGCATATTCAAAAATTTGCAGGATTTTAAACTTCTTGAGAACTCTATGAACCAATGGTATTGTAGGTTATACATCCCAATGGGTATGTTAACTTCCATATTGTAACTTGCAACTATGAAAGCCAAAATCCAAAGTCACAGGGTATAGAAAAAAGCCACCAAAAAGCACTGTACCAAGGAGCATCTCTTCCTAAATTCTTTGACAGCATTTTGTTTAAAATGATTTAAAAGAATCAGAAAGAGTGTTTAGAAAATAAAACACATTTAGCTATGCAAAGCAATAGTCCTGCTTCCATCCCAAATATGTTTCAAATCACTTAACCAATGAAAAAGAATATGAGTATTCACAGTTTAAAGACCAAACAAAAAGCACTCAGTGAAATCCCAACATATAAGAAAGTGCTTTCATTTGACTTATCTGCAGACATAAAAATCACAAGGATAAAAGCAAATTTCCACTTGATCACTCCGGTCTACCAAAAATAACTCTTGGAAATAATATTGCTATCTAACCCTAAACATAGTTCACAATTGTCAAACCAAGAACCTTGATGATTTTTATGTTGATTCCTAGGTTTCATGAGAAACGTTTTAGTGAAATTGAGCTTTCTCCAAGTAACTTCATGAATGTTCTATCCAAGTAAGTCTGGTCACACAATACCCCAAACAGAAGAGCACACTTCCAATACGTCATCACAGAAAAGTGCTCCGTTTGGAGTTTTGCGCGCTAATATGTCTGAAATGGCTGTTAGGGAAAGGCATTGTGGCTGTGGTTGCAGATAATCTGCTTCTCACCTTGGTCAAACAAGGTGACACTTACATGTTAAAAAACAAGGTTTTAAAGCCGAGATTTTTCTAATAAGGTACAGTGCTCTGCTTTGACTGAGTTGAAAGCATTGAAAGTAGAGGACTGGCCACTCTGATGCTCCTCATTTCATCTGGAAGGTTTAACCCAGTTCCCACATTGCCCAAAACAGGAAGCACTTTCTCACCAGCAATGGAACACAAGATAGTGCTTTGTTTTGGGTCATGTAAATAGGGACAAAAGTATCCAAGATCTTCTCTTATCTGAAAAAAAATGATTTTGATTAGAAAGTATGAAGTGAGGCTTACCTCATGGTTGAAAACAGCGATGGTTTTGAGTTATCTTCAGGTCTTCTTTAAACACTTACATCTCTCTAACTTCCAGGCTTTTATAAGCAAGGGGGAATACTCCATTATCCAATGAATACCCAGGTAAGTTTTCTTTTGTGTTGCAGAGGGAGGGCATTCTAGTGGGTCAAATGTAAATAGGGCCTTGCCTCTCAAAGCCACAGGTGGTACCAGTTGCAATCTCAGCATAACAATAGGGCGTTTTTGGTAATGTAAACTCTATTCAGAGGTTTAAGCAACAGCTAATCTTAGCAGTTTTGATTATGAAGTAAAATCCGAATGTGTGAGCAGGAGAACTCTATATATTTTATACCTTTCACCTGAGGAATATTTCTGAAATTTAAAATATAGAAGATGCAGACAGCTTGGTTTCAGCTAAAAGCTGTTGTAAGTTAGCATATTCAAAAATTTGCAGGATTTTAAACTTCTTGAGAACTCTATGAACCAATGGTATTGTAGGTTATACATCCCAATGGGTATGTTAACTTCCATATTGTAACTTGCAACTATGAAAGCCAAAATCCAAAGTCACAGGGTATAGAAAAAAGCCACCAAAAAGCACTGTACCAAGGAGCATCTCTTCCTAAATTCTTTGACAGCATTTTGTTTAAAATGATTTAAAAGAATCAGAAAGAGTGTTTAGAAAATAAAACACATTTAGCTATGCAAAGCAATAGTCCTGCTTCCATCCCAAATATGTTTCAAATCACTTAACCAATGAAAAAGAATATGAGTATTCACAGTTTAAAGACCAACCAAACAAAAAGCACTCAGTAAAATCCCAACATATAAGAAAGTGCTTTCATTTGACTTATCTGCAGACATAAAAATCACAAGGATAAAAGCAAATTTCCACTTGATCACTCCGGTCTACCAAAAATAACTCTTGGAAATAATATTGCTATCTAACCCTAAACATAGTTCACAATTGTCAAACCAAGAACCTTGATGATTTTTATGTTAATTCCTAGGTTTTATGAGAAAAGTTTTAATGAAATTGAGCTTTCTTCAAGTAACTTCATGAATGTTCTATCCAAGTAAGTCTGGTCACACAATACCCCAAACAGATGAGCACACTTCCAATACGTCATCACAGAAAAGTGCTCCGTTTGGAGTTTTGCGCGCTAATAAGTCTGAAATGTCTGTTAGGGAAAGGCATTGTGGCTGTGGTTGCAGATAATCTGCTTCTCACCTTGGTCAAACAAGGTGACACTTACATGTTAAAAAACAAGGTTTTAAAGCCGAGATTTTTCTAATAAGGTACAGTGCTCTGCTTTGACTGAGTTAAAAGCATTGAAAGTAGAGGACTGGCCACTCTGATGCTCCTCATTTCATCTGAAAGGTTTAACGAAGTTCCCACATTGCCCAAAACAGGAAGCACTTTCTCACCAGCAATGGAACACAAGATAGTGCTTTGTTTTGGGTCATGTAAATAGGGACAAAAGTATCCAAGATCTTCTCTTATCTGAAAAAAAATGATTTTGATTAGAAAGTATGAAGTGAGGCTTACCTCATGGTTGAAAACAGCGATGGTTTTGAGTTATCTTCAGGTCTTCTTTAAACACTTACTTCTCTCTAACTTCCAGGCCTTTATAAGCAAGGGGGAATACTCCATTATCCAATGAATACCCAGGTAAGTTTTCTTTTGTGTTGCAGAGGGAGGACATTCCAGTGGGTCAAATGTAAATAGGGCCTTGCCTCTCAAAGCCACAGGTGGCACCAGTTGCAATCTCAGCATAACAATAGGGCGTTTTTGGTAATGTAAACTCTATTCAGAGGTTTAAGCAACAGCTAATCTTAGCAGTTTTGATTATGAAGTAAAATCCGAATGTGTGAGCAGGAGAACTCTATATATTTTATACCTTTCACCTGAGGAATATTTCTGAAATTTAAAATATAGAAGATGCAGACAGCTTGGTTTCAGCTAAAAGCTGTTGTAAGTTAGCATATTCAAAAATTTGCAGGATTTTAAACTTCTTGAGAACTCTATGAACCAATGGTATTGTAGGTTATACATCCCAATGGGTATGTTAACTTCCATATTGTAACTTGCAACTATGAAAGCCAAAATCCAAAGTCACAGGGTATAGAAAAAAGCCACCAAAAAGCACTGTACCAAGGAGCATCTCTTCCTAAATTCTTTGACAGCATTTTGTTTAAAATGATTTAAAAGAATCAGAAAGAGTGTTTAGAAAATAAAACACATTTAGCTATGCAAAGAAATAGTCCTGCTTCCATCCCAAATATGTTTCAAATCACTTAACCAATGAAAAAGAATATGAGTATTCACAGTTTAAAGACCAACCAAACAAAAAGCACTCAGTGAAATCCCAACATATAAGAAAGTGCTTTCATTTGACTTATCTGCAGACATAAAAATCACAAGGATAAAAGCAAATTTCCACTTGATCACTCCGGTCTACCAAAAATAACTCTTGGAAATAATATTGCTATCTAACCCTAAACATAGTTCACAATTGTCAAACCAAGAACCTTGATGATTTTCATGTTGATTCCTAGGTTTCATGAGAAACGTTTTAATGAAATTGAGCTTTCTCCAAGTAACTTCATGAATGTTCTATCCAAGTAAGTCTGGTCACACAATACCCCAAACAGAAGAGCACACTTCCAATACGTCATCACAGACAAGTGCTCCGTTTGGAGTTTTGCACGCTAATATGTCTGAAATGGCTGTTAGGGAAAGGCATTGTGGCTGTGGTTGCAGATAATCTGCTTCTCACCTTGGTCAAACAAGGTGACACTTACATGTTAAAAAACAAGGTTTTAAAGCCGAGATTTTTCTAATAAGGTACAGTGCTCTGCTTTGACTGAGTTGAAAGCATTGAAAGTAGAGGACTGGCCACTCTGATGCTCCTCATTTCATCTGGAAGGTTTAACCCAGTTCCCACATTGCCCAAAACAGGAAGCACTTTCTCACCAGCAATGGAACACAAGATAGTGCTTTGTTTTGGGTCATGTAAATAGGGACAAAAGTATCCAAGATCTTCTCTTATCTGAAAAAAAATGATTTTGATTAGAAAGTATGAAGTGAGGCTTACCTCATGGTTGAGAACAGCAATGGTTTTGAGTTATCTTCAGGTCTTCTTTAAACACTTACTTCTCTCTAACTTCCAGGCCTTTATAAGCAAGGGGGAATACTCCATTATCCAATGAATACCCAGGTAAGTTTTCTTTTGTGTTGCAGAGGGAGGACATTCCAGTGGGTCAAATGTAAATAGGGCCTTGCCTCTCAAAGCCACAGGTGGTACCAGTTGCAATCTCAGCATAACAATAGGGCGTTTTTGGTAATGTAAACTCTATTCAGAGGTTTAAGCAACAGCTAATCTTAGCAGTTTTGATTATGAAGTAAAATCCGAATGTGTGAGCAGGAGAACTCTATATATTTTATACCTTTCACCTGAGGAATATTTCTGAAATTTAAAATATAGAAGATGCAGACAGCTTGGTTTCAGCTAAAAGCTGTTGTAAGTTAGCATATTCAAAAATTTGCAGGATTTTAAACTTCTTGAGAACTCTATGAACCAATGGTATTGTAGGTTATACATCCCAATGGGTATGTTAACTTCCATATTGTAACTTGCAACTATGAAAGCCAAAATCCAAAGTCACAGGGTATAGAAAAAAGCCACCAAAAAGCACTGTACCAAGGAGCATCTCTTCCTAAATTCTTTGACAGCATTTTGTTTAAAATGATTTAAAAGAATCAGAAAGAGTGTTTAGAAAATAAAACACATTTAGCTATGCAAAGCAATAGTCCTGCTTCCATCCCAAATATGTTTCAAATCACTTAACCAATGAAAAAGAATATGAGTATTCACAGTTTAAAGACCAACCAAACAAAAAGCACTCAGTGAAATCCCAACATATAAGAAAGTGCTTTCATTTGACTTATCTGCAGACATAAAAATCACAAGGATAAAAGCAAATTTCCACTTGATCACTCCGGTCTACCAAAAATAACTCTTGGAAATAATATTGCTATCTAACCCTAAACATAGTTCACAATTGTCAAACCAAGAACCTTGATGATTTTCATGTTGATTCCTAGGTTTCATGAGAAACGTTTTAATGAAATTGAGCTTTCTCCAAGTAACTTCATGAATGTTCTATCCAAGTAAGTCTGGTCACACAATACCCCAAACAGAAGAGCACACTTCCAATACGTCATCACAGACAAGTGCTCCGTTTGGAGTTTTGCGCGCTAATATGTCTGAAATGGCTGTTAGGGAAAGGCATTGTGGCTGTGGTTGCAGATAATCTGCTTCTCACCTTGGTCAAACAAGGTGACACTTACATGTTAAAAAACAAGGTTTTAAAGCCGAGATTTTTCTAATAAGGTACAGTGCTCTGCTTTGACTGAGTTGAAAGCATTGAAAGTAGAGGACTGGCCACTCTGATGCTCCTCATTTCATCTGGAAGGTTTAACCCAGTTCCCACATTGCCCAAAACAGGAAGCACTTTCTCACCAGCAATGGAACACAAGATAGTGCTTTGTTTTGGGTCATGTAAATAGGGACAAAAGTATCCAAGATCTTCTCTTATCTGAAAAAAAATGATTTTGATTAGAAAGTATGAAGTGAGGCTTACCTCATGGTTGAAAACAGCGATGGTTTTGAGTTATCTTCAGGTCTTCTTTAAACACTTACTTCTCTCTAACTTCCAGGCTTTTATAAGCAAGGGGGAATACTCCATTATCCAATGAATACCCAGGTAAGTTTTCTTTTGTGTTGCAGAGGGAGGGCATTCTAGTGGGTCAAATGTAAATAGGGCCTTGCCTCTCAAAGCCACAGGTGGTACCAGTTGCAATCTCAGCATAACAATAGGGCGTTTTTGGTAATGTAAACTCTATTCAGAGGTTTAAGCAACAGCTAATCTTAGCAGTTTTGATTATGAAGTAAAATCCGAATGTGTGAGCAGGAGAACTCTATATATTTTATACCTTTCACCTGAGGAATATTTCTGAAATTTAAAATATAGAAGATGCAGACAGCTTGGTTTCAGCTAAAAGCTGTTGTAAGTTAGCATATTCAAAAATTTGCAGGATTTTAAACTTCTTGAGAACTCTATGAACCAATGGTATTGTAGGTTATACATCCCAATGGGTATGTTAACTTCCATATTGTAACTTGCAACTATGAAAGCCAAAATCCAAAGTCACAGGGTATAGAAAAAAGCCACCAAAAAGCACTGCACCAAGGAGCATCTCTTCCTAAATTCTTTGACAGCATTTTGTTTAAAATGATTTAAAAGAATCAGAAAGAGTGTTTAGAAAATAAAACACATTTAGCTATGCAAAGCAATAGTCCTGCTTCCATCCCAAATATGTTTCAAATCACTTAACCAATGAAAAAGAATATGAGTATTCACAGTTTAAAGACCAACCAAACAAAAAGCACTCAGTGAAATCCCAACATATAAGAAAGTGCTTTCATTTGACTTATCTGCAGACATAAAAATCACAAGGATAAAAGCAAATTTCCACTTGATCACTCCGGTCTACCAAAAATAACTCTTGGAAATAATATTGCTATCTAACCCTAAACATAGTTCACAATTGTCAAACCAAGAACCTTGATGATTTTCATGTTGATTCCTAGGTTTCATGAGAAACGTTTTAATGAAATTGAGCTTTCTCCAAGTAACTTCATGAATGTTCTATCCAAGTAAGTCTGGTCACACAATACCCCAAACAGAAGAGCACACTTCCAATACGTCATCACAGACAAGTGCTCCGTTTGGAGTTTTGCGCGCTAATATGTCTGAAATGGCTGTTAGGGAAAGGCATTGTGGCTGTGGTTGCAGATAATCTGCTTCTCACCTTGGTCAAACAAGGTGACACTTACATGTTAAAAAACAAGGTTTTAAAGCCGAGATTTTTCTAATAAGGTACAGTGCTCTGCTTTGACTGAGTTGAAAGCATTGAAAGTAGAGGACTGGCCACTCTGATGCTCCTCATTTCATCTGGAAGGTTTAACCCAGTTCCCACATTGCCCAAAACAGGAAGCACTTTCTCACCAGCAATGGAACACAAGATAGTGCTTTGTTTTGGGTCATGTAAATAGGGACAAAAGTATCCAAGATCTTCTCTTATCTGAAAAAAAATGATTTTGATTAGAAAGTATGAAGTGAGGCTTACCTCATGGTTGAAAACAGCGATGGTTTTGAGTTATCTTCAGGTCTTCTTTAAACACTTACTTCTCTCTAACTTCCAGGCTTTTATAAGCAAGGGGGAATACTCCATTATCCAATGAATACCCAGGTAAGTTTTCTTTTGTGTTGCAGAGGGAGGGCATTCTAGTGGGTCAAATGTAAATAGGGCCTTGCCTCTCAAAGCCACAGGTGGTACCAGTTGCAATCTCAGCATAACAATAGGGCGTTTTTGGTAATGTAAACTCTATTCAGAGGTTTAAGCAACAGCTAATCTTAGCAGTTTTGATTATGAAGTAAAATCCGAATGTGTGAGCAGGAGAACTCTATATATTTTATACCTTTCAACTGAGGAATATTTCTGAAATTTAAAATATAGAAGATGCAGACAGCTTGGTTTCAGCTAAAAGCTGTTGTAAGTTAGCATATTCAAAAATTTGCAGGATTTTAAACTTCTTGAGAACTCTATGAACCAATGGTATTGTAGGTTATACATCCCAATGGGTATGTTAACTTCCATATTGTAACTTGCAACTATGAAAGCCAAAATCCAAAGTCACAGGGTATAGAAAAAAGCCACCAAAAAGCACTGCACCAAGGAGCATCTCTTCCTAAATTCTTTGACAGCATTTTGTTTAAAATGATTTAAAAGAATCAGAAAGAGTGTTTAGAAAATAAAACACATTTAGCTATGCAAAGCAATAGTCCTGCTTCCATCCCAAATATGTTTCAAATCACTTAACCAATGAAAAAGAATATGAGTATTCACAGTTTAAAGACCAACCAAACAAAAAGCACTCAGTGAAATCCCAACATATAAGAAAGTGCTTTCATTTGACTTATCTGCAGACATAAAAATCACAAGGATAAAAGCAAATTTCCACTTGATCACTCCGTTCTACCAAAAATAACTCTTGGAAATAATATTGCTATCTAACCCTAAACATAGTTCACAATTGTCAAACCAAGAACCTTGATGATTTTTATGTTAATTCCTAGGTTTTATGAGAAACGTTTTAATGAAATTGAGCTTTCTCCAAGTAACTTCATGAATGTTCTATCCAAGTAAGTCTGGTCACACAATACCCCAAACAGATGAGCACACTTCCAATACGTCATCACAGACAAGTGCTCCGTTTGGAGTTTTGCGCGCTAATATGTCTGAAATGGCTGTTAGGGAAAGGCATTGTGGCTGTGGTTGCAGATAATCTGCTTCTCACCTTGGTCAAACAAGGTGACACTTACATGTTAAAAAACAAGGTTTTAAAGCCGAGATTTTTCTAATAAGGTACAGTGCTCTGCTTTGACTGAGTTGAAAGCATTGAAAGTAGAGGACTGGCCACTCTGATGCTCCTCATTTCATCTGGAAGGTTTAACCCAGTTCCCACATTGCCCAAAACAGGAAGCACTTTCTCACCAGCAATGGAACACAAGATAGTGCTTTGTTTTGGGTCATGTAAATAGGGACAAAAGTATCCAAGATCTTCTCTTATCTGAAAAAAAATGATTTTGATTAGAAAGTATGAAGTGAGGCTTACCTCATGGTTGAGAACAGCAATGGTTTTGAGTTATCTTCAGGTCTTCTTTAAACACTTACTTCTCTCTAACTTCCAGGCCTTTATAAGCAAGGGGGAATACTCCATTATCCAATGAATACCCAGGTAAGTTTTCTTTTGTGTTGCAGAGGGAGGACATTCCAGTGGGTCAAATGTAAATAGGGCCTTGCCTCTCAAAGCCACAGGTGGTACCAGTTGCAATCTCAGCATAACAATAGGGCGTTTTTGGTAATGTAAACTCTATTCAGAGGTTTAAGCAACAGCTAATCTTAGCAGTTTTGATTATGAAGTAAAATCCGAATGTGTGAGCAGGAGAACTCTATATATTTTATACCTTTCACCTGAGGAATATTTCTGAAATTTAAAATATAGAAGATGCAGACAGCTTGGTTTCAGCTAAAAGCTGTTGTAAGTTAGCATATTCAAAAATTTGCAGGATTTTAAACTTCTTGAGAACTCTATGAACCAATGGTATTGTAGGTTATACATCCCAATGGGTATGTTAACTTCCATATTGTAACTTGCAACTATGAAAGCCAAAATCCAAAGTCACAGGGTATAGAAAAAAGCCACCAAAAAGCACTGTACCAAGGAGCATCTCTTCCTAAATTCTTTGACAGCATTTTGTTTAAAATGATTTAAAAGAATCAGAAAGAGTGTTTAGAAAATAAAACACATTTAGCTATGCAAAGAAATAGTCCTGCTTCCATCCCAAATATGTTTCAAATCACTTAACCAATGAAAAAGAATATGAGTATTCACAGTTTAAAGACCAACCAAACAAAAAGCACTCAGTGAAATCCCAACATATAAGAAAGTGCTTTCATTTGACTTATCTGCAGACATAAAAATCACAAGGATAAAAGCAAATTTCCACTTGATCACTCCGGTCTACCAAAAATAACTCTTGGAAATAATATTGCTATCTAACCCTAAACATAGTTCACAATTGTCAAACCAAGAACCTTGATGATTTTCATGTTGATTCCTAGGTTTCATGAGAAACGTTTTAATGAAATTGAGCTTTCTCCAAGTAACTTCATGAATGTTCTATCCAAGTAAGTCTGGTCACACAATACCCCAAACAGAAGAGCACACTTCCAATACGTCATCACAGACAAGTGCTCCGTTTGGAGTTTTGCGCGCTAATATGTCTGAAATGGCTGTTAGGGAAAGGCATTGTGGCTGTGGTTGCAGATAATCTGCTTCTCACCTTGGTCAAACAAGGTGACACTTACATGTTAAAAAACAAGGTTTTAAAGCCGAGATTTTTCTAATAAGGTACAGTGCTCTGCTTTGACTGAGTTGAAAGCATTGAAAGTAGAGGACTGGCCACTCTGATGCTCCTCATTTCATCTGGAAGGTTTAACCCAGTTCCCACATTGCCCAAAACAGGAAGCACTTTCTCACCAGCAATGGAACACAAGATAGTGCTTTGTTTTGGGTCATGTAAATAGGGACAAAAGTATCCAAGATCTTCTCTTATCTGAAAAAAAATGATTTTGATTAGAAAGTATGAAGTGAGGCTTACCTCATGGTTGAGAACAGCAATGGTTTTGAGTTATCTTCAGGTCTTCTTTAAACACTTACTTCTCTCTAACTTCCAGGCCTTTATAAGCAAGGGGGAATACTCCATTATCCAATGAATACCCAGGTAAGTTTTCTTTTGTGTTGCAGAGGGAGGGCATTCTAGTGGGTCAAATGTAAATAGGGCCTTGCCTCTCAAAGCCACAGGTGGTACCAGTTGCAATCTCAGCATAACAATAGGGCGTTTTTGGTAATGTAAACTCTATTCAGAGGTTTAAGCAACAGCTAATCTTAGCAGTTTTGATTATGAAGTAAAATCCGAATGTGTGAGCAGGAGAACTCTATATATTTTATACCTTTCACCTGAGGAATATTTCTGAAATTTAAAATATAGAAGATGCAGACAGCTTGGTTTCAGCTAAAAGCTGTTGTAAGTTAGCATATTCAAAAATTTGCAGGATTTTAAACTTCTTGAGAACTCTATGAACCAATGGTATTGTAGGTTATACATCCCAATGGGTATGTTAACTTCCATATTGTAACTTGCAACTATGAAAGCCAAAATCCAAAGTCACAGGGTATAGAAAAAAGCCACCAAAAAGCACTGCACCAAGGAGCATCTCTTCCTAAATTCTTTGACAGCATTTTGTTTAAAATGATTTAAAAGAATCAGAAAGAGTGTTTAGAAAATAAAACACATTTAGCTATGCAAAGCAATAGTCCTGCTTCCATCCCAAATATGTTTCAAATCACTTAACCAATGAAAAAGAATATGAGTATTCACAGTTTAAAGACCAACCAAACAAAAAGCACTCAGTGAAATCCCAACATATAAGAAAGTGCTTTCATTTGACTTATCTGCAGACATAAAAATCACAAGGATAAAAGCAAATTTCCACTTGATCACTCCGTTCTACCAAAAATAACTCTTGGAAATAATATTGCTATCTAACCCTAAACATAGTTCACAATTGTCAAACCAAGAACCTTGATGATTTTTATGTTAATTCCTAGGTTTTATGAGAAACGTTTTAATGAAATTGAGCTTTCTCCAAGTAACTTCATGAATGTTCTATCCAAGTAAGTCTGGTCACACAATACCCCAAACAGATGAGCACACTTCCAATACGTCATCACAGACAAGTGCTCCGTTTGGAGTTTTGCGCGCTAATATGTCTGAAATGGCTGTTAGGGAAAGGCATTGTGGCTGTAGTTGCAGATAATCTGCTTCTCACCTTGGTCAAACAAGGTGACACTTACATGTTAAAAAACAAGGTTTTAAAGCCGAGATTTTTCTAATAAGGTACAGTGCTCTGCTTTGACTGAGTTGAAAGCATTGAAAGTAGAGGACTGGCCACTCTGATGCTCCTCATTTCATCTGGAAGGTTTAACCCAGTTCCCACATTGCCCAAAACAGGAAGCACTTTCTCACCAGCAATGGAACACAAGATAGTGCTTTGTTTTGGGTCATGTAAATAGGGACAAAAGTATCCAAGATCTTCTCTTATCTGAAAAAAAATGATTTTGATTAGAAAGTATGAAGTGAGGCTTACCTCATGGTTGAGAACAGCAATGGTTTTGAGTTATCTTCAGGTCTTCTTTAAACACTTACTTCTCTCTAACTTCCAGGCCTTTATAAGCAAGGGGGAATACTCCATTATCCAATGAATACCCAGGTAAGTTTTCTTTTGTGTTGCAGAGGGAGGACATTCCAGTGGGTCAAATGTAAATAGGGCCTTGCCTCTCAAAGCCACAGGTGGTACCAGTTGCAATCTCAGCATAACAATAGGGCGTTTTTGGTAATGTAAACTCTATTCAGAGGTTTAAGCAACAGCTAATCTTAGCAGTTTTGATTATGAAGTAAAATCCGAATGTGTGAGCAGGAGAACTCTATATATTTTATACCTTTCACCTGAGGAATATTTCTGAAATTTAAAATATAGAAGATGCAGACAGCTTGGTTTCAGCTAAAAGCTGTTGTAAGTTAGCATATTCAAAAATTTGCAGGATTTTAAACTTCTTGAGAACTCTATGAACCAATGGTATTGTAGGTTATACATCCCAATGGGTATGTTAACTTCCATATTGTAACTTGCAACTATGAAAGCCAAAATCCAAAGTCACAGGGTATAGAAAAAAGCCACCAAAAAGCACTGTACCAAGGAGCATCTCTTCCTAAATTCTTTTACAGCATTTTGTTTAAAATGATTTAAAAGAATCAGAAAGAGTGTTTAGAAAATAAAACACATTTAGCTATGCAAAGCAATAGTCCTGCTTCCATCCCAAATATGTTTCAAATCACTTAACCAATGAAAAAGAATATGAGTATTCACAGTTTAAAGACCAAACAAAAAGCACTCAGTGAAATCCCAACATATAAGAAAGTGCTTTCATTTGAATTATCTGCAGACATAAAAATCACAAGGATAAAAGCAAATTTCCACTTGATCACTCCGGTCTACCAAAAATAACTCTTGGAAATAATATTGCTATCTAACCCTAAACATAGTTCACAATTGTCAAACCAAGAACCTTGATGATTTTTATGTTGATTCCTAGGTTTCATGAGAAACGTTTTAATGAAATTGAGCTTTCTCCAAGTAACTTCATGAATGTTCTATCCAAGTAAGTCTGGTCACACAATACCCCAAACAGAAGAGCACACTTCCAATACGTCATCACAGAAAAGTGCTCCGTTTGGAGTTTTGCGCGCTAATATGTCTGAAATGGCTGTTAGGGAAAGGCATTGTGGCTGTGGTTGCAGATAATCTGCTTCTCACCTTGGTCAAACAAGGTGACACTTACATGTTAAAAAACAAGGTTTTAAAGCCGAGATTTTTCTAATAAGGTACAGTGCTCTGCTTTGACTGAGTTGAAAGCATTGAAAGTAGAGGACTGGCCACTCTGATGCTCCTCATTTCATCTGGACGGTTTAACCCAGTTCCCACATTGCCCAAAACAGGAAGCACTTTCTCACCAGCAATGGAACACAAGATAGTGCTTTGTTTTGGGTCATGTAAATAGGGACAAAAGTATCCAAGATCTTCTCTTATCTGAAAAAAAATGATTTTGATTAGAAAGTATGAAGTGAGGCTTACCTCATGGTTGAAAACAGCGATGGTTTTGAGTTATCTTCAGGTCTTCTTTAAACACTTACATCTCTCTAACTTCCAGGCTTTTATAAGCAAGGGGGAATACTCCATTATCCAATGAATACCCAGGTAAGTTTTCTTTTGTGTTGCAGAGGGAGGGCATTCTAGTGGGTCAAATGTAAATAGGGCCTTGCCTCTCAAAGCCACAGGTGGTACCAGTTGCAATCTCAGCATAACAATAGGGCGTTTTTGGTAATGTAAACTCTATTCAGAGGTTTAAGCAACAGCTAATCTTAGCAGTTTTGATTATGAAGTAAAATCCGAATGTGTGAGCAGGAGAACTCTATATATTTTATACCTTTCACCTGAGGAATATTTCTGAAATTTAAAATATAGAAGATGCAGACAGCTTGGTTTCAGCTAAAAGCTGTTGTAAGTTAGCATATTCAAAAATTTGCAGGATTTTAAACTTCTTGAGAACTCTATGAACCAATGGTATTGTAGGTTATACATCCCAATGGGTATGTTAACTTCCATATTGTAACTTGCAACTATGAAAGCCAAAATCCAAAGTCACAGGGTATAGAAAAAAGCCACCAAAAAGTACTGTACAAAGGAGCATCTCTTCCTAAATTCTTTGACAACATTTTGTTTAAAATGATTTAAAAGAATCAGAAAGAGTGTTTAGAAAATAAAACACATTTAGCTATGCAAAGCAATAGTCCTGCTTCCATCCCAAATATGTTTCAAATCACTTAACCAATGAAAAAGAATATGAGTATTCACAGTTTAAAGACCAACCAAACAAAAAGCACTCAGTGAAATCCCAACATATAAGAAAGTGCTTTCATTTGACTTATCTGCAGACATAAAAATCACAAGGATAAAAGCAAATTTCCACTTGATCACTCCGGTCTACCAAAAATAACTCTTGGAAATAATATTGCTATCTAACCCTAAACATAGTTCACAATTGTCAAACCAAGAACCTTGATGATTTTTATGTTAATTCCTAGGTTTTATGAGAAAAGTTTTAATGAAATTGAGCTTTCTTCAAGTAACTTCATGAATGTTCTATCCAAGTAAGTCTGGTCACACAATACCCCAAACAGATGAGCACACTTCCAATACGTCATCACAGAAAAGTGCTCCGTTTGGAGTTTTGCGCGCTAATAAGTCTGAAATGTCTGTTAGGGAAAGGCATTGTGGCTGTGGTTGCAGATAATCTGCTTCTCACCTTGGTCAAACAAGGTGACACTTACATGTTAAAAAACAAGGTTTTAAAGCCGAGATTTTTCTAATAAGGTACAGTGCTCTGCTTTGACTGAGTTGAAAGCATTGAAAGTAGAGGACTGGCCACTCTGATGCTCCTCATTTCATCTGAAAGGTTTAACCCAGTTCCCACATTGCCCAAAACAGGAAGCACTTTCTCACCAGCAATGGAACACAAGATAGTGCTTTGTTTTGGGTCATGTAAATAGGGACAAAAGTATCCAAGATCTTCTCTTATCTGAAAAAAAATGATTTTGATTAGAAAGTATGAAGTGAGGCTTACCTCATGGTTGAAAACAGCGATGGTTTTGAGTTATCTTCAGGTCTTCTTTAAACACTTACTTCTCTCTAACTTCCAGGCCTTTATAAGCAAGGGGGAATACTCCATTATCCAATGAATACCCAGGTAAGTTTTCTTTTGTGTTGCAGAGGGAGGACATTCCAGTGGGTCAAATGTAAATAGGGCCTTGCCTCTCAAAGCCACAGGTGGTACCAGTTGCAATCTCAGCATAACAATAGGGCGTTTTTGGTAATGTAAACTCTATTCAGAGGTTTAAGCAACAGCTAATCTTAGCAGTTTTGATTATGAAGTAAAATCCGAATGTGTGAGCAGGAGAACTCTATATATTTTATACCTTTCACCTGAGGAATATTTCTGAAATTTAAAATATAGAAGATGCAGACAGCTTGGTTTCAGCTAAAAGCTGTTGTAAGTTAGCATATTCAAAAATTTGCAGGATTTTAAACTTCTTGAGAACTCTATGAACCAATGGTATTGTAGGTTATACATCCCAATGGGTATGTTAACTTCCATATTGTAACTTGCAACTATGAAAGCCAAAATCCAAAGTCACAGGGTATAGAAAAAAGCCACCAAAAAGCACTGTACCAAGGAGCATCTCTTCCTAAATTCTTTGACAGCATTTTGTTTAAAATGATTTAAAAGAATCAGAAAGAGTGTTTAGAAAATAAAACACATTTAGCTATGCAAAGAAATAGTCCTGCTTCCATCCCAAATATGTTTCAAATCACTTAACCAATGAAAAAGAATATGAGTATTCACAGTTTAAAGACCAACCAAACAAAAAGCACTCAGTGAAATCCCAACATATAAGAAAGTGCTTTCATTTGACTTATCTGCAGACATAAAAATCACAAGGATAAAAGCAAATTTCCACTTGATCACTCCGGTCTACCAAAAATAACTCTTGGAAATAATATTGCTATCTAACCCTAAACATAGTTCACAATTGTCAAACCAAGAACCTTGATGATTTTCATGTTGATTCCTAGGTTTCATGAGAAACGTTTTAATGAAATTGAGCTTTCTCCAAGTAACTTCATGAATGTTCTATCCAAGTAAGTCTGGTCACACAATACCCCAAACAGAAGAGCACACTTCCAATACGTCATCACAGACAAGTGCTCCGTTTGGAGTTTTGCGCGCTAATATGTCTGAAATGGCTGTTAGGGAAAGGCATTGTGGCTGTGGTTGCAGATAATCTGCTTCTCACCTTGGTCAAACAAGGTGACACTTACATGTTAAAAAACAAGGTTTTAAAGCCGAGATTTTTCTAATAAGGTACAGTGCTCTGCTTTGACTGAGTTGAAAGCATTGAAAGTAGAGGACTGGCCACTCTGATGCTCCTCATTTCATCTGGAAGGTTTAACCCAGTTCCCACATTGCCCAAAACAGGAAGCACTTTCTCACCAGCAATGGAACACAAGATAGTGCTTTGTTTTGGGTCATGTAAATAGGGACAAAAGTATCCAAGATCTTCTCTTATCTGAAAAAAAATGATTTTGATTAGAAAGTATGAAGTGAGGCTTACCTCATGGTTGAGAACAGCGATGGTTTTGAGTTATCTTCAGGTCTTCTTTAAACACTTACTTCTCTCTAACTTCCAGGCCTTTATAAGCAAGGGGGAATACTCCATTATCCAATGAATACCCAGGTAAGTTTTCTTTTGTGTTGCAGAGGGAGGACATTCCAGTGGGTCAAATGTAAATAGGGCCTTGCCTCTCAAAGCCACAGGTGGTACCAGTTGCAATCTCAGCATAATAATAGGGCGTTTTTGGTAATGTAAACTCTATTCAGAGGTTTAAGCAACAGCTAATCTTAGCAGTTTTGATTATGAAGTAAAATCCGAATGTCTGAGCAGGAGAACTCTATATATTTTATACCTTTCACCTGAGGAATATTTCTGAAATTTAAAATATAGAAGATGCAGACAGCTTGGTTTCAGCTAAAAGCTGTTGTAAGTTAGCATATTCAAAAATTTGCAGGATTTTAAACTTCTTGAGAACTCTATGAACCAATGGTATTGTAGGTTATACATCCCAATGGGTATGTTAACTTCCATATTGTAACTTGCAACTATGAAAGCCAAAATCCAAAGTCACAGGGTATAGAAAAAAGCCACCAAAAAGCACTGTACCAAGGAGCATCTCTTCCTAAATTCTTTGACAGCATTTTGTTTAAAATGATTTAAAAGAATCAGAAAGAGTGTTTAGAAAATAAAACACATTTAGCTATGCAAAGCAATAGTCCTGCTTCCATCCCAAATATGTTTCAAATCACTTAACCAATGAAAAAGAATATGAGTATTCACAGTTTAAAGACCAAACAAAAAGCACTCAGTGAAATCCCAACATATAAGAAAGTGCTTTCATTTGACTTATCTGCAGACATAAAAATCACAAGGATAAAAGCAAATTTCCACTTGATCACTCCGGTCTACCAAAAATAACTCTTGGAAATAATATTGCTATCTAACCCTAAACATAGTTCACAATTGTCAAACCAAGAACCTTGATGATTTTCATGTTGATTCCTAGGTTTCATGAGAAACGTTTTAATGAAATTGAGCTTTCTCCAAGTAACTTCATGAATGTTCTATCCAAGTAAGTCTGGTCACACAATACCCCAAACAGAAGAGCACACTTCCAATACGTCATCACAGACAAGTGCTCCGTTTGGAGTTTTGCGCGCTAATATGTCTGAAATGGCTGTTAGGGAAAGGCATTGTGGCTGTGGTTGCAGATAATCTGCTTCTCACCTTGGTCAAACAAGGTGACACTTACATGTTAAAAAACAAGGTTTTAAAGCCGAGATTTTTCTAATAAGGTACAGTGCTCTGCTTTGACTGAGTTGAAAGCATTGAAAGTAGAGGACTGGCCACTCTGATGCTCCTCATTTCATCTGGAAGGTTTAACCCAGTTCCCACATTGCCCAAAACAGGAAGCACTTTCTCACCAGCAATGGAACACAAGATAGTGCTTTGTTTTGGGTCATGTAAATAGGGACAAAAGTATCCAAGATCTTCTCTTATCTGAAAAAAAATGATTTTGATTAGAAAGTATGAAGTGAGGCTTACCTCATGGTTGAAAACAGCGATGGTTTTGAGTTATCTTCAGGTCTTCTTTAAACACTTACTTCTCTCTAACTTCCAGGCTTTTATAAGCAATGGGGAATACTCCATTATCCAATGAATACCCAGGTAAGTTTTCTTTTGTGTTGCAGAGGGAGGGCATTCTAGTGGGTCAAATGTAAATAGGGCCTTGCCTCTCAAAGCCACAGGTGGTACCAGTTGCAATCTCAGCATAACAATAGGGCGTTTTTGGTAATGTAAACTCTATTCAGAGGTTTAAACAACAGCTAATCTTAGCAGCTTTGATTATGAAGTAAAATCGGAATGTGTGAGCAGGAGAACTCTATATATTTTATACCTTTCACCTGAGGAATATTTCTGAAATTTAAAATATAGAAGATGCAGACAGCTTGGTTTCAGCTGAAAGCTGTTGTAAGTTAGCATATTCAAAAATTTGCAGGATTTTAAACTTCTTGAGAACTCTATGAACCAATGGTATTGTAGGGTATACATCCCAATGGGTATGTTAACTTCCATATTGTAACTTGCAACTATGAAAGCCAAAATCCAAAGTCACAGGGTATAGAAAAAAGCCACCAAAAAGCACTGTACCAAGGAGCATCTCTTCCTAAATTCTTTGACAGCATTTTGTTTAAAATGATTTAAAAGAATCAGAAAGAGTGTTTAGAAAATAAAACACATTTAGCTATGCAAAGCAATAGTCCTGCTTCCATCCCAAATATGTTTCAAATCACTTAACCAATGAAAAAGAATATGAGTATTCACAGTTTAAAGACCAACCAAACAAAAAGCACTCAGTGAAATCCCAACATATAAGAAAGTGCTTTCATTTGACTTATCTGCAGACATAAAAATCACAAGGATAAAAGCAAATTTCCACTTGATCACTCCGGTCTACCAAAAATAACTCTTGGAAATAATATTGCTATCTAACCCTAAACATAGTTCACAATTGTCAAACCAAGAACCTTGATGATTTTCATGTTGATTCCTAGGTTTCATGAGAAACGTTTTAATGAAATTGAGCTTTCTCCAAGTAACTTCATGAATGTTCTATCCAAGTAAGTCTGGTCACACAATACCCCAAACAGAAGAGCACACTTCCAATACGTCATCACAGAAAAGTGCTCCGTTTGGAGTTTTGCGCGCTAATATGTCTGAAATGGCTGTTAGGGAAAGGCATTGTGGCTGTGGTTGCATATAAACTGCTTCTCACCTTGGTCAAACAAGGTGACACTTACATGTTAAAAAACAAGGTTTTAAAGCCGAGATTTTTCTAATAAGGTACAGTGCTCTGCTTTGACTGAGTTGAAAGCATTGAAAGTAGAGGACTGGCCACTCTGATGCTCCTCATTTCATCTGGAAGGTTTAACCCAGTTCCCACATTGCCCAAAACAGGAAGCACTTTCTCACCAGCAATGGAACACAAGATAGTGCTTTGTTTTGGGTCATGTAAATAGGGACAAAAGTATCCAAGATCTTCTCTTATCTGAAAAAAAATGATTTTGATTAGAAAGTATGAAGTGAGGCTTACCTCATGGTTGAAAACAGCGATGGTTTTGAGTTATCTTCAGGTCTTCTTTAAACACTTACTTCTCTCTAACTTCCAGGCTTTTATAAGCAAGGGGGAATACTCCATTATCCAATGAATACCCAGGTAAGTTTTCTTTTGTGTTGCAGAGGGAGGGCATTCTAGTGGGTCAAATGTAAATAGGGCCTTGCCTCTCAAAGCCACAGGTGGTACCAGTTGCAATCTCAGCATAACAATAGGGCGTTTTTGGTAATGTAAACTCTATTCAGAGGTTTAAACAACAGCTAATCTTAGCAGTTTTGATTATGAAGTAAAATCGGAATGTTTGAGCAGGAGAACTCTATATATTTTATACCTTTCACCTGAGGAATATTTCTGAAATTTAAAATATAGAAGATGCAGACAGCTTGGTTTCAGCTGAAAGCTGTTGTAAGTTAGCATATTCAAAAATTTGCAGGATTTTAAACTTCTTGAGAACTCTATGAACCAATGGTATTGTAGGGTATACATCCCAATGGGTATGTTAACTTCCATATTGTAACTTGCAACTATGAAAGCCAAAATCCAAAGTCACAGGGTATAGAAAAAAGCCACCAAAAAGCACTGTACCAAGGAGCATCTCTTCCTAAATTCTTTGACAGCATTTTGTTTAAAATGATTTAAAAGAATCAGAAAGAGTGTTTAGAAAATAAAACACATTTAGCTATGCAAAGCAATAGTCCTGCTTCCATCCCAAATATGTTTCAAATCACTTAACCAATGAAAAAGAATATGAGTATTCACAGTTTAAAGACCAACCAAACAAAAAGCACTCAGTGAAATCCCAACATATAAGAAAGTGCTTTCATTTGACTTATCTGCAGACATAAAAATCACAAGGATAAAAGCAAATTTCCACTTGATCACTCCGGTCTACCAAAAATAACTCTTGGAAATAATATTGCTATCTAACCCTAAACATAGTTCACAATTGTCAAACCAAGAACCTTGATGATTTTCATGTTGATTCCTAGGTTTCATGAGAAACGTTTTAATGAAATTGAGCTTTCTCCAAGTAACTTCATGAATGTTCTATCCAAGTAAGTCTGGTCACACAATACCCCAAACAGAAGAGCACACTTCCAATACGTCATCACAGAAAAGTGCTCCGTTTGGAGTTTTGCGCGCTAATATGTGTGAAATGGCTGTTAGGGAAAGGCATTGTGGCTGTGGTTGCATATAAACTGCTTCTCACCTTGGTCAAACAAGGTGACACTTACATGTTAAAAAACAAGGTTTTAAAGCCGAGATTTTTCTAATAAGGTACAGTGCTCTGCTTTGACTGAGTTGAAAGCATTGAAAGTAGAGGACTGGCCACTCTGATGCTCCTCATTTCATCTGGAAGGTTTAACCCAGTTCCCACATTGCCCAAAACAGGAAGCACTTTCTCACCAGCAATGGAACACAAGATAGTGCTTTGTTTTGGGTCATGTAAATAGGGACAAAAGTATCCAAGATCTTCTCTTATCTGAAAAAAAATGATTTTGATTAGAAAGTATGAAGTGAGGCTTACCTCATGGTTGAAAACAGCGATGGTTTTGAGTTATCTTCAGGTCTTCTTTAAACACTTACTTCTCTCTAACTTCCAGGCTTTTATAAGCAAGGGGGAATACTCCATTATCCAATGAATACCCAGGTAAGTTTTCTTTTGTGTTGCAGAGGGAGGGCATTCTAGTGGGTCAAATGTAAATAGGGCCTTGCCTCTCAAAGCCACAGGTGGTACCAGTTGCAATCTCAGCATAACAATAGGGCGTTTTTGGTAATGTAAACTCTATTCAGAGGTTTAAACAACAGCTAATCTTAGCAGTTTTGATTATGAAGTAAAATCGGAATGTTTGAGCAGGAGAACTCTATATATTTTATACCTTTCACCTGAGGAATATTTCTGAAATTTAAAATATAGAAGATGCAGACAGCTTGGTTTCAGCTGAAAGCTGTTGTAAGTTAGCATATTCAAAAATTTGCAGGATATTAAACTTCTTGAGAACTCTATGAACCAATGGTATTGTAGGGTATACATCCCAATGGGTATGTTAACTTCCATATTGTAACTTGCAACTATGAAAGCCAAAATCCAAAGTCACAGGGTATAGAAAAAAGCCACCAAAAAGCACTGTACCAAGGAGCATCTCTTCCTAAATTCTTTGACAGCATTTTGTTTAAAATGATTTAAAAGAATCAGAAAGAGTGTTTAGAAAATAAAACACATTTAGCTATGCAAAGCAATAGTCCTGCTTCCATCCCAAATATGTTTCAAATCACTTAACCAATGAAAAAGAATATGAGTATTCACAGTTTAAAGACCAACCAAACAAAAAGCACTCAGTGAAATCCCAACATATAAGAAAGTGCTTTCATTTGACTTATCTGCAGACATAAAAATCACAAGGATAAAAGCAAATTTCCACTTGATCACTCCGGTCTACCAAAAATAACTCTTGGAAATAATATTGCTATCTAACCCTAAACATAGTTCACAATTGTCAAACCAAGAACCTTGATGATTTTCATGTTGATTCCTAGGTTTCATGAGAAACGTTTTAATGAAATTGAGCTTTCTCCAAGTAACTTCATGAATGTTCTATCCAAGTAAGTCTGGTCACACAATACCCCAAACAGAAGAGCACACTTCCAATACGTCATCACAGACAAGTGCTCCGTTTGGAGTTTTGCGCGCTAATATGTCTGAAATGGCTGTTAGGGAAAGGCATTGTGGCTGTGGTTGCAGATAATCTGCTTCTCACCTTGGTCAAACAAGGTGACACTTACATGTTAAAAAACAAGGTTTTAAAGCCGAGATTTTTCTAATAAGGTACAGTGCTCTGCTTTGACTGAGTTGAAAGCATTGAAAGTAGAGGACTGGCCACTCTGATGCTCCTCATTTCATCTGGAAGGTTTAACCCAGTTCCCACATTGCCCAAAACAGGAAGCACTTTCTCACCAGCAATGGAACACAAGATAGTGCTTTGTTTTGGGTCATGTAAATAGGGACAAAAGTATCCAAGATCTTCTCTTATCTGAAAAAAAATGATTTTGATTAGAAAGTATGAAGTGAGGCTTACCTCATGGTTGAGAACAGCGATGGTTTTGAGTTATCTTCAGGTCTTCTTTAAACACTTACAGTACTTCTCTCTAACTTCCAGGCCTTTATAAGCAAGGGGGAATACTCCATTATCCAATGAATACCCAGGTAAGTTTTCTTTTGTGTTGCAGAGGGAGGACATTCCAGTGGGTCAAATGTAAATAGGGCCTTGCCTCTCAAAGCCACAGGTGGTACCAGTTGCAATCTCAGCATAACAATAGGGCGTTTTTGGTAATGTAAACTCTATTCAGAGGTTTAAGCAACAGCTAATCTTAGCAGTTTTGATTATGAAGTAAAATCCGAATGTCTGAGCAGGAGAACTCTATATATTTTATACCTTTCACCTGAGGAATATTTCTGAAATTTAAAATATAGAAGATGCAGACAGCTTGGTTTCAGCTAAAAGCTGTTGTAAGTTAGCATATTCAAAAATTTGCAGGATTTTAAACTTCTTGAGAACTCTATGAACCAATGGTATTGTAGGTTATACATCCCAATGGGTATGTTAACTTCCATATTGTAACTTGCAACTATGAAAGCCAAAATCCAAAGTCACAGGGTATAGAAAAAAGCCACCAAAAAGCACTGTACCAAGGAGCATCTCTTCCTAAATTCTTTGACAGCATTTTGTTTAAAATGATTTAAAAGAATCAGAAAGAGTGTTTAGAAAATAAAACACATTTAGCTATGCAAAGCAATAGTCCTGCTTCCATCCCAAATATGTTTCAAATCACTTAACCAATGAAAAAGAATATGAGTATTCACAGTTTAAAGACCAAACAAAAAGCACTCAGTGAAATCCCAACATATAAGAAAGTGCTTTCATTTGACTTATCTGCAGACATAAAAATCACAAGGATAAAAGCAAATTTCCACTTGATCACTCCGGTCTACCAAAAATAACTCTTGGAAATAATATTGCTATCTAACCCTAAACATAGTTCACAATTGTCAAACCAAGAACCTTGATGATTTTCATGTTGATTCCTAGGTTTCATGAGAAACGTTTTAATGAAATTGAGCTTTCTCCAAGTAACTTCATGAATGTTCTATCCAAGTAAGTCTGGTCACACAATACCCCAAACAGAAGAGCACACTTCCAATACGTCATCACAGACAAGTGCTCCGTTTGGAGTTTTGCGCGCTAATATGTCTGAAATGGCTGTTAGGGAAAGGCATTGTGGCTGTGGTTGCAGATAATCTGCTTCTCACCTTGGTCAAACAAGGTGACACTTACATGTTAAAAAACAAGGTTTTAAAGCCGAGATTTTTCTAATAAGGTACAGTGCTCTGCTTTGACTGAGTTGAAAGCATTGAAAGTAGAGGACTGGCCACTCTGATGCTCCTCATTTCATCTGGAAGGTTTAACCCAGTTCCCACATTGCCCAAAACAGGAAGCACTTTCTCACCAGCAATGGAACACAAGATAGTGCTTTGTTTTGGGTCATGTAAATAGGGACAAAAGTATCCAAGATCTTCTCTTATCTGAAAAAAAATGATTTTGATTAGAAAGTATGAAGTGAGGCTTACCTCATGGTTGAAAACAGCGATGGTTTTGAGTTATCTTCAGGTCTTCTTTAAACACTTACTTCTCTCTAACTTCCAGGCTTTTATAAGCAATGGGGAATACTCCATTATCCAATGAATACCCAGGTAAGTTTTCTTTTGTGTTGCAGAGGGAGGGCATTCTAGTGGGTCAAATGTAAATAGGGCCTTGCCTCTCAAAGCCACAGGTGGTACCAGTTGCAATCTCAGCATAACAATAGGGCGTTTTTGGTAATGTAAACTCTATTCAGAGGTTTAAACAACAGCTAATCTTAGCAGCTTTGATTATGAAGTAAAATCGGAATGTGTGAGCAGGAGAACTCTATATATTTTATACCTTTCACCTGAGGAATATTTCTGAAATTTAAAATATAGAAGATGCAGACAGCTTGGTTTCAGCTGAAAGCTGTTGTAAGTTAGCATATTCAAAAATTTGCAGGATTTTAAACTTCTTGAGAACTCTATGAACCAATGGTATTGTAGGGTATACATCCCAATGGGTATGTTAACTTCCATATTGTAACTTGCAACTATGAAAGCCAAAATCCAAAGTCACAGGGTATAGAAAAAAGCCACCAAAAAGCACTGTACCAAGGAGCATCTCTTCCTAAATTCTTTGACAGCATTTTGTTTAAAATGATTTAAAAGAATCAGAAAGAGTGTTTAGAAAATAAAACACATTTAGCTATGCAAAGCAATAGTCCTGCTTCCATCCCAAATATGTTTCAAATCACTTAACCAATGAAAAAGAATATGAGTATTCACAGTTTAAAGACCAACCAAACAAAAAGCACTCAGTGAAATCCCAACATATAAGAAAGTGCTTTCATTTGACTTATCTGCAGACATAAAAATCACAAGGATAAAAGCAAATTTCCACTTGATCACTCCGGTCTACCAAAAATAACTCTTGGAAATAATATTGCTATCTAACCCTAAACATAGTTCACAATTGTCAAACCAAGAACCTTGATGATTTTCATGTTGATTCCTAGGTTTCATGAGAAACGTTTTAATGAAATTGAGCTTTCTCCAAGTAACTTCATGAATGTTCTATCCAAGTAAGTCTGGTCACACAATACCCCAAACAGAAGAGCACACTTCCAATACGTCATCACAGAAAAGTGCTCCGTTTGGAGTTTTGCGCGCTAATATGTCTGAAATGGCTGTTAGGGAAAGGCATTGTGGCTGTGGTTGCATATAAACTGCTTCTCACCTTGGTCAAACAAGGTGACACTTACATGTTAAAAAACAAGGTTTTAAAGCCGAGATTTTTCTAATAAGGTACAGTGCTCTGCTTTGACTGAGTTGAAAGCATTGAAAGTAGAGGACTGGCCACTCTGATGCTCCTCATTTCATCTGGAAGGTTTAACCCAGTTCCCACATTGCCCAAAACAGGAAGCACTTTCTCACCAGCAATGGAACACAAGATAGTGCTTTGTTTTGGGTCATGTAAATAGGGACAAAAGTATCCAAGATCTTCTCTTATCTGAAAAAAAATGATTTTGATTAGAAAGTATGAAGTGAGGCTTACCTCATGGTTGAAAACAGCGATGGTTTTGAGTTATCTTCAGGTCTTCTTTAAACACTTACTTCTCTCTAACTTCCAGGCTTTTATAAGCAAGGGGGAATACTCCATTATCCAATGAATACCCAGGTAAGTTTTCTTTTGTGTTGCAGAGGGAGGGCATTCTAGTGGGTCAAATGTAAATAGGGCCTTGCCTCTCAAAGCCACAGGTGGTACCAGTTGCAATCTCAGCATAACAATAGGGCGTTTTTGGTAATGTAAACTCTATTCAGAGGTTTAAACAACAGCTAATCTTAGCAGTTTTGATTATGAAGTAAAATCGGAATGTTTGAGCAGGAGAACTCTATATATTTTATACCTTTCACCTGAGGAATATTTCTGAAATTTAAAATATAGAAGATGCAGACAGCTTGGTTTCAGCTGAAAGCTGTTGTAAGTTAGCATATTCAAAAATTTGCAGGATTTTAAACTTCTTGAGAACTCTATGAACCAATGGTATTGTAGGGTATACATCCCAATGGGTATGTTAACTTCCATATTGTAACTTGCAACTATGAAAGCCAAAATCCAAAGTCACAGGGTATAGAAAAAAGCCACCAAAAAGCACTGTACCAAGGAGCATCTCTTCCTAAATTCTTTGACAGCATTTTGTTTAAAATGATTTAAAAGAATCAGAAAGAGTGTTTAGAAAATAAAACACATTTAGCTATGCAAAGCAATAGTCCTGCTTCCATCCCAAATATGTTTCAAATCACTTAACCAATGAAAAAGAATATGAGTATTCACAGTTTAAAGACCAACCAAACAAAAAGCACTCAGTGAAATCCCAACATATAAGAAAGTGCTTTCATTTGACTTATCTGCAGACATAAAAATCACAAGGATAAAAGCAAATTTCCACTTGATCACTCCGGTCTACCAAAAATAACTCTTGGAAATAATATTGCTATCTAACCCTAAACATAGTTCACAATTGTCAAACCAAGAACCTTGATGATTTTCATGTTGATTCCTAGGTTTCATGAGAAACGTTTTAATGAAATTGAGCTTTCTCCAAGTAACTTCATGAATGTTCTATCCAAGTAAGTCTGGTCACACAATACCCCAAACAGAAGAGCACACTTCCAATACGTCATCACAGAAAAGTGCTCCGTTTGGAGTTTTGCGCGCTAATATGTGTGAAATGGCTGTTAGGGAAAGGCATTGTGGCTGTGGTTGCATATAAACTGCTTCTCACCTTGGTCAAACAAGGTGACACTTACATGTTAAAAAACAAGGTTTTAAAGCCGAGATTTTTCTAATAAGGTACAGTGCTCTGCTTTGACTGAGTTGAAAGCATTGAAAGTAGAGGACTGGCCACTCTGATGCTCCTCATTTCATCTGGAAGGTTTAACCCAGTTCCCACATTGCCCAAAACAGGAAGCACTTTCTCACCAGCAATGGAACACAAGATAGTGCTTTGTTTTGGGTCATGTAAATAGGGACAAAAGTATCCAAGATCTTCTCTTATCTGAAAAAAAATGATTTTGATTAGAAAGTATGAAGTGAGGCTTACCTCATGGTTGAAAACAGCGATGGTTTTGAGTTATCTTCAGGTCTTCTTTAAACACTTACTTCTCTCTAACTTCCAGGCTTTTATAAGCAAGGGGGAATACTCCATTATCCAATGAATACCCAGGTAAGTTTTCTTTTGTGTTGCAGAGGGAGGGCATTCTAGTGGGTCAAATGTAAATAGGGCCTTGCCTCTCAAAGCCACAGGTGGTACCAGTTGCAATCTCAGCATAACAATAGGGCGTTTTTGGTAATGTAAACTCTATTCAGAGGTTTAAACAACAGCTAATCTTAGCAGTTTTGATTATGAAGTAAAATCGGAATGTTTGAGCAGGAGAACTCTATATATTTTATACCTTTCACCTGAGGAATATTTCTGAAATTTAAAATATAGAAGATGCAGACAGCTTGGTTTCAGCTGAAAGCTGTTGTAAGTTAGCATATTCAAAAATTTGCAGGATATTAAACTTCTTGAGAACTCTATGAACCAATGGTATTGTAGGGTATACATCCCAATGGGTATGTTAACTTCCATATTGTAACTTGCAACTATGAAAGCCAAAATCCAAAGTCACAGGGTATAGAAAAAAGCCACCAAAAAGCACTGTACCAAGGAGCATCTCTTCCTAAATTCTTTGACAGCATTTTGTTTAAAATGATTTAAAAGAATCAGAAAGAGTGTTTAGAAAATAAAACACATTTAGCTATGCAAAGCAATAGTCCTGCTTCCATCCCAAATATGTTTCAAATCACTTAACCAATGAAAAAGAATATGAGTATTCACAGTTTAAAGACCAACCAAACAAAAAGCACTCAGTGAAATCCCAACATATAAGAAAGTGCTTTCATTTGACTTATCTGCAGACATAAAAATCACAAGGATAAAAGCAAATTTCCACTTGATCACTCCGGTCTACCAAAAATAACTCTTGGAAATAATATTGCTATCTAACCCTAAACATAGTTCACAATTGTCAAACCAAGAACCTTGATGATTTTCATGTTGATTCCTAGGTTTCATGAGAAACGTTTTAATGAAATTGAGCTTTCTCCAAGTAACTTCATGAATGTTCTATCCACATAAGTCTGGTCACACAATACCCCAAACAGAAGAGCACACTTCCAATACGTCATCACAGAAAAGTGCTCCGTTTGGAGTTTTGCGCGCTAATATGTCTGAAATGGCTGTTAGGGAAAGGCATTGTGGCTGTGGTTGCAGATAATCTGCTTCTCACCTTGGTCAAACAAGGTGACACTTACATGTTAAAAAACAAGGTTTTAAAGCCGAGATTTTTCTAATAAGGTACAGTGCTCTGCTTTGACTGAGTTGAAAGCATTGAAAGTAGAGGACTGGCCACTCTGATGCTCCTCATTTCATCTGGAAGGTTTAACCCAGTTCCCACATTGCCCAAAACAGGAAGCACTTTCTCACCAGCAATGGAACACAAGATAGTGCTTTGTTTTGGGTCATGTAAATAGGGACAAAAGTATCCAAGATCTTCTCTTATCTGAAAAAAAAATGATTTTGATTAGAAAGTATGAAGTGAGGCTTACCTCATGGTTGAAAACAGCGATGGTTTTGAGTTATCTTCAGGTCTTCTTTAAACACTTACTTCTCTCTAACTTCCAGGCCTTTATAAGCAAGGGGGAATACTCCATTATCCAATGAATACCCAGGTAAGTTTTCTTTTGTGTTGCAGAGGGAGGACATTCCAGTGGGTCAAATGTAAATAGGGCCTTGCCTCTCAAAGCCACAGGTGGTACCAGTTGCAATCTCAGCATAACAATAGGGCGTTTTTGGTAATGTAAACTCTATTCAGAGGTTTAAGCAACAGCTAATCTTAGCAGTTTTGATTATGAAGTAAAATCGGAATGTGTGAGCAGGAGAACTCTATATATTTTATACCTTTCACCTGAGGAATATTTCTGAAATTTAAAATATAGAAGATGCAGACAGCTTGGTTTCAGCTGAAAGCTGTTGTAAGTTAGCATATTCAAAAATTTTCAGGATTTTAAACTTCTTGAGAACTCTATGAACCAATGGTATTGTAGGGTATACATCCCAATGGGTATGTTAACTTCCATATTGTAACTTGCAACTATGAAAGCCAAAATCCAAAGTCACAGGGTATAGAAAAAAGCCACCAAAAAGCACTGTACCAAGGAGCATCTCTTCCTAAATTCTTTGACAGCATTTTGTTTAAAATGATTTAAAAGAATCAGAAAGAGTGTTTAGAAAATAAAACACATTTAGCTATGCAAAGCAATAGTCCTGCTTCCATCCCAAATATGTTTCAAATCACTTAACCAATGAAAAAGAATATGAGTATTCACAGTTTAAAGACCAACCAAACAAAAAGCACTCAGTGAAATCCCAACATATAAGAAAGTGCTTTCATTTGACTTATCTGCAGACATAAAAATCACAAGGATAAAAGCAAATTTCCACTTGATCACTCCGGTCTACCAAAAATAACTCTTGGAAATAATATTGCTATCTAACCCTAAACATAGTTCACAATTGTCAAACCAAGAACCTTGATGATTTTCATGTTGATTCCTAGGTTTCATGAGAAACGTTTTAATGAAATTGAGCTTTCTCCAAGTAACTTCATGAATGTTCTATCCAAGTAAGTCTGGTCACACAATACCCCAAACAGAAGAGCACACTTCCAATACGTCATCACAGAAAAGTGCTCCGTTTGGAGTTTTGCGCGCTAATATGTCTGAAATGGCTGTTAGGGAAAGGCATTGTGGCTGTGGTTGCAGATAATCTGCTTCTCACCTTGGTCAAACAAGGTGACACTTACATGTTAAAAAACAAGGTTTTAAAGCCGAGATTTTTCTAATAAGGTACAGTGCTCTGCTTTGACTGAGTTGAAAGCATTGAAAGTAGAGGACTGGCCACTCTGATGCTCCTCATTTCATCTGGAAGGTTTAACCCAGTTCCCACATTGCCCAAAACAGGAAGCACTTTCTCACCAGCAATGGAACACAAGATAGTGCTTTGTTTTGGGTCATGTAAATAGGGACAAAAGTATCCAAGATCTTCTCTTATCTGAAAAAAAATGATTTTGATTAGAAAGTATGAAGTGAGGCTTACCTCATGGTTGAAAACAGCGATGGTTTTGAGTTATCTTCAGGTCTTCTTTAAACACTTACTTCTCTCTAACTTCCAGGCTTTTATAAGCAAGGGGGAATACTCCATTATCCAATGAATACCCAGGTAAGTTTTCTTTTGTGTTGCAGAGGGAGGGCATTCTAGTGGGTCAAATGTAAATAGGGCCTTGCCTCTCAAAGCCACAGGTGGTACCAGTTGCAATCTCAGCATAACAATAGGGCGTTTTTGGTAATGTAAACTCTATTCAGAGGTTTAAACAACAGCTAATCTTAGCAGTTTTGATTATGAAGTAAAATCGGAATGTGTGAGCAAGAGAACTCTATATATTTTATACCTTTCACCTGAGGAATATTTCTGAAATTTAAAATATAGAAGATGCAGACAGCTTGGTTTCAGCTGAAAGCTGTTGTAAGTTAGCATATTCAAAAATTTTCAGGATTTTAAACTTCTTGAGAACTCTATGAACCAATGGTATTGTAGGGTATACATCCCAATGGGTATGTTAACTTCCATATTGTAACTTGCAACTATGAAAGCCAAAATCCAAAGTCACAGGGTATAGAAAAAAGCCACCAAAAAGCACTGTACCAAGGAGCATCTCTTCCTAAATTCTTTGACAGCATTTTGTTTAAAATGATTTAAAAGAATCAGAAAGAGTGTTTAGAAAATAAAACACATTTAGCTATGCAAAGCAATAGTCCTGCTTCCATCCCAAATATGTTTCAAATCACTTAACCAATGAAAAAGAATATGAGTATTCACAGTTTAAAGACCAACCAAACAAAAAGCACTCAGTGAAATCCCAACATATAAGAAAGTGCTTTCATTTGACTTATCTGCAGACATAAAAATCACAAGGATAAAAGCAAATTTCCACTTGATCACTCCGGTCTACCAAAAATAACTCTTGGAAATAATATTGCTATCTAACCCTAAACATAGTTCACAATTGTCAAACCAAGAACCTTGATGATTTTCATGTTGATTCCTAGGTTTCATGAGAAATGTTTTAATGAAATTGAGCTTTCTCCAAGTAACTTCATGAATGTTCTATCCACATAAGTCTGGTCACACAATACCCCAAACAGAAGAGCACACTTCCAATACGTCATCACAGAAAAGTGCTCCGTTTGGAGTTTTGCGCGCTAATATGTCTGAAATGGCTGTTAGGGAAAGGCATTGTGGCTGTGGTTGCAGATAATCTGCTTCTCACCTTGGTCAAACAAGGTGACACTTACATGTTAAAAAACAAGGTTTTAAAGCCGAGATTTTTCTAATAAGGTACAGTGCTCTGCTTTGACTGAGTTGAAAGCATTGAAAGTAGAGGACTGGCCACTCTGATGCTCCTCATTTCATCTGGAAGGTTTAACCCAGTTCCCACATTGCCCAAAACAGGAAGCACTTTCTCACCAGCAATGGAACACAAGATAGTGCTTTGTTTTGGGTCATGTAAATAGGGACAAAAGTATCCAAGATCTTCTCTTATCTGAAAAAAAAATGATTTTGATTAGAAAGTATGAAGTGAGGCTTACCTCATGGTTGAAAACAGCGATGGTTTTGAGTTATCTTCAGGTCTTCTTTAAACACTTACTTCTCTCTAACTTCCAGGCCTTTATAAGCAAGGGGGAATACTCCATTATCCAATGAATACCCAGGTAAGTTTTCTTTTGTGTTGCAGAGGGAGGACATTCCAGTGGGTCAAATGTAAATAGGGCCTTGTCTCTCAAAGCCACAGGTGGTACCAGTTGCAATCTCAGCATAACAATAGGGCGTTTTTGGTAATGTAAACTCTATTCAGAGGTTTAAGCAACAGCTAATCTTAGCAGTTTTGATTATGAAGTAAAATCGGAATGTTTGAGCAGGAGAACTCTATATATTTTATACCTTTCACCTGAGGAATATTTCTGAAATTTAAAATATAGAAGATGCAGACAGCTTGGTTTCAGCTGAAAGCTGTTGTAAGTTAGCATATTCAAAAATTTGCAGGATTTTAAACTTCTTGAGAACTCTATGAACCAATGGTATTGTAGGGTATACATCCCAATGGGTATGTTAACTTCCATATTGTAACTTGCAACTATGAAAGCCAAAATCCAAAGTCACAGGGTATAGAAAAAAGCCACCAAAAAGCACTGTACCAAGGAGCATCTCTTCCTAAATTCTTTGACAGCATTTTGTTTAAAATGATTTAAAAGAATCAGAAAGAGTGTTTAGAAAATAAAACACATTTAGCTATGCAAAGCAATAGTCCTGCTTCCATCCCAAATATGTTTCAAATCACTTAACCAATGAAAAAGAATATGAGTATTCACAGTTTAAAGACCAACCAAACAAAAAGCACTCAGTGAAATCCCAACATATAAGAAAGTGCTTTCATTTGACTTATCTGCAGACATAAAAATCACAAGGATAAAAGCAAATTTCCACTTGATCACTCCGGTCTACCAAAAATAACTCTTGGAAATAATATTGCTATCTAACCCTAAACATAGTTCACAATTGTCAAACCAAGAACCTTGATGATTTTCATGTTGATTCCTAGGTTTCATGAGAAACGTTTTAATGAAATTGAGCTTTCTCCAAGTAACTTCATGAATGTTCTATCCAAGTAAGTCTGGTCACACAATAACCCAAACAGAAGAGCACACTTCCAATACGTCATCACAGAAAAGTGCTCCGTTTGGAGTTTTGCGCGCTAATATGTCTGAAATGGCTGTTAGGGAAAGGCATTGTGGCTGTGGTTGCAGATAATCTGCTTCTCACCTTGGTCAAACAAGGTGACACTTACATGTTAAAAAACAAGGTTTTAAAGCCGAGATTTTTCTAATAAGGTACAGTGCTCTGCTTTGACTGAGTTGAAAGCATTGAAAGTAGAGGACTGGCCACTCTGATGCTCCTCATTTCATCTGGAAGGTTTAACCCAGTTCCCACATTGCCCAAAACAGGAAGCACTTTCTCACCAGCAATGGAACACAAGATAGTGCTTTGTTTTGGGTCATGTAAATAGGGACAAAAGTATCCAAGATCTTCTCTTATCTGAAAAAAAAATGATTTTGATTAGAAAGTATGAAGTGAGGCTTACCTCATGGTTGAAAACAGCGATGGTTTTGAGTTATCTTCAGGTCTTCTTTAAACACTTACTTCTCTCTAACTTCCAGGCCTTTATAAGCAAGGGGGAATACTCCATTATCCAATGAATACCCAGGTAAGTTTTCTTTTGTGTTGCAGAGGGAGGACATTCCAGTGGGTCAAATGTAAATAGGGCCTTGCCTCTCAAAGCCACAGGTGGTACCAGTTGCAATCTCAGCATAACAATAGGGCGTTTTTGGTAATGTAAACTCTATTCAGAGGTTTAAGCAACAGCTAATCTTAGCAGTTTTGATTATGAAGTAAAATCGGAATGTGTGAGCAGGAGAACTCTATATATTTTATACCTTTCACCTGAGGAATATTTCTGAAATTTAAAATATAGAAGATGCAGACAGCTTGGTTTCAGCTGAAAGCTGTTGTAAGTTAGCATATTCAAAAATTTGCAGGATTTTAAACTTCTTGAGAACTCTATGAACCAATGGTATTGTAGGGTATACATCCCAATGGGTATGTTAACTTCCATATTGTAACTTGCAACTATGAAAGCCAAAATCCAAAGTCACAGGGTATAGAAAAAAGCCACCAAAAAGCACTGTACCAAGGAGCATCTCTTCCTAAATTCTTTGACAGCATTTTGTTTAAAATGATTTAAAAGAATCAGAAAGAGTGTTTAGAAAATAAAACACATTTAGCTATGCAAAGCAATAGTCCTGCTTCCATCCCAAATATGTTTCAAATCACTTAACCAATGAAAAAGAATATGAGTATTCACAGTTTAAAGACCAACCAAACAAAAAGCACTCAGTGAAATCCCAACATATAAGAGAGTGCTTTCATTTGACTTATCTGCAGACATAAAAATCACAAGGATAAAAGCAAATTTCCACTTGATCACTCCGGTCTACCAAAAATAACTCTTGGAAATAATATTGCTATCTAACCCTAAACATAGTTCACAATTGTCAAACCAAGAACCTTGATGATTTTCATGTTGATTCCTAGGTTTCATGAGAAACGTTTTAATGAAATTGAGCTTTCTCCAAGTAACTTCATGAATGTTCTATCCAAGTAAGTCTGGTCACACAATAACCCAAACAGAAGAGCACACTTCCAATACGTCATCACAGAAAAGTGCTCCGTTTGGAGTTTTGCGCGCTAATATGTCTGAAATGGCTGTTAGGGAAAGGCATTGTGGCTGTGGTTGCAGATAATCTGCTTCTCACCTTGGTCAAACAAGGTGACACTTACATGTTAAAAAACAAGGTTTTAAAGCCGAGATTTTTCTAATAAGGTACAGTGCTCTGCTTTGACTGAGTTGAAAGCATTGAAAGTAGAGGACTGGCCACTCTGATGCTCCTCATTTCATCTGGAAGGTTTAACCCAGTTCCCACATTGCCCAAAACAGGAAGCACTTTCTCACCAGCAATGGAACACAAGATAGTGCTTTGTTTTGGGTCATGTAAATAGGGACAAAAGTATCCAAGATCTTCTCTTATCTGAAAAAAAAATGATTTTGATTAGAAAGTATGAAGTGAGGCTTACCTCATGGTTGAAAACAGCGATGGTTTTGAGTTATCTTCAGGTCTTCTTTAAACACTTACTTCTCTCTAACTTCCAGGCCTTTATAAGCAAGGGGGAATACTCCATTATCCAATGAATACCCAGGTAAGTTTTCTTTTGTGTTGCAGAGGGAGGACATTCCAGTGGGTCAAATGTAAATAGGGCCTTGCCTCTCAAAGCCACAGGTGGTACCAGTTGCAATCTCAGCATAACAATAGGGCGTTTTTGGTAATGTAAACTCTATTCAGAGGTTTAAGCAACAGCTAATCTTAGCAGTTTTGATTATGAAGTAAAATCGGAATGTGTGAGCAGGAGAACTCTATATATTTTATACCTTTCACCTGAGGAATATTTCTGAAATTTAAAATATAGAAGATGCAGACAGCTTGGTTTCAGCTGAAAGCTGTTGTAAGTTAGCATATTCAAAAATTTGCAGGATTTTAAACTTCTTGAGAACTCTATGAACCAATGGTATTGTAGGGTATACATCCCAATGGGTATGTTAACTTCCATATTGTAACTTGCAACTATGAAAGCCAAAATCCAAAGTCACAGGGTATAGAAAAAAGCCACCAAAAAGCACTGTACCAAGGAGCATCTCTTCCTAAATTCTTTGACAGCATTTTGTTTAAAATGATTTAAAAGAATCAGAAAGAGTGTTTAGAAAATAAAACACATTTAGCTATGCAAAGCAATAGTCCTGCTTCCATCCCAAATATGTTTCAAATCACTTAACCAATGAAAAAGAATATGAGTATTCACAGTTTAAAGACCAACCAAACAAAAAGCACTCAGTGAAATCCCAACATATAAGAGAGTGCTTTCATTTGACTTATCTGCAGACATAAAAATCACAAGGATAAAAGCAAATTTCCACTTGATCACTCCGGTCTACCAAAAATAACTCTTGGAAATAATATTGCTATCTAACCCTAAACATAGTTCACAATTGTCAAACCAAGAACCTTGATGATTTTCATGTTGATTCCTAGGTTTCATGAGAAACGTTTTAATGAAATTGAGCTTTCTCCAAGTAACTTCATGAATGTTCTATCCAAGTAAGTCTGGTCACACAATAACCCAAACAGAAGAGCACACTTCCAATACGTCATCACAGAAAAGTGCTCCGTTTGGAGTTTTGCGCGCTAATATGTCTGAAATGGCTGTTAGGGAAAGGCATTGTGGCTGTGGTTGCAGATAATCTGCTTCTCACCTTGGTCAAACAAGGTGACACTTACATGTTAAAAAACAAGGTTTTAAAGCCGAGATTTTTCTAATAAGGTACAGTGCTCTGCTTTGACTGAGTTGAAAGCATTGAAAGTAGAGGACTGGCCACTCTGATGCTCCTCATTTCATCTGGAAGGTTTAACCCAGTTCCCACATTGCCCAAAACAGGAAGCACTTTCTCACCAGCAATGGAACACAAGATAGTGCTTTGTTTTGGGTCATGTAAATAGGGACAAAAGTATCCAAGATCTTCTCTTATCTGAAAAAAAAATGATTTTGATTAGAAAGTATGAAGTGAGGCTTACCTCATGGTTGAAAACAGCGATGGTTTTGAGTTATCTTCAGGTCTTCTTTAAACACTTACTTCTCTCTAACTTCCAGGCCTTTATAAGCAAGGGGGAATACTCCATTATCCAATGAATACCCAGGTAAGTTTTCTTTTGTGTTGCAGAGGGAGGACATTCCAGTGGGTCAAATGTAAATAGGGCCTTGCCTCTCAAAGCCACAGGTGGTACCAGTTGCAATCTCAGCATAACAATAGGGCGTTTTTGGTAATGTAAACTCTATTCAGAGGTTTAAGCAACAGCTAATCTTAGCAGTTTTGATTATGAAGTAAAATCGGAATGTGTGAGCAGGAGAACTCTATATATTTTATACCTTTCACCTGAGGAATATTTCTGAAATTTAAAATATAGAAGATGCAGACAGCTTGGTTTCAGCTGAAAGCTGTTGTAAGTTAGCATATTCAAAAATTTGCAGGATTTTAAACTTCTTGAGAACTCTATGAACCAATGGTATTGTAGGGTATACATCCCAATGGGTATGTTAACTTCCATATTGTAACTTGCAACTATGAAAGCCAAAATCCAAAGTCACAGGGTATAGAAAAAAGCCACCAAAAAGCACTGTACCAAGGAGCATCTCTTCCTAAATTCTTTGACAGCATTTTGTTTAAAATGATTTAAAAGAATCAGAAAGAGTGTTTAGAAAATAAAACACATTTAGCTATGCAAAGCAATAGTCCTGCTTCCATCCCAAATATGTTTCAAATCACTTAACCAATGAAAAAGAATATGAGTATTCACAGTTTAAAGACCAACCAAACAAAAAGCACTCAGTGAAATCCCAACATATAAGAGAGTGCTTTCATTTGACTTATCTGCAGACATAAAAATCACAAGGATAAAAGCAAATTTCCACTTGATCACTCCGGTCTACCAAAAATAACTCTTGGAAATAATATTGCTATCTAACCCTAAACATAGTTCACAATTGTCAAACCAAGAACCTTGATGATTTTCATGTTGATTCCTAGGTTTCATGAGAAACGTTTTAATGAAATTGAGCTTTCTCCAAGTAACTTCATGAATGTTCTATCCAAGTAAGTCTGGTCACACAATAACCCAAACAGAAGAGCACACTTCCAATACGTCATCACAGAAAAGTGCTCCGTTTGGAGTTTTGCGCGCTAATATGTCTGAAATGGCTGTTAGGGAAAGGCATTGTGGCTGTGGTTGCAGATAATCTGCTTCTCACCTTGGTCAAACAAGGTGACACTTACATGTTAAAAAACAAGGTTTTAAAGCCGAGATTTTTCTAATAAGGTACAGTGCTCTGCTTTGACTGAGTTGAAAGCATTGAAAGTAGAGGACTGGCCACTCTGATGCTCCTCATTTCATCTGGAAGGTTTAACCCAGTTCCCACATTGCCCAAAACAGGAAGCACTTTCTCACCAGCAATGGAACACAAGATAGTGCTTTGTTTTGGGTCATGTAAATAGGGACAAAAGTATCCAAGATCTTCTCTTATCTGAAAAAAAATGATTTTGATTAGAAAGTATGAAGTGAGGCTTACCTCATGGTTGAGAACAGCAATGGTTTTGAGTTATCTTCAGGTCTTCTTTAAACACTTACTTCTCTCTAACTTCCAGGCCTTTATAAGCAAGGGGGAATACTCCATTATCCAATGAATACCCAGGTAAGTTTTCTTTTGTGTTGCAGAGGGAGGACATTCCAGTGGGTCAAATGTAAATAGGGCCTTGCCTCTCAAAGCCACAGGTGGTACCAGTTGCAATCTCAGCATAACAATAGGGCGTTTTTGGTAATGTAAACTCTATTCAGAGGTTTAAGCAACAGCTAATCTTAGCAGTTTTGATTATGAAGTAAAATCCGAATGTCTGAGCAGGAGAACTCTATATATTTTATACCTTTCACCTGAGGAATATTTCTGAAATTTAAAATATAGAAGATGCAGACAGCTTGGTTTCAGCTAAAAGCTGTTGTAAGTTAGCATATTCAAAAATTTGCAGGATTTTAAACTTCTTGAGAACTCTATGAACCAATGGTATTGTAGGGTATACATCCCAATGGGTATGTTAACTTCCATATTGTAACTTGCAACTATGAAAGCCAAAATCCAAAGTCACAGGGTATAGAAAAAAGCCACCAAAAAGCACTGTACCAAGGAGCATCTCTTCCTAAATTCTTTGACAGCATTTTGTTTAAAATGATTTAAAAGAATCAGAAAGAGTGTTTAGAAAATAAAACACATTTAGCTATGCAAAGCAATAGTCCTGCTTCCATCCCAAATATGTTTCAAATCACTTAACCAATGAAAAAGAATATGAGTATTCACAGTTTAAAGACCAACCAAACAAAAAGCACTCAGTGAAATCCCAACATATAAGAAAGTGCTTTCATTTGACTTATCTGCAGACATAAAAATCACAAGGATAAAAGCAAATTTCCACTTGATCACTCCGGTCTACCAAAAATAACTCTTGGAAATAATATTGCTATCTAACCCTAAACATAGTTCACAATTGTCAAACCAAGAACCTTGATGATTTTCATGTTGATTCCTAGGTTTCATGAGAAACGTTTTAATGAAATTGAGCTTTCTCCAAGTAACTTCATGAATGTTCTATCCAAGTAAGTCTGGTCACACAATACCCCAAACAGAAGAGCACACTTCCAATACGTCATCACAGAAAAGTGCTCCGTTTGGAGTTTTGCGCGCTAATATGTCTGAAATGGCTGTTAGGGAAAGGCATTGTGGCTGTGGTTGCAGATAATCTGCTTCTCACCTTGGTCAAACAAGGTGACACTTACATGTTAAAAAACAAGGTTTTAAAGCCGAGATTTTTCTAATACGGTACAGTGCTCTGCTTTGACTGAGTTGAAAGCATTGAAAGTAGAGGACTGGCCACTCTGATGCTCCTCATTTCATCTGGAAGGTTTAACCCAGTTCCCACATTGCCCAAAACAGGAAGCACTTTCTCACCAGCAATGGAACACAAGATAGTGCTTTGTTTTGGGTCATGTAAATAGGGACAAAAGTATCCAAGATCTTCTCTTATCTGAAAAAAAATGATTTTGATTAGAAAGTATGAAGTGAGGCTTACCTCATGGTTGAAAACAGCGATGGTTTTGAGTTATCTTCAGGTCTTCTTTAAACACTTACTTCTCTCTAACTTCCAGGCTTTTATAAGCAAGGGGGAATACTCCATTATCCAATGAATACCCAGGTAAGTTTTCTTTTGTGTTGCAGAGGGAGGGCATTCTAGTGGGTCAAATGTAAATAGGGCCTTGCCTCTCAAAGCCACAGGTGGTACCAGTTGCAATCTCAGCATAACAATAGGGCGTTTTTGGTAATGTAAACTCTATTCAGAGGTTTAAACAACAGCTAATCTTAGCAGTTTTGATTATGAAGTAAAATCGGAATGTGTGAGCAGGAGAACTCTATATATTTTATACCTTTCACCTGAGGAATATTTCTGAAATTTAAAATATAGAAGATGCAGACAGCTTGGTTTCAGCTGAAAACTGTTGTAAGTTAGCATATTCAAAAATTTTCAGGATTTTAAACTTCTTGAGAACTCTATGAACCAATGGTATTGTAGGGTATACATCCCAATGGGTATGTTAACTTCCATATTGTAACTTGCAACTATGAAAGCCAAAATCCAAAGTCACAGGGTATAGAAAAAAGCCACCAAAAAGCACTGTACCAAGGAGCATCTCTTCCTAAATTCTTTGACAGCATTTTGTTTAAAATGATTTAAAAGAATCAGAAAGAGTGTTTAGAAAATAAAACACATTTAGCTATGCAAAGCAATAGTCCTGCTTCCATCCCAAATATGTTTCAAATCACTTAACCAATGAAAAAGAATATGAGTATTCACAGTTTAAAGACCAACCAAACAAAAAGCACTCAGTGAAATCCCAACATATAAGAAAGTGCTTTCATTTGACTTATCTGCAGACATAAAAATCACAAGGATAAAAGCAAATTTCCACTTGATCACTCCGGTCTACCAAAAATAACTCTTGGAAATAATATTGCTATCTAACCCTAAACATAGTTCACAATTGTCAAACCAAGAACCTTGATGATTTTCATGTTGATTCCTAGGTTTCATGAGAAACGTTTTAATGAAATTGAGCTTTCTCCAAGTAACTTCATGAATGTTCTATCCACATAAGTCTGGTCACACAATACCCCAAACAGAAGAGCACACTTCCAATACGTCATCACAGAAAAGTGCTCCGTTTGGAGTTTTGCGCGCTAATATGTCTGAAATGGCTGTTAGGGAAAGGCATTGTGGCTGTGGTTGCAGATAATCTGCTTCTCACCTTGGTCAAACAAGGTGACACTTACATGTTAAAAAACAAGGTTTTAAAGCCGAGATTTTTCTAATAAGGTACAGTGCTCTGCTTTGACTGAGTTGAAAGCATTGAAAGTAGAGGACTGGCCACTCTGATGCTCCTCATTTCATCTGGAAGGTTTAACCCAGTTCCCACATTGCCCAAAACAGGAAGCACTTTCTCACCAGCAATGGAACACAAGATAGTGCTTTGTTTTGGGTCATGTAAATAGGGACAAAAGTATCCAAGATCTTCTCTTATCTGAAAAAAAAATGATTTTGATTAGAAAGTATGAAGTGAGGCTTACCTCATGGTTGAAAACAGCGATGGTTTTGAGTTATCTTCAGGTCTTCTTTAAACACTTACTTCTCTCTAACTTCCAGGCCTTTATAAGCAAGGGGGAATACTCCATTATCCAATGAATACCCAGGTAAGTTTTCTTTTGTGTTGCAGAGGGAGGACATTCCAGTGGGTCAAATGTAAATAGGGCCTTGCCTCTCAAAGCCACAGGTGGTACCAGTTGCAATCTCAGCATAACAATAGGGCGTTTTTGGTAATGTAAACTCTATTCAGAGGTTTAAGCAACAGCTATTCTTAGCAGTTTTGATTATGAAGTAAAATCGGAATGTGTGAGCAGGAGAACTCTATATATTTTATACCTTTCACCTGAGGAATATTTCTGAAATTTAAAATATAGAAGATGCAGACAGCTTGGTTTCAGCTGAAAGCTGTTGTAAGTTAGCATATTCAAAAATTTGCAGGATTTTAAACTTCTTGAGAACTCTATGAACCAATGGTATTGTAGGGTATACATCCCAATGGGTATGTTAACTTCCATATTGTAACTTGCAACTATGAAAGCCAAAATCCAAAGTCACAGGGTATAGAAAAAAGCCACCAAAAAGCACTGTACCAAGGAGCATCTCTTCCTAAATTCTTTGACAGCATTTTGTTTAAAATGATTTAAAAGAATCAGAAAGAGTGTTTAGAAAATAAAACACATTTAGCTATGCAAAGCAATAGTCCTGCTTCCATCCCAAATATGTTTCAAATCACTTAACCAATGAAAAAGAATATGAGTATTCACAGTTTAAAGACCAACCAAACAAAAAGCACTCAGTGAAATCCCAACATATAAGAAAGTGCTTTCATTTGACTTATCTGCAGACATAAAAATCACAAGGATAAAAGCAAATTTCCACTTGATCACTCCGGTCTACCAAAAATAACTCTTGGAAATAATATTGCTATCTAACCCTAAACATAGTTCACAATTGTCAAACCAAGAACCTTGATGATTTTCATGTTGATTCCTAGGTTTCATGAGAAACGTTTTAATGAAATTGAGCTTTCTCCAAGTAACTTCATGAATGTTCTATCCAAGTAAGTCTGGTCACACAATAACCCAAACAGAAGAGCACACTTCCAATACGTCATCACAGAAAAGTGCTCCGTTTGGAGTTTTGCGCGCTAATATGTCTGAAATGGCTGTTAGGGAAAGGCATTGTGGCTGTGGTTGCAGATAATCTGCTTCTCACCTTGGTCAAACAAGGTGACACTTACATGTTAAAAAACAAGGTTTTAAAGCCGAGATTTTTCTAATAAGGTACAGTGCTCTGCTTTGACTGAGTTGAAAGCATTGAAAGTAGAGGACTGGCCACTCTGATGCTCCTCATTTCATCTGGAAGGTTTAACCCAGTTCCCACATTGCCCAAAACAGGAAGCACTTTCTCACCAGCAATGGAACACAAGATAGTGCTTTGTTTTGGGTCATGTAAATAGGGACAAAAGTATCCAAGATCTTCTCTTATCTGAAAAAAAATGATTTTGATTAGAAAGTATGAAGTGAGGCTTACCTCATGGTTGAGAACAGCAATGGTTTTGAGTTATCTTCAGGTCTTCTTTAAACACTTACTTCTCTCTAACTTCCAGGCCTTTATAAGCAATGGGGAATACTCCATTATCCAATGAATACCCAGGTAAGTTTTCTTTTGTGTTGCAGAGGGAGGACATTCCAGTGGGTCAAATGTAAATAGGGCCTTGCCTCTCAAAGCCACAGGTGGTACCAGTTGCAATCTCAGCATAACAATAGGGCGTTTTTGGTAATGTAAACTCTATTCAGAGGTTTAAGCAACAGCTAATCTTAGCAGTTTTGATTATGAAGAAAAATCCGAATGTGTGAGCAGGAGAACTCTATATATTTTATACCTTTCACCTGAGGAATATTTCTGAAATTTAAAATATAGAAGATGCAGACAGCTTGGTTTCAGCTGAAAGCTGTTGTAAGTTAGCATATTCAAAAATTTTCAGGATTTTAAACTTCTTGAGAACTCTATGAACCAATGGTATTGTAGGGTATACATCCCAATGGGTATGTTAACTTCCATATTGTAACTTGCAACTATGAAAGCCAAAATCCAAAGTCACAGGGTATAGAAAAAAGCCACCAAAAAGCACTGTACCAAGGAGCATCTCTTCCTAAATTCTTTGACAGCATTTTGTTTAAAATGATTTAAAAGAATCAGAAAGAGTGTTTAGAAAATAAAACACATTTAGCTATGCAAAGCAATAGTCCTGCTTCCATCCCAAATATGTTTCAAATCACTTAACCAATGAAAAAGAATATGAGTATTCACAGTTTAAAGACCAACCAAACAAAAAGCACTCAGTGAAATCCCAACATATAAGAAAGTGCTTTCATTTGACTTATCTGCAGACATAAAAATCACAAGGATAAAAGCAAATTTCCACTTGATCACTCCGGTCTACCAAAAATAACTCTTGGAAATAATATTGCTATCTAACCCTAAACATAGTTCACAATTGTCAAACCAAGAACCTTGATGATTTTCATGTTGATTCCTAGGTTTCATGAGAAACGTTTTAATGAAATTGAGCTTTCTCCAAGTAACTTCATGAATGTTCTATCCACATAAGTCTGGTCACACAATACCCCAAACAGAAGAGCACACTTCCAATACGTCATCACAGAAAAGTGCTCCGTTTGGAGTTTTGAGCGCTAATATGTCTGAAATGGCTGTTAGGGAAAGGCATTGTGGCTGTGGTTGCAGATAATCTGCTTCTCACCTTGGTCAAACAAGGTGACACTTACATGTTAAAAAACAAGGTTTTAAAGCCGAGATTTTTCTAATAAGGTACAGTGCTCTGCTTTGACTGAGTTGAAAGCATTGAAAGTAGAGGACTGGCCACTCTGATGCTCCTCATTTCATCTGGAAGGTTTAACCCAGTTCCCACATTGCCCAAAACAGGAAGCACTTTCTCACCAGCAATGGAACACAAGATAGTGCTTTGTTTTGGGTCATGTAAATAGGGACAAAAGTATCCAAGATCTTCTCTTATCTGAAAAAAAAATGATTTTGATTAGAAAGTATGAAGTGAGGCTTACCTCATGGTTGAAAACAGCGATGGTTTTGAGTTATCTTCAGGTCTTCTTTAAACACTTACTTCTATCTAACTTCCAGGCCTTTATAAGCAAGGGGGAATACTCCATTATCCAATGAATACCCAGGTAAGTTTTCTTTTGTGTTGCAGAGGGAGGACATTCCAGTGGGTCAAATGTAAATAGGGCCTTGCCTCTCAAAGCCACAGGTGGTACCAGTTGCAATCTCAGCATAACAATAGGGCGTTTTTGGTAATGTAAACTCTATTCAGAGGTTTAAGCAACAGCTAATCTTAGCAGTTTTGATTATGAAGTAAAATCGGAATGTGTGAGCAGGAGAACTCTATATATTTTATACCTTTCACCTGAGGAATATTTCTGAAATTTAAAATATAGAAGATGCATACAGCTTGGTTTCAGCTGAAAGCTGTTGTAAGTTAGCATATTCAAAAATTTGCAGGATTTTAAACTTCTTGAGAACTCTATGAACCAATGGTATTGTAGGGTATACATCCCAATGGGTATGTTAACTTCCATATTGTAACTTGCAACTATGAAAGCCAAAATCCAAAGTCACAGGGTATAGAAAAAAGCCACCAAAAAGCACTGTACCAAGGAGCATCTCTTCCTAAATTCTTTGACAGCATTTTGTTTAAAATGATTTAAAAGAATCAGAAAGAGTGTTTAGAAAATAAAACACATTTAGCTATGCAAAGCAATAGTCCTGCTTCCATCCCAAATATGTTTCAAATCACTTAACCAATGAAAAAGAATATGAGTATTCACAGTTTAAAGACCAACCAAACAAAAAGCACTCAGTGAAATCCCAACATATAAGAAAGTGCTTTCATTTGACTTATCTGCAGACATAAAAATCACAAGGATAAAAGCAAATTTCCACTTGATCACTCCGGTCTACCAAAAATAACTCTTGGAAATAATATTGCTATCTAACCCTAAACATAGTTCACAATTGTCAAACCAAGAACCTTGATGATTTTCATGTTGATTCCTAGGTTTCATGAGAAACGTTTTAATGAAATTGAGCTTTCTCCAAGTAACTTCATGAATGTTCTATCCACATAAGTCTGGTCACACAATACCCCAAACAGAAGAGCACACTTCCAATACGTCATCACAGAAAAGTGCTCCGTTTGGAGTTTTGCGCGCTAATATGTCTGAAATGGCTGTTAGGGAAAGGCATTGTGGCTGTGGTTGCAGATAATCTGCTTCTCACCTTGGTCAAACAAGGTGACACTTACATGTTAAAAAACAAGGTTTTAAAGCCGAGATTTTTCTAATAAGGTACAGTGCTCTGCTTTGACTGAGTTGAAAGCATTGAAAGTAGAGGACTGGCCACTCTGATGCTCCTCATTTCATCTGGAAGGTTTAACCCAGTTCCCACATTGCCCAAAACAGGAAGCACTTTCTCACCAGCAATGGAACACAAGATAGTGCTTTGTTTTGGGTCATGTAAATAGGGACAAAAGTATCCAAGATCTTCTCTTATCTGAAAAAAAAATGATTTTGATTAGAAAGTATGAAGTGAGGCTTACCTCATGGTTGAAAACAGCGATGGTTTTGAGTTATCTTCAGGTCTTCTTTAAACACTTACTTCTCTCTAACTTCCAGGCCTTTATAAGCAAGGGGGAATACTCCATTATCCAATGAATACCCAGGTAAGTTTTCTTTTGTGTTGCAGAGGGAGGACATTCCAGTGGGTCAAATGTAAATAGGGCCTTGCCTCTCAAAGCCACAGGTGGTACCAGTTGCAATCTCAGCATAACAATAGGGCGTTTTTGGTAATGTAAACTCTATTCAGAGGTTTAAGCAACAGCTAATCTTAGCAGTTTTGATTATGAAGTAAAATCGGAATGTGTGAGCAGGAGAACTCTATATATTTTATACCTTTCACCTGAGGAATATTTCTGAAATTTAAAATATAGAAGATGCATACAGCTTGGTTTCAGCTGAAAGCTGTTGTAAGTTAGCATATTCAAAAATTTGCAGGATTTTAAACTTCTTGAGAACTCTATGAACCAATGGTATTGTAGGGTATACATCCCAATGGGTATGTTAACTTCCATATTGTAACTTGCAACTATGAAAGCCAAAATCCAAAGTCACAGGGTATAGAAAAAAGCCACCAAAAAGCACTGTACCAAGGAGCATCTCTTCCTAAATTCTTTCACAGCATTTTGTTTAAAATGATTTAAAAGAATCAGAAAGAGTGTTTAGAAAATAAAACACATTTAGCTATGCAAAGCAATAGTCCTGCTTCCATCCCAAATATGTTTCAAATCACTTAACCAATGAAAAAGAATATGAGTATTCACAGTTTAAAGACCAACCAAACAAAAAGCACTCAGTGAAATCCCAACATATAAGAAAGTGCTTTCATTTGACTTATCTGCAGACATAAAAATCACAAGGATAAAAGCAAATTTCCACTTGATCACTCCGGTCTACCAAAAATAACTCTTGGAAATAATATTGCTATCTAACCCTAAACATAGTTCACAATTGTCAAACCAAGAACCTTGATGATTTTCATGTTGATTCCTAGGTTTCATGAGAAACGTTTTAATGAAATTGAGCTTTCTCCAAGTAACTTCATGAATGTTCTATCCAAGTAAGTCTGGTCACACAATAACCCAAACAGAAGAGCACACTTCCAATACGTCATCACAGAAAAGTGCTCCGTTTGGAGTTTTGCGCGCTAATATGTCTGAAATGGCTGTTAGGGAAAGGCATTGTGGCTGTGGTTGCAGATAATCTGCTTCTCACCTTGGTCAAACAAGGTGACACTTACATGTTAAAAAACAAGGTTTTAAAGCCGAGATTTTTCTAATAAGGTACAGTGCTCTGCTTTGACTGAGTTGAAAGCATTGAAAGTAGAGGACTGGCCACTCTGATGCTCCTCATTTCATCTGGAAGGTTTAACCCAGTTCCCACATTGCCCAAAACAGGAAGCACTTTCTCACCAGCAATGGAACACAAGATAGTGCTTTGTTTTGGGTCATGTAAATAGGGACAAAAGTATCCAAGATCTTCTCTTATCTGAAAAAAAATGATTTTGATTAGAAAGTATGAAGTGAGGCTTACCTCATGGTTGAGAACAGCAATGGTTTTGAGTTATCTTCAGGTCTTCTTTAAACACTTACTTCTCTCTAACTTCCAGGCCTTTATAAGCAATGGGGAATACTCCATTATCCAATGAATACCCAGGTAAGTTTTCTTTTGTGTTGCAGAGGGAGGACATTCCAGTGGGTCAAATGTAAATAGGGCCTTGCCTCTCAAAGCCACAGGTGGTACCAGTTGCAATCTCAGCATAACAATAGGGCGTTTTTGGTAATGTAAACTCTATTCAGAGGTTTAAACAACAGCTAATCTTAGCAGTTTTGATTATGAAGTAAAATCGGAATGTTTGAGCAGGAGAACTCTATATATTTTATACCTTTCACCTGAGGAATATTTCTGAAATTTAAAATATAGAAGATGCAGACAGCTTGGTTTCAGCTGAAAGCTGTTGTAAGTTAGCATATTCAAAAATTTTCAGGATTTTAAACTTCTTGAGAACTCTATGAACCAATGGTATTGTAGGGTATACATCCCAATGGGTATGTTAACTTCCATATTGTAACTTGCAACTATGAAAGCCAAAATCCAAAGTCACAGGGTATAGAAAAAAGCCACCAAAAAGCACTGTACCAAGGAGCATCTCTTCCTAAATTCTTTGACAGCATTTTGTTTAAAATGATTTAAAAGAATCAGAAAGAGTGTTTAGAAAATAAAACACATTTAGCTATGCAAAGCAATAGTCCTGCTTCCATCCCAAATATGTTTCAAATCACTTAACCAATGAAAAAGAATATGAGTATTCACAGTTTAAAGACCAACCAAACAAAAAGCACTCAGTGAAATCCCAACATATAAGAAAGTGCTTTCATTTGACTTATCTGCAGACATAAAAATCACAAGGATAAAAGCAAATTTCCACTTGATCACTCCGGTCTACCAAAAATAACTCTTGGAAATAATATTGCTATCTAACCCTAAACATAGTTCACAATTGTCAAACCAAGAACCTTGATGATTTTCATGTTGATTCCTAGGTTTCATGAGAAACGTTTTAATGAAATTGAGCTTTCTCCAAGTAACTTCATGAATGTTCTATCCACATAAGTCTGGTCACACAATACCCCAAACAGAAGAGCACACTTCCAATACGTCATCACAGAAAAGTGCTCCGTTTGGAGTTTTGCGCGCTAATATGTCTGAAATGGCTGTTAGGGAAAGGCATTGTGGCTGTGGTTGCAGATAATCTGCTTCTCACCTTGGTCAAACAAGGTGACACTTACATGTTAAAAAACAAGGTTTTAAAGCCGAGATTTTTCTAATAAGGTACAGTGCTCTGCTTTGACTGAGTTGAAAGCATTGAAAGTAGAGGACTGGCCACTCTGATGCTCCTCATTTCATCTGGAAGGTTTAACCCAGTTCCCACATTGCCCAAAACAGGAAGCACTTTCTCACCAGCAATGGAACACAAGATAGTGCTTTGTTTTGGGTCATGTAAATAGGGACAAAAGTATCCAAGATCTTCTCTTATCTGAAAAAAAAATGATTTTGATTAGAAAGTATGAAGTGAGGCTTACCTCATGGTTGAAAACAGCGATGGTTTTGAGTTATCTTCAGGTCTTCTTTAAACACTTACTTCTCTCTAACTTCCAGGCCTTTATAAGCAAGGGGGAATACTCCATTATCCAATGAATACCCAGGTAAGTTTTCTTTTGTGTTGCAGAGGGAGGACATTCCAGTGGGTCAAATGTAAATAGGGCCTTGCCTCTCAAAGCCACAGGTGGTACCAGTTGCAATCTCAGCATAACAATAGGGCGTTTTTGGTAATGTAAACTCTATTCAGAGGTTTAAGCAACAGCTAATCTTAGCAGTTTTGATTATGAAGTAAAATCGGAATGTGTGAGCAGGAGAACTCTATATATTTTATACCTTTCACCTGAGGAATATTTCTGAAATTTAAAATATAGAAGATGCATACAGCTTGGTTTCAGCTGAAAGCTGTTGTAAGTTAGCATATTCAAAAATTTGCAGGATTTTAAACTTCTTGAGAACTCTATGAACCAATGGTATTGTAGGGTATACATCCCAATGGGTATGTTAACTTCCATATTGTAACTTGCAACTATGAAAGCCAAAATCCAAAGTCACAGGGTATAGAAAAAAGCCACCAAAAAGCACTGTACCAAGGAGCATCTCTTCCTAAATTCTTTGACAGCATTTTGTTTAAAATGATTTAAAAGAATCAGAAAGAGTGTTTAGAAAATAAAACACATTTAGCTATGCAAAGCAATAGTCCTGCTTCCATCCCAAATATGTTTCAAATCACTTAACCAATGAAAAAGAATATGAGTATTCACAGTTTAAAGACCAACCAAACAAAAAGCACTCAGTGAAATCCCAACATATAAGAAAGTGCTTTCATTTGACTTATCTGCAGACATAAAAATCACAAGGATAAAAGCAAATTTCCACTTGATCACTCCGGTCTACCAAAAATAACTCTTGGAAATAATATTGCTATCTAACCCTAAACATAGTTCACAATTGTCAAACCAAGAACCTTGATGATTTTCATGTTGATTCCTAGGTTTCATGAGAAACGTTTTAATGAAATTGAGCTTTCTCCAAGTAACTTCATGAATGTTCTATCCACATAAGTCTGGTCACACAATACCCCAAACAGAAGAGCACACTTCCAATACGTCATCACAGAAAAGTGCTCCGTTTGGAGTTTTGCGCGCTAATATGTCTGAAATGGCTGTTAGGGAAAGGCATTGTGGCTGTGGTTGCAGATAATCTGCTTCTCACCTTGGTCAAACAAGGTGACACTTACATGTTAAAAAACAAGGTTTTAAAGCCGAGATTTTTCTAATAAGGTACAGTGCTCTGCTTTGACTGAGTTGAAAGCATTGAAAGTAGAGGACTGGCCACTCTGATGCTCCTCATTTCATCTGGAAGGTTTAACCCAGTTCCCACATTGCCCAAAACAGGAAGCACTTTCTCACCAGCAATGGAACACAAGATAGTGCTTTGTTTTGGGTCATGTAAATAGGGACAAAAGTATCCAAGATCTTCTCTTATCTGAAAAAAAAATGATTTTGATTAGAAAGTATGAAGTGAGGCTTACCTCATGGTTGAAAACAGCGATGGTTTTGAGTTATCTTCAGGTCTTCTTTAAACACTTACTTCTCTCTAACTTCCAGGCCTTTATAAGCAAGGGGGAATACTCCATTATCCAATGAATACCCAGGTAAGTTTTCTTTTGTGTTGCAGAGGGAGGGCATTCTAGTGGGTCAAATGTAAATAGGGCCTTGCCTCTCAAAGCCACAGGTGGTACCAGTTGCAATCTCAGCATAACAATAGGGCGTTTTTGGTAATGTAAACTCTATTCAGAGGTTTAAACAACAGCTAATCTTAGCAGTTTTGATTATGAAGTAAAATCGGAATGTGTGAGCAAGAGAACTCTATATATTTTATACCTTTCACCTGAGGAATATTTCTGAAATTTAAAATATAGAAGATGCAGACAGCTTGGTTTCAGCTGAAAGCTGTTGTAAGTTAGCATATTCAAAAATTTTCAGGATTTTAAACTTCTTGAGAACTCTATGAACCAATGGTATTGTAGGGTATACATCCCAATGGGTATGTTAACTTCCATATTGTAACTTGCAACTATGAAAGCCAAAATCCAAAGTCACAGGGTATAGAAAAAAGCCACCAAAAAGCACTGTACCAAGGAGAATCTCTTCCTAAATTCTTTGACAGCATTTTGTTTAAAATGATTTAAAAGAATCAGAAAGAGTGTTTAGAAAATAAAACACATTTAGCTATGCAAAGCAATAGTCCTGCTTCCATCCCAAATATGTTTCAAATCACTTAACCAATGAAAAAGAATATGAGTATTCACAGTTTAAAGACCAACCAAACAAAAAGCACTCAGTGAAATCCCAACATATAAGAAAGTGCTTTCATTTGACTTATCTGCAGACATAAAAATCACAAGGATAAAAGCAAATTTCCACTTGATCACTCCGGTCTACCAAAAATAACTCTTGGAAATAATATTGCTATCTAACCCTAAACATAGTTCACAATTGTCAAACCAAGAACCTTGATGATTTTCATGTTGATTCCTAGGTTTCATGAGAAACGTTTTAATGAAATTGAGCTTTCTCCAAGTAACTTCATGAATGTTCTATCCACATAAGTCTGGTCACACAATACCCCAAACAGAAGAGCACACTTCCAATACGTCATCACAGAAAAGTGCTCCGTTTGGAGTTTTGCGCGCTAATATGTCTGAAATGGCTGTTAGGGAAAGGCATTGTGGCTGTGGTTGCAGATAATCTGCTTCTCACCTTGGTCAAACAAGGTGACACTTACATGTTAAAAAACAAGGTTTTAAAGCCGAGATTTTTCTAATAAGGTACAGTGCTCTGCTTTGACTGAGTTGAAAGCATTGAAAGTAGAGGACTGGCCACTCTGATGCTCCTCATTTCATCTGGAAGGTTTAACCCAGTTCCCACATTGCCCAAAACAGGAAGCACTTTCTCACCAGCAATGGAACACAAGATAGTGCTTTGTTTTGGGTCATGTAAATAGGGACAAAAGTATCCAAGATCTTCTCTTATCTGAAAAAAAAATGATTTTGATTAGAAAGTATGAAGTGAGGCTTACCTCATGGTTGAAAACAGCGATGGTTTTGAGTTATCTTCAGGTCTTCTTTAAACACTTACTTCTCTCTAACTTCCAGGCCTTTATAAGCAAGGGGGAATACTCCATTATCCAATGAATACCCAGGTAAGTTTTCTTTTGTGTTGCAGAGGGAGGACATTCCAGTGGGTCAAATGTAAATAGGGCCTTGCCTCTCAAAGCCACAGGTGGTACCAGTTGCAATCTCAGCATAACAATAGGGCGTTTTTGGTAATGTAAACTCTATTCAGAGGTTTAAGCAACAGCTAATCTTAGCAGTTTTGATTATGAAGTAAAATCGGAATGTGTGAGCAGGAGAACTCTATATATTTTATACCTTTCACCTGAGGAATATTTCTGAAATTTAAAATATAGAAGATGCAGACAGCTTGGTTTCAGCTGAAAGCTGTTGTAAGTTAGCATATTCAAAAATTTGCAGGATTTTAAACTTCTTGAGAACTCTATGAACCAATGGTATTGTAGGGTATACATCCCAATGGGTATGTTAACTTCCATATTGTAACTTGCAACTATGAAAGCCAAAATCCAAAGTCACAGGGTATAGAAAAAAGCCACCAAAAAGCACTGTACCAAGGAGCATCTCTTCCTAAATTCTTTCACAGCATTTTGTTTAAAATGATTTAAAAGAATCAGAAAGAGTGTTTAGAAAATAAAACACATTTAGCTATGCAAAGCAATAGTCCTGCTTCCATCCCAAATATGTTTCAAATCACTTAACCAATGAAAAAGAATATGAGTATTCACAGTTTAAAGACCAACCAAACAAAAAGCACTCAGTGAAATCCCAACATATAAGAAAGTGCTTTCATTTGACTTATCTGCAGACATAAAAATCACAAGGATAAAAGCAAATTTCCACTTGATCACTCCGGTCTACCAAAAATAACTCTTGGAAATAATATTGCTATCTAACCCTAAACATAGTTCACAATTGTCAAACCAAGAACCTTGATGATTTTCATGTTGATTCCTAGGTTTCATGAGAAACGTTTTAATGAAATTGAGCTTTCTCCAAGTAACTTCATGAATGTTCTATCCAAGTAAGTCTGGTCACACAATACCCCAAACAGAAGAGCACACTTCCAATACGTCATCACAGAAAAGTGCTCCGTTTGGAGTTTTGCGCGCTAATATGTCTGAAATGGCTGTTAGGGAAAGGCATTGTGGCTGTGGTTGCAGATAATCTGCTTCTCACCTTGGTCAAACAAGGTGACACTTACATGTTAAAAAACAAGGTTTTAAAGCCGAGATTTTTCTAATAAGGTACAGTGCTCTGCTTTGACTGAGTTGAAAGCATTGAAAGTAGAGGACTGGCCACTCTGATGCTCCTCATTTCATCTGGAAGGTTTAACCCAGTTCCCACATTGCCCAAAACAGGAAGCACTTTCTCACCAGCAATGGAACACAAGATAGTGCTTTGTTTTGGGTCATGTAAATAGGGACAAAAGTATCCAAGATCTTCTCTTATCTGAAAAAAAATGATTTTGATTAGAAAGTATGAAGTGAGGCTTACCTCATGGTTGAGAACAGCAATGGTTTTGAGTTATCTTCAGGTCTTCTTTAAACACTTACTTCTCTCTAACTTCCAGGCCTTTATAAGCAAGGGGGAATACTCCATTATCCAATGAATACCCAGGTAAGTTTTCTTTTGTGTTGCAGAGGGAGGACATTCCAGTGGGTCAAATGTAAATAGGGCCTTGCCTCTCAAAGCCACAGGTGGTACCAGTTGCAATCTCAGCATAACAATAGGGCGTTTTTGGTAATGTAAACTCTATTCAGAGGTTTAAGCAACAGCTAATCTTAGCAGTTTTGATTATGAAGTAAAATCGGAATGTGTGAGCAGGAGTACTCTATATATTTTATACCTTTCACCTGAGGAATATTTCTGAAATTTAAAATATAGAAGATGCAGACAGCTTGGTTTCAGCTAAAAGCTGTTGTAAGTTAGCATATTCAAAAATTTGCAGGATTTTAAACTTCTTGAGAACTCTATGAACCAATGGTATTGTAGGGTATACATCCCAATGGGTATGTTAACTTCCATATTGTAACTTGCAACTATGAAAGCCAAAATCCAAAGTCACAGGGTATAGAAAAAAGCCACCAAAAAGCACTGTACCAAGGAGCATCTCTTCCTAAATTCTTTGACAGCATTTTGTTTAAAATGATTTAAAAGAATCAGAAAGAGTGTTTAGAAAATAAAACACATTTAGCTATGCAAAGCAATAGTCCTGCTTCCATCCCAAATATGTTTCAAATCACTTAACCAATGAAAAAGAATATGAGTATTCACAGTTTAAAGACCAACCAAACAAAAAGCACTCAGTGAAATCCCAACATATAAGAAAGTGCTTTCATTTGACTTATCTGCAGACATAAAAATCACAAGGATAAAAGCAAATTTCCACTTGATCACTCCGGTCTACCAAAAATAACTCTTGGAAATAATATTGCTATCTAACCCTAAACATAGTTCACAATTGTCAAACCAAGAACCTTGATGATTTTCATGTTGATTCCTAGGTTTCATGAGAAACGTTTTAATGAAATTGAGCTTTCTCCAAGTAACTTCATGAATGTTCTATCCAAGTAAGTCTGGTCACACAATACCCCAAACAGAAGAGCACACTTCCAATACGTCATCACAGAAAAGTGCTCCGTTTGGAGTTTTGCGCGCTAATATGTCTGAAATGGCTGTTAGGGAAAGGCATTGTGGCTGTGGTTGCAGATAATCTGCTTCTCACCTTGGTCAAACAAGGTGACACTTACATGTTAAAAAACAAGGTTTTAAAGCCGAGATTTTTCTAATAAGGTACAGTGCTCTGCTTTGACTGAGTTGAAAGCATTGAAAGTAGAGGACTGGCCACTCTGATGCTCCTCATTTCATCTGGAAGGTTTAACCCAGTTCCCACATTGCCCAAAACAGGAAGCACTTTCTCACCAGCAATGGAACACAAGATAGTGCTTTGTTTTGGGTCATGTAAATAGGGACAAAAGTATCCAAGATCTTCTCTTATCTGAAAAAAAAATGATTTTGATTAGAAAGTATGAAGTGAGGCTTACCTCATGGTTGAAAACAGCGATGGTTTTGAGTTATCTTCAGGTCTTCTTTAAACACTTACTTCTCTCTAACTTCCAGGCCTTTATAAGCAAGGGGGAATACTCCATTATCCAATGAATACCCAGGTAAGTTTTCTTTTGTGTTGCAGAGGGAGGACATTCCAGTGGGTCAAATGTAAATAGGGCCTTGCCTCTCAAAGCCACAGGTGGTACCAGTTGCAATCTCAGCATAACAATAGGGCATTTTTGGTAATGTAAACTCTATTCAGAGGTTTAAGCAACAGCTAATCTTAGCAGTTTTGATTATGAAGTAAAATCCGAATGTGTGAGCAGGAGTACTCTATATATTTTATACCTTTCACCTGAGGAATATTTCTGAAATTTAAAATATAGAAGATGCAGACAGCTTGGTTTCAGCTGAAAGCTGTTGTAAGTTAGCATATTCAAAAATTTGCAGGATTTTAAACTTCTTGAGAACTCTATGAACCAATGGTATTGTAGGGTATACATCCCAATGGGTATGTTAACTTCCATATTGTAACTTGCAACTATGAAAGCCAAAATCCAAAGTCACAGGGTATAGAAAAAAGCCACCAAAAAGCACTGTACCAAGGAGCATCTCTTCCTAAATTCTTTGACAGCATTTTGTTTAAAATGATTTAAAAGAATCAGAAAGAGTGTTTAGAAAATAAAACACATTTAGCTATGCAAAGCAATAGTCCTGCTTCCATCCCAAATATGTTTCAAATCACTTAACCAATGAAAAAGAATATGAGTATTCACAGTTTAAAGACCAACCAAACAAAAAGCACTCAGTGAAATCCCAACATATAAGAAAGTGCTTTCATTTGACTTATCTGCAGACATAAAAATCACAAGGATAAAAGCAAATTTCCACTTGATCACTCCGGTCTACCAAAAATAACTCTTGGAAATAATATTGCTATCTAACCCTAAACATAGTTCACAATTGTCAAACCAAGAACCTTGATGATTTTCATGTTGATTCCTAGGTTTCATGAGAAACGTTTTAATGAAATTGAGCTTTCTCCAAGTAACTTCATGAATGTTCTATCCACGTAAGTCTGGTCACACAATACCCCAAACAGAAGAGCACACTTCCAATACGTCATCACAGAAAAGTGCTCCGTTTGGAGTTTTGCGCGCTAATATGTCTGAAATGGCTGTTAGGGAAAGGCATTGTGGCTGTGGTTGCAGATAATCTGCTTCTCACCTTGGTCAAACAAGGTGACACTTACATGTTAAAAAACAAGGTTTTAAAGCGGAGATTTTTCTAATAAGGTACAGTGCTCTGCTTTGACTGAGTTGAAAGCATTGAAAGTAGAGGACTGGCCACTCTGATGCTCCTCATTTCATCTGGAAGGTTTAACCCAGTTCCCACATTGCCCAAAACAGGAAGCACTTTCTCACCAGCAATGGAACACAAGATAGTGCTTTGTTTTGGGTCATGTAAATAGGGACAAAAGTATCCAAGATCTTCTCTTATCTGAAAAAAAAATGATTTTGATTAGAAAGTATGAAGTGAGGCTTACCTCATGGTTGAAAACAGCGATGGTTTTGAGTTATCTTCAGGTCTTCTTTAAACACTTACTTCTCTCTAACTTCCAGGCTTTTATAAGCAATGGGGAATACTCCATTATCCAATGAATACCCAGGTAAGTTTTCTTTTGTGTTGCAGAGGGAGGGCATTCTAGTGGGTCAAATGTAAATAGGGCCTTGCCTCTCAAAGCCACAGGTGGTACCAGTTGCAATCTCAGCATAACAATAGGGCGTTTTTGGTAATGTAAACTCTATTCAGAGGTTTAAACAACAGCTAATCTTAGCAGTTTTGATTATGAAGTAAAATCGGAATGTGTGAGCAGGAGAACTCTATATATTTTATACCTTTCACCTGAGGAATATTTCTGAAATTTAAAATATAGAAGATGCAGACAGCTTGGTTTCAGCTGAAAGCTGTTGTAAGTTAGCATATTCAAAAATTTTCAGGATTTTAAACTTCTTGAGAACTCTATGAACCAATGGTATTGTAGGGTATACATCCCAATGGGTATGTTAACTTCCATATTGTAACTTGCAACTATGAAAGCCAAAATCCAAAGTCACAGGGTATAGAAAAAAGCCACCAAAAAGCACTGTACCAAGGAGCATCTCTTCCTAAATTCTTTGACAGCATTTTGTTTAAAATGATTTAAAAGAATCAGAAAGAGTGTTTAGAAAATAAAACACATTTAGCTATGCAAAGCAATAGTCCTGCTTCCATCCCAAATATGTTTCAAATCACTTAACCAATGAAAAAGAATATGAGTATTCACAGTTTAAAGACCAACCAAACAAAAAGCACTCAGTGAAATCCCAACATATAAGAAAGTGCTTTCATTTGACTTATCTGCAGACATAAAAATCACAAGGATAAAAGCAAATTTCCACTTGATCACTCCGGTCTACCAAAAATAACTCTTGGAAATAATATTGCTATCTAACCCTAAACATAGTTCACAATTGTCAAACCAAGAACCTTGATGATTTTCATGTTGATTCCTAGGTTTCATGAGAAACGTTTTAATGAAATTGAGCTTTCTCCAAGTAACTTCATGAATGTTCTATCCAAGTAAGTCTGGTCACACAATACCCCAAACAGAAGAGCACACTTCCAATACGTCATCACAGAAAAGTGCTCCGTTTGGAGTTTTGCGCGCTAATATGTCTGAAATGGCTGTTAGGGAAAGGCATTGTGGCTGTGGTTGCAGATAATCTGCTTCTCACCTTGGTCAAACAAGGTGACACTTACATGTTAAAAAACAAGGTTTTAAAGCCGAGATTTTTCTAATAAGGTACAGTGCTCTGCTTTGACTGAGTTGAAAGCATTGAAAGTAGAGGACTGGCCACTCTGATGCTCCTCATTTCATCTGGAAGGTTTAACCCAGTTCCCACATTGCCCAAAACAGGAAGCACTTTCTCACCAGCAATGGAACACAAGATAGTGCTTTGTTTTGGGTCATGTAAATAGGGACAAAAGTATCCAAGATCTTCTCTTATCTGAAAAAAAATGATTTTGATTAGAAAGTATGAAGTGAGGCTTACCTCATGGTTGAAAACAGCGATGGTTTTGAGTTATCTTCAGGTCTTCTTTAAACACTTACTTCTCTCTAACTTCCAGGCTTTTATAAGCAAGGGGGAATACTCCATTATCCAATGAATACCCAGGTAAGTTTTCTTTTGTGTTGCAGAGGGAGGGCATTCTAGTGGGTCAAATGTAAATAGGGCCTTGCCTCTCAAAGCCACAGGTGGTACCAGTTGCAATCTCAGCATAACAATAGGGCGTTTTTGGTAATGTAAACTCTATTCAGAGGTTTAAACAACAGCTAATCTTAGCAGTTTTGATTATGAAGTAAAATCGGAATGTTTGAGCAGGAGAACTCTATATATTTTATACCTTTCACCTGAGGAATATTTCTGAAATTTAAAATATAGAAGATGCATACAGCTTGGTTTCAGCTGAAAGCTGTTGTAAGTTAGCATATTCAAAAATTTGCAGGATTTTAAACTTCTTGAGAACTCTATGAACCAATGGTATTGTAGGGTATACATCCCAATGGGTATGTTAACTTCCATATTGTAACTTGCAACTATGAAAGCCAAAATCCAAAGTCACAGGGTATAGAAAAAAGCCACCAAAAAGCACTGTACCAAGGAGCATCTCTTCCTAAATTCTTTGACAGCATTTTGTTTAAAATGATTTAAAAGAATCAGAAAGAGTGTTTAGAAAATAAAACACATTTAGCTATGCAAAGCAATAGTCCTGCTTCCATCCCAAATATGTTTCAAATCACTTAACCAATGAAAAAGAATATGAGTATTCACAGTTTAAAGACCAACCAAACAAAAAGCACTCAGTGAAATCCCAACATATAAGAAAGTGCTTTCATTTGACTTATCTGCAGACATAAAAATCACAAGGATAAAAGCAAATTTCCACTTGATAACTCCGGTCTACCAAAAATAACTCTTGGAAATAATATTGCTATCTAACCCTAAACATAGTTCACAATTGTCAAACCAAGAACCTTGATGATTTTCATGTTGATTCCTAGGTTTCATGAGAAACGTTTTAATGAAATTGAGCTTTCTCCAAGTAACTTCATGAATGTTCTATCCAAGTAAGTCTGGTCACACAATACCCCAAACAGAAGAGCACACTTCCAATACGTCATCACAGAAAAGTGCTCCGTTTGGAGTTTTGCGCGCTAATATGTCTGAAATGGCTGTTAGGGAAAGGCATTGTGGCTGTGGTTGCAGATAATCTGCTTCTCACCTTGGTCAAACAAGGTGACACTTACATGTTAAAAAACAAGGTTTTAAAGCCGAGATTTTTCTAATAAGGTACAGTGCTCTGCTTTGACTGAGTTGAAAGCATTGAAAGTAGAGGACTGGCCACTCTGATGCTCCTCATTTCATCTGGAAGGTTTAACCCAGTTCCCACATTGCCCAAAACAGGAAGCACTTTCTCACCAGCAATGGAACACAAGATAGTGCTTTGTTTTGGGTCATGTAAATAGGGACAAAAGTATCCAAGATCTTCTCTTATCTGAAAAAAAATGATTTTGATTAGAAAGTATGAAGTGAGGCTTACCTCATGGTTGAAAACAGCGATGGTTTTGAGTTATCTTCAGGTCTTCTTTAAACACTTACTTCACTCTAACTTCCAGGCTTTTATAAGCAAGGGGGAATACTCCATTATCCAATGAATACCCAGGTAAGTTTTCTTTTGTGTTGCAGAGGGAGGGCATTCTAGTGGGTCAAATGTAAATAGGGCCTTGCCTCTCAAAGCCACAGGTGGTACCAGTTGCAATCTCAGCATAACAATAGGGCGTTTTTGGTAATGTAAACTCTATTCAGAGGTTTAAACAACAGCTAATCTTAGCAGTTTTGATTATGAAGTAAAATCGGAATGTGTGAGCAGGAGAACTCTATATATTTTATACCTTTCACCTGAGGAATATTTCTGAAATTTAAAATATAGAAGATGCAGACAGCTTGGTTTCAGCTGAAAGCTGTTGTAAGTTAGCATATTCAAAAATTTTCAGGATTTTAAACTTCTTGAGAACTCTATGAACCAATGGTATTGTAGGGTATACATCCCAATGGGTATGTTAACTTCCATATTGTAACTTGCAACTATGAAAGCCAAAATCCAAAGTCACAGGGTATAGAAAAAAGCCACCAAAAAGCACTGTACCAAGGAGCATCTCTTCCTAAATTCTTTGACAGCATTTTGTTTAAAATGATTTAAAAGAATCAGAAAGAGTGTTTAGAAAATAAAACACATTTAGCTATGCAAAGCAATAGTCCTGCTTCCATCCCAAATATGTTTCAAATCACTTAACCAATGAAAAAGAATATGAGTATTCACAGTTTAAAGACCAACCAAACAAAAAGCACTCAGTGAAATCCCAACATATAAGAAAGTGCTTTCATTTGACTTATCTGCAGACATAAAAATCACAAGGATAAAAGCAAATTTCCACTTGATCACTCCAGTCTACCAAAAATAACTCTTGGAAATAATATTGCTATCTAACCCTAAACATAGTTCACAATTGTCAAACCAAGAACCTTGATGATTTTCATGTTGATTCCTAGGTTTCATGAGAAACTTTTTAATGAAATTGAGCTTTCTCCAAGTAACTTCATGAATGTTCTATCCAAGTAAGTCTGGTCACACAATACCCCAAACAGAAGAGCACACTTCCAATACGTCATCACAGAAAAGTGCTCCGTTTGGAGTTTTGCGCGCTAATATGTCTGAAATGGCTGTTAGGGAAAGGCATTGTGGCTGTGGTTGCAGATAATCTGCTTCTCACCTTGGTCAAACAAGGTGACACTTACATGTTAAAAAACAAGGTTTTAAAGCCGAGATTTTTCTAATAAGGTACAGTGCTCTGCTTTGACTGAGTTGAAAGCATTGAAAGTAGAGGACTGGCCACTCTGATGCTCCTCATTTCATCTGGAAGGTTTAACCCAGTTCCCACATTGCCCAAAACAGGAAGCACTTTCTCACCAGCAATGGAACACAAGATAGTGCTTTGTTTTGGGTCATGTAAATAGGGACAAAAGTATCCAAGATCTTCTCTTATCTGAAAAAAAAATGATTTTGATTAGAAAGTATGAAGTGAGGCTTACCTCATGGTTGAAAACAGCGATGGTTTTGAGTTATCTTCAGGTCTTCTTTAAACACTTACTTCTCTCTAACTTCCAGGCCTTTATAAGCAAGGGGGAATACTCCATTATCCAATGAATACCCAGGTAAGTTTTCTTTTGTGTTGCAGAGGGAGGACATTCCAGTGGGTCAAATGTAAATAGGGCCTTGCCTCTCAAAGCCACAGGTGGTACCAGTTGCAATCTCAGCATAACAATAGGGCATTTTTGGTAATGTAAACTCTATTCAGAGGTTTAAGCAACAGCTAATCTTAGCAGTTTTGATTATGAAGTAAAATCCGAATGTGTGAGCAGGAGAACTCTATATATTTTATACCTTTCACCTGAGGAATATTTCTGAAATTTAAAATATAGAAGATGCAGACAGCTTGGTTTCAGCTGAAAGCTGTTGTAAGTTAGCATATTCAAAAATTTGCAGGATTTTAAACTTCTTGAGAACTCTATGAACCAATGGTATTGTAGGGTATACATCCCAATGGGTATGTTAACTTCCATATTGTAACTTGCAACTATGAAAGCCAAAATCCAAAGTCACAGGGTATAGAAAAAAGCCACCAAAAAGCACTGTACCAAGGAGCATCTCTTCCTAAATTCTTTGACAGCATTTTGTTTAAAATGATTTAAAAGAATCAGAAAGAGTGTTTAGAAAATAAAACACATTTAGCTATGCAAAGCAATAGTCCTGCTTCCATCCCAAATATGTTTCAAATCACTTAACCAATGAAAAAGAATATGAGTATTCACAGTTTAAAGACCAACCAAACAAAAAGCACTCAGTGAAATCCCAACATATAAGAAAGTGCTTTCATTTGACTTATCTGCAGACATAAAAATCACAAGGATAAAAGCAAATTTCCACTTGATCACTCCGGTCTACCAAAAATAACTCTTGGAAATAATATTGCTATCTAACCCTAAACATAGTTCACAATTGTCAAACCAAGAACCTTGATGATTTTCATGTTGATTCCTAGGTTTCATGAGAAACGTTTTAATGAAATTGAGCTTTCTCCAAGTAACTTCATGAATGTTCTATCCACGTAAGTCTGGTCACACAATACCCCAAACAGAAGAGCACACTTCCAATACGTCATCACAGAAAAGTGCTCCGTTTGGAGTTTTGCGCGCTAATATGTCTGAAATGGCTGTTAGGGAAAGGCATTGTGGCTGTGGTTGCAGATAATCTGCTTCTCACCTTGGTCAAACAAGGTGACACTTACATGTTAAAAAACAAGGTTTTAAAGCCGAGATTTTTCTAATAAGGTACAGTGCTCTGCTTTGACTGAGTTGAAAGCATTGAAAGTAGAGGACTGGCCACTCTGATGCTCCTCATTTCATCTGGAAGGTTTAACCCAGTTCCCACATTGCCCAAAACAGGAAGCACTTTCTCACCAGCAATGGAACACAAGATAGTGCTTTGTTTTGGGTCATGTAAATAGGGACAAAAGTATCCAAGATCTTCTCTTATCTGAAAAAAAAATGATTTTGATTAGAAAGTATGAAGTGAGGCTTACCTCATGGTTGAAAACAGCGATGGTTTTGAGTTATCTTCAGGTCTTCTTTAAACACTTACTTCTCTCTAACTTCCAGGCTTTTATAAGCAATGGGGAATACTCCATTATCCAATGAATACCCAGGTAAGTTTTCTTTTGTGTTGCAGAGGGAGGGCATTCTAGTGGGTCAAATGTAAATAGGGCCTTGCCTCTCAAAGCCACAGGTGGTACCAGTTGCAATCTCAGCATAACAATAGGGCGTTTTTGGTAATGTAAACTCTATTCAGAGGTTTAAACAACAGCTAATCTTAGCAGTTTTGATTATGAAGTAAAATCGGAATGTGTGAGCAGGAGAACTCTATATATTTTATACCTTTCACCTGAGGAATATTTCTGAAATTTAAAATATAGAAGATGCAGACAGCTTGGTTTCAGCTGAAAGCTGTTGTAAGTTAGCATATTCAAAAATTTTCAGGATTTTAAACTTCTTGAGAACTCTATGAACCAATGGTATTGTAGGGTATACATCCCAATGGGTATGTTAACTTCCATATTGTAACTTGCAACTATGAAAGCCAAAATCCAAAGTCACAGGGTATAGAAAAAAGCCACCAAAAAGCACTGTACCAAGGAGCATCTCTTCCTAAATTCTTTGACAGCATTTTGTTTAAAATGATTTAAAAGAATCAGAAAGAGTGTTTAGAAAATAAAACACATTTAGCTATGCAAAGCAATAGTCCTGCTTCCATCCCAAATATGTTTCAAATCACTTAACCAATGAAAAAGAATATGAGTATTCACAGTTTAAAGACCAACCAAACAAAAAGCACTCAGTGAAATCCCAACATATAAGAAAGTGCTTTCATTTGACTTATCTGCAGACATAAAAATCACAAGGATAAAAGCAAATTTCCACTTGATCACTCCGGTCTACCAAAAATAACTCTTGGAAATAATATTGCTATCTAACCCTAAACATAGTTCACAATTGTCAAACCAAGAACCTTGATGATTTTCATGTTGATTCCTAGGTTTCATGAGAAACGTTTTAATGAAATTGAGCTTTCTCCAAGTAACTTCATGAATGTTCTATCCAAGTAAGTCTGGTCACACAATACCCCAAACAGAAGAGCACACTTCCAATACGTCATCACAGAAAAGTGCTCCGTTTGGAGTTTTGCGCGCTAATATGTCTGAAATGGCTGTTAGGGAAAGGCATTGTGGCTGTGGTTGCAGATAATCTGCTTCTCACCTTGGTCAAACAAGGTGACACTTACATGTTAAAAAACAAGGTTTTAAAGCAGAGATTTTTCTAATAAGGTACAGTGCTCTGCTTTGACTGAGTTGAAAGCATTGAAAGTAGAGGACTGGCCACTCTGATGCTCCTCATTTCATCTGGAAGGTTTAACCCAGTTCCCACATTGCCCAAAACAGGAAGCACTTTCTCACCAGCAATGGAACACAAGATAGTGCTTTGTTTTGGGTCATGTAAATAGGGACAAAAGTATCCAAGATCTTCTCTTATCTGAAAAAAAATGATTTTGATTAGAAAGTATGAAGTGAGGCTTACCTCATGGTTGAAAACAGCGATGGTTTTGAGTTATCTTCAGGTCTTCTTTAAACACTTACTTCTCTCTAACTTCCAGGCTTTTATAAGCAAGGGGGAATACTCCATTATCCAATGAATACCCAGGTAAGTTTTCTTTTGTGTTGCAGAGGGAGGGCATTCTAGTGGGTCAAATGTAAATAGGGCCTTGCCTCTCAAAGCCACAGGTGGTACCAGTTGCAATCTCAGCATAACAATAGGGCGTTTTTGGTAATGTAAACTCTATTCAGAGGTTTAAACAACAGCTAATCTTAGCAGTTTTGATTATGAAGTAAAATCGGAATGTGTGAGCAGGAGAACTCTATATATTTTATACCTTTCACCTGAGGAATATTTCTGAAATTTAAAATATAGAAGATGCAGACAGCTTGGTTTCAGCTGAAAGCTGTTGTAAGTTAGCATATTCAAAAATTTGCAGGATTTTAAACTTCTTGAGAACTCTATGAACCAATGGTATTGTAGGGTATACATCCCAATGGGTATGTTAACTTCCATATTGTAACTTGCAACTATGAAAGCCAAAATCCAAAGTCACAGGGTATAGAAAAAAGCCACCAAAAAGCACTGTACCAAGGAGCATCTCTTCCTAAATTCTTTGACAGCATTTTGTTTAAAATGATTTAAAAGAATCAGAAAGAGTGTTTAGAAAATAAAACACATTTAGCTATGCAAAGCAATAGTCCTGCTTCCATCCCAAATATGTTTCAAATCACTTAACCAATGAAAAAGAATATGAGTATTCACAGTTTAAAGACCAACCAAACAAAAAGCACTCAGTGAAATCCCAACATATAAGAAAGTGCTTTCATTTGACTTATCTGCAGACATAAAAAATCACAAGGATAAAAGCAAATTTCCACTTGATAACTCCGGTCTACCAAAAATAACTCTTGGAAATAATATTGCTATCTAACCATAAACATAGTTCACAATTGTCAAACCAAGAACCTTGATGATTTTCATGTTGATTCCTAGGTTTCATGAGAAACGTTTTAATGAAATTGAGCTTTCTCCAAGTAACTTCATGAATGTTCTATCCAAGTAAGTCTGGTCACACAATACCCCAAACAGAAGAGCACACTTCCAATACGTCATCACAGAAAAGTGCTCCGTTTGGAGTTTTGCGCGCTAATATGTCTGAAATGGCTGTTAGGGAAAGGCATTGTGGCTGTGGTTGCAGATAATCTGCTTCTCACCTTGGTCAAACAAGGTGACACTTACATGTTAAAAAACAAGGTTTTAAAGCCGAGATTTTTCTAATAAGGTACAGTGCTCTGCTTTGACTGAGTTGAAAGCATTGAAAGTAGAGGACTGGCCACTCTGATGCTCCTCATTTCATCTGGAAGGTTTAACCCAGTTCCCACATTGCCCAAAACAGGAAGCACTTTCTCACCAGCAATGGAACACAAGATAGTGCTTTGTTTTGGGTCATGTAAATAGGGACAAAAGTATCCAAGATCTTCTCTTATCTGAAAAAAAAATGATTTTGATTAGAAAGTATGAAGTGAGGCTTACCTCATGGTTGAAAACAGCGATGGTTTTGAGTTATCTTCAGGTCTTCTTTAAACACTTACTTCTCTCTAACTTCCAGGCCTTTATAAGCAAGGGGGAATACTCCATTATCCAATGAATACCCAGGTAAGTTTTCTTTTGTGTTGCAGAGGGAGGACATTCCAGTGGGTCAAATGTAAATAGGGCCTTGCCTCTCAAAGCCACAGGTGGTACCAGTTGCAATCTCAGCATAACAATAGGGCATTTTTGGTAATGTAAACTCTATTCAGAGGTTTAAGCAACAGCTAATCTTAGCAGTTTTGATTATGAAGTAAAATCCGAATGTGTGAGCAGGAGAACTCTATATATTTTATACCTTTCACCTGAGGAATATTTCTGAAATTTAAAATATAGAAGATGCAGACAGCTTGGTTTCAGCTGAAAGCTGTTGTAAGTTAGCATATTCAAAAATTTGCAGGATTTTAAACTTCTTGAGAACTCTATGAACCAATGGTATTGTAGGGTATACATCCCAATGGGTATGTTAACTTCCATATTGTAACTTGCAACTATGAAAGCCAAAATCCAAAGTCACAGGGTATAGAAAAAAGCCACCAAAAAGCACTGTACCAAGGAGCATCTCTTCCTAAATTCTTTGACAGCATTTTGTTTAAAATGATTTAAAAGAATCAGAAAGAGTGTTTAGAAAATAAAACACATTTAGCTATGCAAAGCAATAGTCCTGCTTCCATCCCAAATATGTTTCAAATCACTTAACCAATGAAAAAGAATATGAGTATTCACAGTTTAAAGACCAACCAAACAAAAAGCACTCAGTGAAATCCCAACATATAAGAAAGTGCTTTCATTTGACTTATCTGCAGACATAAAAATCACAAGGATAAAAGCAAATTTCCACTTGATCACTCCGGTCTACCAAAAATAACTCTTGGAAATAATATTGCTATCTAACCCTAAACATAGTTCACAATTGTCAAACCAAGAACCTTGATGATTTTCATGTTGATTCCTAGGTTTCATGAGAAACGTTTTAATGAAATTGAGCTTTCTCCAAGTAACTTCATGAATGTTCTATCCACGTAAGTCTGGTCACACAATACCCCAAACAGAAGAGCACACTTCCAATACGTCATCACAGAAAAGTGCTCCGTTTGGAGTTTTGCGCGCTAATATGTCTGAAATGGCTGTTAGGGAAAGGCATTGTGGCTGTGGTTGCAGATAATCTGCTTCTCACCTTGGTCAAACAAGGTGACACTTACATGTTAAAAAACAAGGTTTTAAAGCCGAGATTTTTCTAATAAGGTACAGTGCTCTGCTTTGACTGAGTTGAAAGCATTGAAAGTAGAGGACTGGCCACTCTGATGCTCCTCATTTCATCTGGAAGGTTTAACCCAGTTCCCACATTGCCCAAAACAGGAAGCACTTTCTCACCAGCAATGGAACACAAGATAGTGCTTTGTTTTGGGTCATGTAAATAGGGACAAAAGTATCCAAGATCTTCTCTTATCTGAAAAAAAAATGATTTTGATTAGAAAGTATGAAGTGAGGCTTACCTCATGGTTGAAAACAGCGATGGTTTTGAGTTATCTTCAGGTCTTCTTTAAACACTTACTTCTCTCTAACTTCCAGGCTTTTATAAGCAATGGGGAATACTCCATTATCCAATGAATACCCAGGTAAGTTTTCTTTTGTGTTGCAGAGGGAGGGCATTCTAGTGGGTCAAATGTAAATAGGGCCTTGCCTCTCAAAGCCACAGGTGGTACCAGTTGCAATCTCAGCATAACAATAGGGCGTTTTTGGTAATGTAAACTCTATTCAGAGGTTTAAACAACAGCTAATCTTAGCAGTTTTGATTATGAAGTAAAATCGGAATGTGTGAGCAGGAGAACTCTATATATTTTATACCTTTCACCTGAGGAATATTTCTGAAATTTAAAATATAGAAGATGCAGACAGCTTGGTTTCAGCTGAAAGCTGTTGTAAGTTAGCATATTCAAAAATTTGCAGGATTTTAAACTTCTTGAGAACTCTATGAACCAATGGTATTGTAGGGTATACATCCCAATGGGTATGTTAACTTCCATATTGTAACTTGCAACTATGAAAGCCAAAATCCAAAGTCACAGGGTATAGAAAAAAGCCACCAAAAAGCACTGTACCAAGGAGCATCTCTTCCTAAATTCTTTGACAGCATTTTGTTTAAAATGATTTAAAAGAATCAGAAAGAGTGTTTAGAAAATAAAACACATTTAGCTATGCAAAGCAATAGTCCTGCTTCCATCCCAAATATGTTTCAAATCACTTAACCAATGAAAAAGAATATGAGTATTCACAGTTTAAAGACCAACCAAACAAAAAGCACTCAGTGAAATCCCAACATATAAGAAAGTGCTTTCATTTGACTTATCTGCAGACATAAAAATCACAAGGATAAAAGCAAATTTCCACTTGATCACTCCGGTCTACCAAAAATAACTCTTGGAAATAATATTGCTATCTAACCCTAAACATAGTTCACAATTGTCAAACCAAGAACCTTGATGATTTTCATGTTGATTCCTAGGTTTCATGAGAAACGTTTTAATGAAATTGAGCTTTCTCCAAGTAACTTCATGAATGTTCTATCCAAGTAAGTCTGGTCACACAATACCCCAAACAGAAGAGCACACTTCCAATACGTCATCACAGAAAAGTGCTCCGTTTGGAGTTTTGCGCGCTAATATGTCTGAAATGGCTGTTAGGGAAAGGCATTGTGGCTGTGGTTGCAGATAATCTGCTTCTCACCTTGGTCAAACAAGGTGACACTTACATGTTAAAAAACAAGGTTTTAAAGCAGAGATTTTTCTAATAAGGTACAGTGCTCTGCTTTGACTGAGTTGAAAGCATTGAAAGTAGAGGACTGGCCACTCTGATGCTCCTCATTTCATCTGGAAGGTTTAACCCAGTTCCCACATTGCCCAAAACAGGAAGCACTTTCTCACCAGCAATGGAACACAAGATAGTGCTTTGTTTTGGGTCATGTAAATAGGGACAAAAGTATCCAAGATCTTCTCTTATCTGAAAAAAAATGATTTTGATTAGAAAGTATGAAGTGAGGCTTACCTCATGGTTGAAAACAGCGATGGTTTTGAGTTATCTTCAGGTCTTCTTTAAACACTTACTTCTCTCTAACTTCCAGGCTTTTATAAGCAAGGGGGAATACTCCATTATCCAATGAATACCCAGGTAAGTTTTCTTTTGTGTTGCAGAGGGAGGGCATTCTAGTGGGTCAAATGTAAATAGGGCCTTGCCTCTCAAAGCCACAGGTGGTACCAGTTGCAATCTCAGCATAACAATAGGGCGTTTTTGGTAATGTAAACTCTATTCAGAGGTTTAAACAACAGCTAATCTTAGCAGTTTTGATTATGAAGTAAAATCGGAATGTTTGAGCAGGAGAACTCTATATATTTTATACCTTTCACCTGAGGAATATTTCTGAAATTTAAAATATAGAAGATGCAGACAGCTTGGTTTCAGCTGAAAGCTGTTGTAAGTTAGCATATTCAAAAATTTGCAGGATTTTAAACTTCTTGAGAACGCTATGAACCAATGGTATTGTAGGGTATACATCCCAATGGGTATGTTAACTTCCATATTGTAACTTGCAACTATGAAAGCCAAAATCCAAAGTCACAGGGTATAGAAAAAAGCCACCAAAAAGCACTGTACCAAGGAGCATCTCTTCCTAAATTCTTTGACAGCATTTTGTTTAAAATGATTTAAAAGAATCAGAAAGAGTGTTTAGAAAATAAAACACATTTAGCTATGCAAAGCAATAGTCCTGCTTCCATCCCAAATATGTTTCAAATCACTTAACCAATGAAAAAGAATATGAGTATTCACAGTTTAAAGACCAACCAAACAAAAAGCACTCAGTGAAATCCCAACATATAAGAAAGTGCTTTCATTTGACTTATCTGCAGACATAAAAATCACAAGGATAAAAGCAAATTTCCACTTGATCACTCCGGTCTACCAAAAATAACTCTTGGAAATAATATTGCTATCTAACCCTAAACATAGTTCACAATTGTCAAACCAAGAACCTTGATGATTTTCATGTTGATTCCTAGGTTTCATGAGAAACGTTTTAATGAAATTGAGCTTTCTCCAAGTAACTTCATGAATGTTCTATCCAAGTAAGTCTGGTCACACAATACCCCAAACAGAAGAGCACACTTCCAATACGTCATCACAGAAAAGTGCTCCGTTTGGAGTTTTGCGCGCTAATATGTCTGAAATGGCTGTTAGGGAAAGGCATTGTGGCTGTGGTTGCAGATAATCTGCTTCTCACCTTGGTCAAACAAGGTGACACTTACATGTTAAAAAACAAGGTTTTAAAGCAGAGATTTTTCTAATAAGGTACAGTGCTCTGCTTTGACTGAGTTGAAAGCATTGAAAGTAGAGGACTGGCCACTCTGATGCTCCTCATTTCATCTGGAAGGTTTAACCCAGTTCCCACATTGCCCAAAACAGGAAGCACTTTCTCACCAGCAATGGAACACAAGATAGTGCTTTGTTTTGGGTCATGTAAATAGGGACAAAAGTATCCAAGATCTTCTCTTATCTGAAAAAAAATGATTTTGATTAGAAAGTATGAAGTGAGGCTTACCTCATGGTTGAAAACAGCGATGGTTTTGAGTTATCTTCAGGTCTTCTTTAAACACTTACTTCACTCTAACTTCCAGGCTTTTATAAGCAAGGGGGAATACTCCATTATCCAATGAATACCCAGGTAAGTTTTCTTTTGTGTTGCAGAGGGAGGGCATTCTAGTGGGTCAAATGTAAATAGGGCCTTGCCTCTCAAAGCCACAGGTGGTACCAGTTGCAATCTCAGCATAACAATAGGGCGTTTTTGGTAATGTAAACTCTATTCAGAGGTTTAAACAACAGCTAATCTTAGCAGTTTTGATTATGAAGTAAAATCGGAATGTGTGAGCAGGAGAACTCTATATATTTTATACCTTTCACCTGAGGAATATTTCTGAAATTTAAAATATAGAAGATGCAGACAGCTTGGTTTCAGCTGAAAGCTGTTGTAAGTTAGCATATTCAAAAATTTTCAGGATTTTAAACTTCTTGAGAACTCTATGAACCAATGGTATTGTAGGGTATACATCCCAATGGGTATGTTAACTTCCATATTGTAACTTGCAACTATGAAAGCCAAAATCCAAAGTCACAGGGTATAGAAAAAAGCCACCAAAAAGCACTGTACCAAGGAGCATCTCTTCCTAAATTCTTTGACAGCATTTTGTTTAAAATGATTTAAAAGAATCAGAAAGAGTGTTTAGAAAATAAAACACATTTAGCTATGCAAAGCAATAGTCCTGCTTCCATCCCAAATATGTTTCAAATCACTTAACCAATGAAAAAGAATATGAGTATTCACAGTTTAAAGACCAACCAAACAAAAAGCACTCAGTGAAATCCCAACATATAAGAAAGTGCTTTCATTTGACTTATCTGCAGACATAAAAATCACAAGGATAAAAGCAAATTTCCACTTGATCACTCCGGTCTACCAAAAATAACTCTTGGAAATAATATTGCTATCTAACCCTAAACATAGTTCACAATTGTCAAACCAAGAACCTTGATGATTTTCATGTTGATTCCTAGGTTTCATGAGAAACGTTTTAATGAAATTGAGCTTTCTCCAAGTAACTTCATGAATGTTCTATCCAAGTAAGTCTGGTCACACAATACCCCAAACAGAAGAGCACACTTCCAATACGTCATCACAGAAAAGTGCTCCGTTTGGAGTTTTGCGCGCTAATATGTCTGAAATGGCTGTTAGGGAAAGGCATTGTGGCTGTGGTTGCAGATAATCTGCTTCTCACCTTGGTCAAACAAGGTGACACTTACATGTTAAAAAACAAGGTTTTAAAGCCGAGATTTTTCTAATAAGGTACAGTGCTCTGCTTTGACTGAGTTGAAAGCATTGAAAGTAGAGGACTGGCCACTCTGATGCTCCTCATTTCATCTGGAAGGTTTAACCCAGTTCCCACATTGCCCAAAACAGGAAGCACTTTCTCACCAGCAATGGAACACAAGATAGTGCTTTGTTTTGGGTCATGTAAATAGGGACAAAAGTATCCAAGATCTTCTCTTATCTGAAAAAAAAATGATTTTGATTAGAAAGTATGAAGTGAGGCTTACCTCATGGTTGAAAACAGCGATGGTTTTGAGTTATCTTCAGGTCTTCTTTAAACACTTACTTCTCTCTAACTTCCAGGCCTTTATAAGCAAGGGGGAATACTCCATTATCCAATGAATACCCAGGTAAGTTTTCTTTTGTGTTGCAGAGGGAGGACATTCCAGTGGGTCAAATGTAAATAGGGCCTTGCCTCTCAAAGCCACAGGTGGTACCAGTTGCAATCTCAGCATAACAATAGGGCATTTTTGGTAATGTAAACTCTATTCAGAGGTTTAAGCAACAGCTAATCTTAGCAGTTTTGATTATGAAGTAAAATCCGAATGTGTGAGCAGGAGAACTCTATATATTTTATACCTTTCACCTGAGGAATATTTCTGAAATTTAAAATATAGAAGATGCAGACAGCTTGGTTTCAGCTGAAAGCTGTTGTAAGTTAGCATATTCAAAAATTTGCAGGATTTTAAACTTCTTGAGAACTCTATGAACCAATGGTATTGTAGGGTATACATCCCAATGGGTATGTTAACTTCCATATTGTAACTTGCAACTATGAAAGCCAAAATCCAAAGTCACAGGGTATAGAAAAAAGCCACCAAAAAGCACTGTACCAAGGAGCATCTCTTCCTAAATTCTTTGACAGCATTTTGTTTAAAATGATTTAAAAGAATCAGAAAGAGTGTTTAGAAAATAAAACACATTTAGCTATGCAAAGCAATAGTCCTGCTTCCATCCCAAATATGTTTCAAATCACTTAACCAATGAAAAAGAATATGAGTATTCACAGTTTAAAGACCAACCAAACAAAAAGCACTCAGTGAAATCCCAACATATAAGAAAGTGCTTTCATTTGACTTATCTGCAGACATAAAAATCACAAGGATAAAAGCAAATTTCCACTTGATCACTCCGGTCTACCAAAAATAACTCTTGGAAATAATATTGCTATCTAACCCTAAACATAGTTCACAATTGTCAAACCAAGAACCTTGATGATTTTCATGTTGATTCCTAGGTTTCATGAGAAACGTTTTAATGAAATTGAGCTTTCTCCAAGTAACTTCATGAATGTTCTATCCAAGTAAGTCTGGTCACACAATAACCCAAACAGAAGATCACACTTCCAATACGTCATCACAGAAAAGTGCTCCGTTTGGAGTTTTGCGCGCTAATATGTCTGAAATGGCTGTTAGGGAAAGGCATTGTGGCTGTGGTTGCAGATAATCTGCTTCTCACCTTGGTCAAACAAGGTGACACTTACATGTTAAAAAACAAGGTTTTAAAGCCGAGATTTTTCTAATAAGGTACAGTGCTCTGCTTTGACTGAGTTGAAAGCATTGAAAGTAGAGGACTGGCCACTCTGATGCTCCTCATTTCATCTGGAAGGTTTAACCCAGTTCCCACATTGCCCAAAACAGGAAGCACTTTCTCACCAGCAATGGAACACAAGATAGTGCTTTGTTTTGGGTCATGTAAATAGGGACAAAAGTATCCAAGATCTTCTCTTATCTGAAAAAAAATGATTTTGATTAGAAAGTATGAAGTGAGGCTTACCTCATGGTTGAGAACAGCAATGGTTTTGAGTTATCTTCAGGTCTTCTTTAAACACTTACTTCTCTCTAACTTCCAGGCCTTTATAAGCAAGGGGGAATACTCCATTATCCAATGAATACCCAGGTAAGTTTTCTTTTGTGTTGCAGAGGGAGCACATTCCAGTGGGTCAAATGTAAATAGGGCCTTGCCTCTCAAAGCCACAGGTGGTACCAGTTGCAATCTCAGCATAACAATAGGGCGTTTTTGGTAATGTAAACTCTATTCAGAGGTTTAAGCAACAGCTAATCTTAGCAGTTTTGATTATGAAGTAAAATCGGAATGTGTGAGCAGGAGAACTCTATATATTTTATACCTTTCACCTGAGGAATATTTCTGAAATTTAAAATATAGAAGATGCAGACAGCTTGGTTTCAGCTAAAAGCTGTTGTAAGTTAGCATATTCAAAAATTTGCAGGATTTTAAACTTCTTGAGAACTCTATGAACCAATGGTATTGTAGGTTATACATCCCAATGGGTATGTTAACTTCCATATTGTAACTTGCAACTATGAAAGCCAAAATCCAAAGTCACAGGGTATAGAAAAAAGCCACCAAAAAGCACTGTACCAAGGAGCATCTCTTCCTAAATTCTTTGACAGCATTTTGTTTAAAATGATTTAAAAGAATCAGAAAGAGTGTTTAGAAAAAAAAACACATTTAGCTATGCAAAGCAATAGTCCTGCTTCCATCCCAAATATGTTTCAAATCACTTAACCAATGAAAAAGAATATGAGTATTCACAGTTTAAAGACCAACCAAACAAAAAGCACTCAGTAAAATAACAAAAAAAAAGAAAGTGCTTTCATTTGACTTATCTGCAGACATAAAAATCACAAGGATAAAAGCAAATTTCCACTTGATCACTCCGGTCTACCAAAAATAACTCTTGGAAATAATATTGCTATCTAACCCTAAACATAGTTCACAATTGTCAAACCAAGAACCTTGATGATTTTTATGTTGATTCCTAGGTTTCATGAGAAACGTTTTAATGAAATTGAGCTTTCTCCAAGTAACTTCATGAATGTTCTATCCAAGTAAGTCTGGTCACACAATACCCCAAACAGAAGAGCACACTTCCAATACGTCATCACAGAAAAGTGCTCCGTTTGGAGTTTTGCACGCTAATATGTCTGAAATGGCTGTTAGGGAAAGGCATTGTGGCTGTGGTTGCAGATAATCTGCTTCTCACCTTGGTCAAACAAGGTGACACTTACATGTTAAAAAACAAGGTTTTAAAGCCGAGATTTTTCTAATAAGGTACAGTGCTCTGCTTTGACTGAGTTGAAAGCATTGAAAGTAGAGGACTGGCCACTCTGATGCTCCTCATTTCATCTGGAAGGTTTAACCCAGTTCCCACATTGCCCAAAACAGGAAGCACTTTCTCACCAGCAATGGAACACAAGATAGTGCTTTGTTTTGGGTCATGTAAATAGGGACAAAAGTATCCAAGATCTTCTCTTATCTGAAAAAAAATGATTTTGATTAGAAAGTATGAAGTGAGGCTTACCTCATGGTTGAAAACAGCAATGGTTTTGAGTTATCTTCAGGTCTTCTTTAAACACTTACTTCTCTCTAACTTCCAGGCCTTTATAAGCAAGGGGGAATACTCCATTATCCAATGAATACCCAGATAAGTTTTCTTTTGTGTTGCAGAGGGAGGGCATTCTAGTGGGTCAAATGTAAATAGGGCCTTGCCTCTCAAAGCCACAGGTGGTACCAGTTGCAATCTCAGCATAACAATAGGGCGTTTTTGGTAATGTAAACTCTATTCAGAGGTTTAAGCAACAGCTAATCTTAGCAGTTTTGATTATGAAGTAAAATCGGAATGTGTGAGCAGGAGAACTTTATCTATTTTATACCTTTCACCTGAGGAATATTTCTGAAATTTAAAATATAGAAGATGCAGACAGCTTGGTTTCAGCTAAAAGCTGTTGTAAGTTAGCATATTCAAAAATTTGCAGGATTTTAAACTTCTTGAGAACTCTATGAACCAATGGTATTGTAGGGTATACATCCCAATGGGTATGTTAACTTCCATATTGTAACTTGCAACTATGAAAGCCAAAATCCAAAGTCACAGGGTATAGAAAAAAGCCACCAAAAAGCACTATACCAAGGAGCATCTCTTCCTAAATTCTTTGACAGCATTTTGTTTAAAATGATTTAAAAGAATCAGAAAGAGTGTTTAGAAAATAAAACACATTTAGCTATGCAAAGCAATAGTCCTGCTTCCATCCCAAATATGTTTCAAATCACTTAACCAATGAAAAAGAATATGAGTATTCACAGTTTAAAGACCAACCAAACAAAAAGCACTCAGTGAAATCCCAACATATAAGAAAGTGCTTTCATTTGACTTATCTGCAGACATAAAAATCACAAGGATAAAAGCAAATTTCCACTTGATCACTCCGGTCTACCAAAAATAACTCTTGGAAATAATATTGCTATCTAACCCTAAACATAGTTCACAATTGTCAAACCAAGAACCTTGATGATTTTCATGTTGATTCCTAGGTTTCATGAGAAACGTTTTAATGAAATTGAGCTTTCTCCAAGTAACTTCATGAATGTTCTATCCAAGTAAGTCTGGTCACACAATACCCCAAACAGAAGAGCACACTTCCAATACGTCATCACAGAAAAGTGCTCCGTTTGGAGTTTTGCGCGCTAATATGTCTGAAATGGCTGTTAGGGAAAGGCATTGTGGCTGTGGTTGCAGATAATCTGCTTCTCACCTTGGTCAAACAAGGTGACACTTACATGTTGAAAAACAAGGTTTTAAAGCCGAGATTTTTCTAATAAGGTACAGTGCTCTGCTTTGACTGAGTTGAAAGCATTGAAAGTAGAGGACTGGCCACTCTGATGCTCCTCATTTCATCTGGAAGGTTTAACCCAGTTCCCACATTGCCCAAAACAGGAAGCACTTTCTTACCAGCAATGGAACACAAGATAGTGCTTTGTTTTGGGTCATGTAATTAGGGACAAAAGTATCCAAGATCTTCTCTTATCTGAAAAAAATGATTTTGATTAGAAAGTATGAAGTGAGGCTTACCTCATGGTTGAAAACAGCGATGGTTTTGAGTTATCTTCAGGTCTTCTTTAAACACTTACTTCTCTCTAACTTCCAGGCCTTTATAAGCAAGGGGGAATACTCCATTATCCAATGAATACCCAGATAAGTTTTCTTTTGTGTTGCAGAGGGAGGGCATTCTAGTGGGTCAAATGTAAATAGGGCCTTGCCTCTCAAAGCCACAGGTGGTACCAGTTGCAATCTCAGCATAACAATAGGGCGTTTTTGGTAATGTAAACTCTATTCAGAGGTTTAAGCAACAGCTAATCTTAGCAGTTTTGATTATGAAGTAAAATCGGAATGTGTGAGCAGGAGAACTTTATCTATTTTATACCTTTCACCTGAGGAATATTTCTGAAATTTAAAATATAGAAGATGCAGACAGCTTGGTTTCAGCTAAAAGCTGTTGTAAGTTAGCATATTCAAAAATTTGCAGGATTTTAAACTTCTTGAGAACTCTATGAACCAATGGTATTGTAGGGTATACATCCCAATGGGTATGTTAACTTCCATATTGTAACTTGCAACTATGAAAGCCAAAATCCAAAGTCACAGGGTATAGAAAAAAGCCACCAAAAAGCACTGTACCAAGGAGCATCTCTTCCTAAATTCTTTGACAGCATTTTGTTTAAAATGATTTAAAAGAATCAGAAAGAGTGTTTAGAAAATAAAACACATTTAGCTATGCAAAGCAATAGTCCTGCTTCCATCCCAAATATGTTTCAAATCACTTAACCAATGAAAAAGAATATGAGTATTCACAGTTTAAAGACCAACCAAACAAAAAGCACTCAGTGAAATCCCAACATATAAGAAAGTGCTTTCATTTGACTTATCTGCAGACATAAAAATCACAAGGATAAAAGCAAATTTCCACTTGATCACTCCGGTCTACCAAAAATAACTCTTGGAAATAATATTGCTATCTAACCCTAAACATAGTTCACAATTGTCAAACCAAGAACCTTGATGATTTTCATGTTGATTCCTAGGTTTCATGAGAAACGTTTTAATGAAATTGAGCTTTCTCCAAGTAACTTCATGAATGTTCTATCCAAGTAAGTCTGGTCACACAATACCCCAAACAGAAGAGCACACTTCCAATACGTCATCACAGAAAAGTGCTCCGTTTGGAGTTTTGCACGCTAATATGTCTGAAATGGCTGTTAGGGAAAGGCATTGTGGCTGTGGTTGCAGATAATCTGCTTCTCACCTTGGTCAAACAAGGTGACACTTACATGTTGAAAAACAAGGTTTTAAAGCCGAGATTTTTCTAATAAGGTACAGTGCTCTGCTTTGACTGAGTTGAAAGCATTGAAAGTAGAGGACTGGCCACTCTGATGCTCCTCATTTCATCTGGAAGGTTTAACCCAGTTCCCACATTGCCCAAAACAGGAAGCACTTTCTTACCAGCAATGGAACACAAGATAGTGCTTTGTTTTGGGTCATGTAATTAGGGACAAAAGTATCCAAGATCTTCTCTTATCTGAAAAAAATGATTTTGATTAGAAAGTATGAAGTGAGGCTTACCTCATGGTTGAAAACAGCGATGGTTTTGAGTTATCTTCAGGTCTTCTTTAAACACTTACTTCTCTCTAACTTCCAGGCCTTTATAAGCAAGGGGGAACACTCCATTATCCAATGAATACCCAGATAAGTTTTCTTTTGTGTTGCAGAGGGAGGGCATTCTAGTGGGTCAAATGTAAATAGGGCCTTGCCTCTCAAAGCCACAGGTGGTACCAGTTGCAATCTCAGCATAACAATAGGGCGTTTTTGGTAATGTAAACTCTATTCAGAGGTTTAAGCAACAGCTAATCTTAGCAGTTTTGATTATGAAGTAAAATCGGAATGTGTGAGCAGGAGAACTTTATCTATTTTATACCTTTCACCTGAGGAATATTTCTGAAATTTAAAATATAGAAGATGCAGACAGCTTGGTTTCAGCTAAAAGCTGTTGTAAGTTAGCATATTCAAAAATTTGCAGGATTTTAAACTTCTTGAGAACTCTATGAACCAATGGTATTGTAGGGTATACATCCCAATGGGTATGTTAACTTCCATATTGTAACTTGCAACTATGAAAGCCAAAATCCAAAGTCACAGGGTATAGAAAAAAGCCACCAAAAAGCACTGTACCAAGGAGCATCTCTTCCTAAATTCTTTGACAGCATTTTGTTTAAAATGATTTAAAAGAATCAGAAAGAGTGTTTAGAAAATAAAACACATTTAGCTATGCAAAGCAATAGTCCTGCTTCCATCCCAAATATGTTTCAAATCACTTAACCAATGAAAAAGAATATGAGTATTCACAGTTTAAAGACCAACCAAACAAAAAGCACTCAGTGAAATCCCAACATATAAGAAAGTGCTTTCATTTGACTTATCTGCAGACATAAAAATCACAAGGATAAAAGCAAATTTCCACTTGATCACTCCGGTCTACCAAAAATAACTCTTGGAAATAATATTGCTATCTAACCCTAAACATAGTTCACAATTGTCAAACCAAGAACCTTGATGATTTTCATGTTGATTCCTAGGTTTCATGAGAAACGTTTTAATGAAATTGAGCTTTCTCCAAGTAACTTCATGAATGTTCTATCCAAGTAAGTCTGGTCACACAATACCCCAAACAGAAGAGCACACTTCCAATACGTCATCACAGAAAAGTGCTCCGTTTGGAGTTTTGCGAGCTAATATGTCTGAAATGGCTGTTAGGGAAAGGCATTGTGGCTGTGGTTGCAGATAATCTGCTTCTCACCTTGGTCAAACAAGGTGACACTTACATGTTGAAAAACAAGGTTTTAAAGCCGAGATTTTTCTAATAAGGTACAGTGCTCTGCTTTGACTGAGTTGAAAGCATTGAAAGTAGAGGACTGGCCACTCTGATGCTCCTCATTTCATCTGGAAGGTTTAACCCAGTTCCCACATTGCCCAAAACAGGAAGCACTTTCTCACCAGCAATGGAACACAAGATAGTGCTTTGTTTTGGGTCATGTAATTAGGGACAAAAGTATCCAAGATCTTCTCTTATCTGAAAAAAATGATTTTGATTAGAAAGTATGAAGTGATTCTTACCTCATGGTTGAAAACAGCGATGGTTTTGAGTTATCTTCAGGTCTTCTTTAAACACTTACTTCTCTCTAACTTCCAGGCCTTTATAAGCAAGGGGGAATACTCCATTATCCAATGAATACCCAGGTAAGTTTTCTTTTGTGTTGCAGAGGGAGGGCATTCCAGTGGGTCAAATGTAAATAGGGCCTTGCCTCTCAAAGCCACAGGTGGTACCAGTTGCAATCTCAGCATAACAATAGGGCTTTTTTGGTAATGTAAACTCTATTCAGAGGTTTAAGCAACAGCTAATCTTAGCAGTTTTGATTATGAAGTAAAATCCGAATGTGTGAGCAGGAGAACTCTATATATTTTATACCTTTCACCTGAGGAATATTTCTGAAATTTAAAATATAGAAGATGCAGACAGCTTGGTTTCAGCTGAAAGCTGTTGTAAGTTAGCATATTCAAAAATTTGCAGGATTTTAAACTTCTTGAGAACTCTATGAACCAATGGTATTGTAGGGTATACATCCCAATGGGTATGTTAACTTCCATATTGTAACTTGCAACTATGAAAGCCAAAATCCAAAGACACAGGGTATAGAAAAAAGCCACCAAAAAGCACTGTACCAAGGAGCATCTCTTCCTAAATTCTTTGACAGCATTTTGTTTAAAATGATTTAAAAGAATCAGAAAGAGTGTTTAGAAAATAAAACACATTTAGCTATGCAAAGCAATAGTCCTGCTTCCATCCCAAATATGTTTCAAATCACTTAACCAATGAAAAAGAATATGAGTATTCACAGTTTAAAGACCAACCAAACAAAAAGCACTCAGTGAAATCCCAACATATAAGAAAGTGCTTTCATTTGACTTATCTGCAGACATAAAAATCACAAGGATAAAAGCAAATTTCCACTTGATCACTCCGGTCTACCAAAAATAACTCTTGGAAATAATATTGCTATCTAACCCTAAACATAGTTCACAATTGTCAAACCAAGAACCTTGATGATTTTCATGTTGATTCCTAGGTTTCATGAGAAACGTTTTAATGAAATTGAGCTTTCTCCAAGTAACTTCATGAATGTTCTATCCAAGTAAGTCTGGTCACACAATACCCCAAACAGAAGAGCACACTTCCAATACGTCATCACAGAAAAGTGCTCCGTTTGGAGTTTTGCGCGCTAATATGTCTGAAATGGCTGTTAGGGAAAGGCATTGTGGCTGTGGTTGCAGATAATCTGCTTCTCACCTTGGTCAAACAAGGTGACACTTACATGTTGAAAAACAAGGTTTTAAAGCCGAGATTTTTCTAATAAGGTACAGTGCTCTGCTTTGACTGAGTTGAAAGCATTGAAAGTAGAGGACTGGCCACTCTGATGCTCCTCATTTCATCTGGAAGGTTTAACCCAGTTCCCACATTGCCCAAAACAGGAAGCACTTTCTCACCAGCAATGGAACACAAGATAGTGCTTTGTTTTGGGTCATGTAATTAGGGACAAAAGTATCCAAGATCTTCTCTTATCTGAAAAAAATGATTTTGATTAGAAAGTATGAAGTGATTCTTACCTCATGGTTGAAAACAGCGATGGTTTTGAGTTATCTTCAGGTCTTCTTTAAACACTTACTTCTCTCTAACTTCCAGGCCTTTATAAGCAAGGGGGAATACTCCATTATCCAATGAATACCCAGGTAAGTTTTCTTTTGTGTTGCAGAGGGAGGGCATTCCAGTGGGTCAAATGTAAATAGGGCCTTGCCTCTCAAAGCCACAGGTGGTACCAGTTGCAATCTCAGCATAACAATAGGGCTTTTTTGGTAATGTAAACTCTATTCAGAGGTTTAAGCAACAGCTAATCTTAGCAGTTTTGATTATGAAGTAAAATCCGAATGTGTGAGCAGGAGAACTCTATATATTTTATACCTTTCACCTGAGGAATATTTCTGAAATTTAAAATATAGAAGATGCAGACAGCTTGGTTTCAGCTGAAAGCTGTTGTAAGTTAGCATATTCAAAAATTTGCAGGATTTTAAACTTCTTGAGAACTCTATGAACCAATGGTATTGTAGGGTATACATCCCAATGGGTATGTTAACTTCCATATTGTAACTTGCAACTATGAAAGCCAAAATCCAAAGTCACAGGGTATAGAAAAAAGCCACCAAAAAGCACTGTACCAAGGAGCATCTCTTCCTAAATTCTTTGACAGCATTTTGTTTAAAATGATTTAAAAGAATCAGAAAGAGTGTTTAGAAAATAAAACACATTTAGCTATGCAAAGCAATAGTCCTGCTTCCATCCCAAATATGTTTCAAATCACTTAACCAATGAAAAAGAATATGAGTATTCACAGTTTAAAGACCAACCAAACAAAAAGCACTCAGTGAAATCCCAACATATAAGAAAGTGCTTTCATTTGACTTATCTGCAGACATAAAAATCACAAGGATAAAAGCAAATTTCCACTTGATCACTCCAGTCTACCAAAAATAACTCTTGGAAATAATATTGCTATCTAACCCTAAACATAGTTCACAATTGTCAAACCAAGAACCTTGATGATTTTCATGTTGATTCCTAGGTTTCATGAGAAACGTTTTAATGAAATTGAGCTTTCTCCAAGTAACTTCATGAATGTTCTATCCAAGTAAGTCTGGTCACACAATACCCCAAACAGAAGAGCACACTTCCAATACGTCATCACAGAAAAGTGCTCCGTTTGGAGTTTTGCGCGCTAATATGTCTGAAATGGCTGTTAGGGAAAGGCATTGTGGCTGTGGTTGCAGATAATCTGCTTCTCACCTTGGTCAAACAAGGTGACACTTACATGTTAAAAAACAAGGTTTTAAAGCCGAGATTTTTCTAATAAGGTACAGTGCTCTGCTTTGACTGAGTTGAAAGCATTGAAAGTAGAGGACTGGCCACTCTGATGCTCCTCATTTCATCTGGAAGGTTTAACCCAGTTCCCACATTGCCCAAAACAGGAAGCACTTTCTCACCAGCAATGGAACACAAGATAGTGCTTTGTTTTGGGTCATGTAAATAGGGACAAAAGTATCCAAGATCTTCTCTTATCTGAAAAAAAATGATTTTGATTAGAAAGTATGAAGTGAGGCTTACCTCATGGTTGAAAACAGCAATGGTTTTGAGTTATCTTCAGGTCTTCTTTAAACACTTACTTCTCTCTAACTTCCAGGCCTTTATAAGCAAGGGGGAATACTCCATTATCCAATGAATACCCAGATAAGTTTTCTTTTGTGTTGCAGAGGGAGGGCATTCTAGTGGGTCAAATGTAAATAGGGCCTTGCCTCTCAAAGCCACAGGTGGTACCAGTTGCAATCTCAGCATAACAATAGGGCGTTTTTGGTAATGTAAACTCTATTCAGAGGTTTAAGCAACAGCTAATCTTAGCAGTTTTGATTATGAAGTAAAATCGGAATGTGTGAGCAGGAGAACTTTATCTATTTTATACCTTTCACCTGAGGAATATTTCTGAAATTTAAAATATAGAAGATGCAGACAGCTTGGTTTCAGCTAAAAGCTGTTGTAAGTTAGCATATTCAAAAATTTGCAGGATTTTAAACTTCTTGAGAACTCTATGAACCAATGGTATTGTAGGGTATACATCCCAATGGGTATGTTAACTTCCATATTGTAACTTGCAACTATGAAAGCCAAAATCCAAAGTCACAGGGTATAGAAAAAAGCCACCAAAAAGCACTATACCAAGGAGCATCTCTTCCTAAATTCTTTGACAGCATTTTGTTTAAAATGATTTAAAAGAATCAGAAAGAGTGTTTAGAAAATAAAACACATTTAGCTATGCAAAGCAATAGTCCTGCTTCCATCCCAAATATGTTTCAAATCACTTAACCAATGAAAAAGAATATGAGTATTCACAGTTTAAAGACCAACCAAACAAAAAGCACTCAGTGAAATCCCAACATATAAGAAAGTGCTTTCATTTGACTTATCTGCAGACATAAAAATCACAAGGATAAAAGCAAATTTCCACTTGATCACTCCGGTCTACCAAAAATAACTCTTGGAAATAATATTGCTATCTAACCCTAAACATAGTTCACAATTGTCAAACCAAGAACCTTGATGATTTTCATGTTGATTCCTAGGTTTCATGAGAAACGTTTTAATGAAATTGAGCTTTCTCCAAGTAACTTCATGAATGTTCTATCCAAGTAAGTCTGGTCACACAATACCCCAAACAGAAGAGCACACTTCCAATACGTCATCACAGAAAAGTGCTCCGTTTGGAGTTTTGCGCGCTAATATGTCTGAAATGGCTGTTAGGGAAAGGCATTGTGGCTGTGGTTGCAGATAATCTGCTTCTCACCTTGGTCAAACAAGGTGACACTTACATGTTGAAAAACAAGGTTTTAAAGCCGAGATTTTTCTAATAAGGTACAGTGCTCTGCTTTGACTGAGTTGAAAGCATTGAAAGTAGAGGACTGGCCACTCTGATGCTCCTCATTTCATCTGGAAGGTTTAACCCAGTTCCCACATTGCCCAAAACAGGAAGCACTTTCTTACCAGCAATGGAACACAAGATAGTGCTTTGTTTTGGGTCATGTAATTAGGGACAAAAGTATCCAAGATCTTCTCTTATCTGAAAAAAATGATTTTGATTAGAAAGTATGAAGTGAGGCTTACCTCATGGTTGAAAACAGCGATGGTTTTGAGTTATCTTCAGGTCTTCTTTAAACACTTACTTCTCTCTAACTTCCAGGCCTTTATAAGCAAGGGGGAATACTCCATTATCCAATGAATACCCAGATAAGTTTTCTTTTGTGTTGCAGAGGGAGGGCATTCTAGTGGGTCAAATGTAAATAGGGCCTTGCCTCTCAAAGCCACAGGTGGTACCAGTTGCAATCTCAGCATAACAATAGGGCGTTTTTGGTAATGTAAACTCTATTCAGAGGTTTAAGCAACAGCTAATCTTAGCAGTTTTGATTATGAAGTAAAATCGGAATGTGTGAGCAGGAGAACTTTATCTATTTTATACCTTTCACCTGAGGAATATTTCTGAAATTTAAAATATAGAAGATGCAGACAGCTTGGTTTCAGCTAAAAGCTGTTGTAAGTTAGCATATTCAAAAATTTGCAGGATTTTAAACTTCTTGAGAACTCTATGAACCAATGGTATTGTAGGGTATACATCCCAATGGGTATGTTAACTTCCATATTGTAACTTGCAACTATGAAAGCCAAAATCCAAAGTCACAGGGTATAGAAAAAAGCCACCAAAAAGCACTGTACCAAGGAGCATCTCTTCCTGAATTCTTTGACAGCATTTTGTTTAAAATGATTTAAAAGAATCAGAAAGAGTGTTTAGAAAATAAAACACATTTAGCTATGCAAAGCAATAGTCCTGCTTCCATCCCAAATATGTTTCAAATCACTTAACCAATGAAAAAGAATATGAGTATTCACAGTTTAAAGACCAACCAAACAAAAAGCACTCAGTGAAATCCCAACATATAAGAAAGTGCTTTCATTTGACTTATCTGCAGACATAAAAATCACAAGGATAAAAGCAAATTTCCACTTGATCACTCCGGTCTACCAAAAATAACTCTTGGAAATAATATTGCTATCTAACCCTAAACATAGTTCACAATTGTCAAACCAAGAACCTTGATGATTTTCATGTTGATTCCTAGGTTTCATGAGAAACGTTTTAATGAAATTGAGCTTTCTCCAAGTAACTTCATGAATGTTCTATCCAAGTAAGTCTGGTCACACAATACCCCAAACAGAAGAGCACACTTCCAATACGTCATCACAGAAAAGTGCTCCGTTTGGAGTTTTGCACGCTAATATGTCTGAAATGGCTGTTAGGGAAAGGCATTGTGGCTGTGGTTGCAGATAATCTGCTTCTCACCTTGGTCAAACAAGGTGACACTTACATGTTGAAAAACAAGGTTTTAAAGCCGAGATTTTTCTAATAAGGTACAGTGCTCTGCTTTGACTGAGTTGAAAGCATTGAAAGTAGAGGACTGGCCACTCTGATGCTCCTCATTTCATCTGGAAGGTTTAACCCAGTTCCCACATTGCCCAAAACAGGAAGCACTTTCTTACCAGCAATGGAACACAAGATAGTGCTTTGTTTTGGGTCATGTAATTAGGGACAAAAGTATCCAAGATCTTCTCTTATCTGAAAAAAATGATTTTGATTAGAAAGTATGAAGTGAGGCTTACCTCATGGTTGAAAACAGCGATGGTTTTGAGTTATCTTCAGGTCTTCTTTAAACACTTACTTCTCTCTAACTTCCAGGCCTTTATAAGCAAGGGGGAATACTCCATTATCCAATGAATACCCAGATAAGTTTTCTTTTGTGTTGCAGAGGGAGGGCATTCTAGTGGGTCAAATGTAAATAGGGCCTTGCCTCTCAAAGCCACAGGTGGTACCAGTTGCAATCTCAGCATAACAATAGGGCGTTTTTGGTAATGTAAACTCTATTCAGAGGTTTAAGCAACAGCTAATCTTAGCAGTTTTGATTATGAAGTAAAATCGGAATGTGTGAGCAGGAGAACTTTATCTATTTTATACCTTTCACCTGAGGAATATTTCTGAAATTTAAAATATAGAAGATGCAGACAGCTTGGTTTCAGCTAAAAGCTGTTGTAAGTTAGCATATTCAAAAATTTGCAGGATTTTAAACTTCTTGAGAACTCTATGAACCAATGGTATTGTAGGGTATACATCCCAATGGGTATGTTAACTTCCATATTGTAACTTGCAACTATGAAAGCCAAAGTCACAGGGTATAGAAAAAAGCCACCAAAAAGCACTGTACCAAGGAGCATCTCTTCCTAAATTCTTTGACAGCATTTTGTTTAAAATGATTTAAAAGAATCAGAAAGAGTGTTTAGAAAATAAAACACATTTAGCTATGCAAAGCAATAGTCCTGCTTCCATCCCAAATATGTTTCAAATCACTTAACCAATGAAAAAGAATATGAGTATTCACAGTTTAAAGACCAACCAAACAAAAAGCACTCAGTGAAATCCCAACATATAAGAAAGTGCTTTCATTTGACTTATCTGCAGACATAAAAATCACAAGGATAAAAGCAAATTTCCACTTGATCACTCCGGTCTACCAAAAATAACTCTTGGAAATAATATTGCTATCTAACCCTAAACATAGTTCACAATTGTCAAACCAAGAACCTTGATGATTTTCATGTTGATTCCTAGGTTTCATGAGAAACGTTTTAATGAAATTGAGCTTTCTCCAAGTAACTTCATGAATGTTCTATCCAAGTAAGTCTGGTCACACAATACCCCAAACAGAAGAGCACACTTCCAATACGTCATCACAGAAAAGTGCTCCGTTTGGAGTTTTGCGCGCTAATATGTCTGAAATGGCTGTTAGGGAAAGGCATTGTGGCTGTGGTTGCAGATAATCTGCTTCTCACCTTGGTCAAACAAGGTGACACTTACATGTTGAAAAACAAGGTTTTAAAGCCGAGATTTTTCTAATAAGGTACAGTGCTCTGCTTTGACTGAGTTGAAAGCATTGAAAGTAGAGGACTGGCCACTCTGATGCTCCTCATTTCATCTGGAAGGTTTAACCCAGTTCCCACATTGCCCAAAACAGGAAGCACTTTCTTACCAGCAATGGAACACAAGATAGTGCTTTGTTTTGGGTCATGTAATTAGGGACAAAAGTATCCAAGATCTTCTCTTATCTGAAAAAAATGATTTTGATTAGAAAGTATGAAGTGAGGCTTACCTCATGGTTGAAAACAGCGATGGTTTTGAGTTATCTTCAGGTCTTCTTTAAACACTTACTTCTCTCTAACTTCCAGGCCTTTATAAGCAAGGGGGAATACTCCATTATCCAATGAATACCCAGATAAGTTTTCTTTTGTGTTGCAGAGGGAGGGCATTCTAGTGGGTCAAATGTAAATAGGGCCTTGCCTCTCAAAGCCACAGGTGGTACCAGTTGCAATCTCAGCATAACAATAGGGCGTTTTTGGTAATGTAAACTCTATTCAGAGGTTTAAGCAACAGCTAATCTTAGCAGTTTTGATTATGAAGTAAAATCGGAATGTGTGAGCAGGAGAACTTTATCTATTTTATACCTTTCACCTGAGGAATATTTCTGAAATTTAAAATATAGAAGATGCAGACAGCTTGGTTTCAGCTAAAAGCTGTTGTAAGTTAGCATATTCAAAAATTTGCAGGATTTTAAACTTCTTGAGAACTCTATGAACCAATGGTATTGTAGGGTATACATCCCAATGGGTATGTTAACTTCCATATTGTAACTTGCAACTATGAAAGCCAAAATCCAAAGTCACAGGGTATAGAAAAAAGCCACCAAAAAGCACTGTACCAAGGAGCATCTCTTCCTAAATTCTTTGACAGCATTTTGTTTAAAATGATTTAAAAGAATCAGAAAGAGTGTTTAGAAAATAAAACACATTTAGCTATGCAAAGCAATAGTCCTGCTTCCATCCCAAATATGTTTCAAATCACTTAACCAATGAAAAAGAATATGAGTATTCACAGTTTAAAGACCAACCAAACAAAAAGCACTCAGTGAAATCCCAACATATAAGAAAGTGCTTTCATTTGACTTATCTGCAGACATAAAAATCACAAGGATAAAAGCAAATTTCCACTTGATCACTCCGGTCTACCAAAAATAACTCTTGGAAATAATATTGCTATCTAACCCTAAACATAGTTCACAATTGTCAAACCAAGAACCTTGATGATTTTCATGTTGATTCCTAGGTTTCATGAGAAACGTTTTAATGAAATTGAGCTTTCTCCAAGTAACTTCATGAATGTTCTATCCAAGTAAGTCTGGTCACACAATACCCCAAACAGAAGAGCACACTTCCAATACGTCATCACAGAAAAGTGCTCCGTTTGGAGTTTTGCACGCTAATATGTCTGAAATGGCTGTTAGGGAAAGGCATTGTGGCTGTGGTTGCAGATAATCTGCTTCTCACCTTGGTCAAACAAGGTGACACTTACATGTTGAAAAACAAGGTTTTAAAGCCGAGATTTTTCTAATAAGGTACAGTGCTCTGCTTTGACTGAGTTGAAAGCATTGAAAGTAGAGGACTGGCCACTCTGATGCTCCTCATTTCATCTGGAAGGTTTAACCCAGTTCCCACATTGCCCAAAACAGGAAGCACTTTCTTACCAGCAATGGAACACAAGATAGTGCTTTGTTTTGGGTCATGTAATTAGGGACAAAAGTATCCAAGATCTTCTCTTATCTGAAAAAAATGATTTTGATTAGAAAGTATGAAGTGAGGCTTACCTCATGGTTGAAAACAGCGATGGTTTTGAGTTATCTTCAGGTCTTCTTTAAACACTTACTTCTCTCTAACTTCCAGGCCTTTATAAGCAAGGGGGAATACTCCATTATCCAATGAATACCCAGGTAAGTTTTCTTTTGTGTTGCAGAGGGAGGGCATTCTAGTGGGTCAAATGTAAATAGGGCCTTGCCTCTCAAAGCCACAGGTGGTACCAGTTGCAATCTCAGCATAACAATAGGGCGTTTTTGGTAATGTAAACTCTATTCAGAGGTTTAAGCAACAGCTAATCTTAGCAGTTTTGATTATGAAGTAAAATCGGAATGTGTGAGCAGGAGAACTTTATCTATTTTATACCTTTCACCTGAGGAATATTTCTGAAATTTAAAATATAGAAGATGCAGACAGCTTGGTTTCAGCTAAAAGCTGTTGTAAGTTAGCATATTCAAAAATTTGCAGGATTTTAAACTTCTTGAGAACTCTATGAACCAATGGTATTGTAGGGTATACATCCCAATGGGTATGTTAACTTCCATATTGTAACTTGCAACTATGAAAGCCAAAATCCAAAGTCACAGGGTATAGAAAAAAGCCACCAAAAAGCACTGTACCAAGGAGCATCTCTTCCTAAATTCTTTGACAGCATTTTGTTTAAAATGATTTAAAAGAATCAGAAAGAGTGTTTAGAAAATAAAACACATTTAGCTATGCAAAGCAATAGTCCTGCTTCCATCCCAAATATGTTTCAAATCACTTAACCAATGAAAAAGAATATGAGTATTCACAGTTTAAAGACCAACCAAACAAAAAGCACTCAGTGAAATCCCAACATATAAGAAAGTGCTTTTATTTGACTTATCTGCAGACATTAAAATCACAAGGATAAAAGCAAATTTCCACTTGATCACTCCGGTCTACCAAAAATAACTCTTGGAAATAATATTGCTATCTAACCCTAAACATAGTTCACAATTGTCAAACCAAGAACCTTGATGATTTTCATGTTGATTCCTAGGTTTCATGAGAAACGTTTTAATGAAATTGAGCTTTCTCCAAGTAACTTCATGAATGTTCTATCCAAGTAAGTCTGGTCACACAATACCCCAAACAGAAGAGCACACTTCCAATACGTCATCACAGAAAAGTGCTCCGTTTGGAGTTTTGCGCGCTAATATGTCTGAAATGGCTGTTAGGGAAAGGCATTGTGGCTGTGGTTGCAGATAATCTGCTTCTCACCTTGGTCAAACAAGGTGACACTTACATGTTGAAAAACAAGGTTTTAAAGCCGAGATTTTTCTAATAAGGTACAGTGCTCTGCTTTGACTGAGTTGAAAGCATTGAAAGTAGAGGACTGGCCACTCTGATGCTCCTCATTTCATCTGGAAGGTTTAACCCAGTTCCCACATTGCCCAAAACAGGAAGCACTTTCTCACCAGCAATGGAACACAAGATAGTGCTTTGTTTTGGGTCATGTAATTAGGGACAAAAGTATCCAAGATCTTCTCTTATCTGAAAAAAATGATTTTGATTAGAAAGTATGAAGTGATTCTTACCTCATGGTTGAAAACAGCGATGGTTTTGAGTTATCTTCAGGTCTTCTTTAAACACTTACTTCTCTCTAACTTCCAGGCCTTTATAAGCAAGGGGGAATACTCCATTATCCAATGAATACCCAGGTAAGTTTTCTTTTGTGTTGCAGAGGGAGGGCATTCCAGTGGGTCAAATGTAAATAGGGCCTTGCCTCTCAAAGCCACAGGTGGTACCAGTTGCAATCTCAGCATAACAATAGGGCTTTTTTGGTAATGTAAACTCTATTCAGAGGTTTAAGCAACAGCTAATCTTAGCAGTTTTGATTATGAAGTAAAATCCGAATGTGTGAGCAGGAGAACTCTATATATTTTATACCTTTCACCTGAGGAATATTTCTGAAATTTAAAATATAGAAGATGCAGACAGCTTGGTTTCAGCTGAAAGCTGTTGTAAGTTAGCATATTCAAAAATTTGCAGGATTTTAAACTTCTTGAGAACTCTATGAACCAATGGTATTGTAGGGTATACATCCCAATGGGTATGTTAACTTCCATATTGTAACTTGCAACTATGAAAGCCAAAATCCAAAGTCACAGGGTATAGAAAAAAGCCACCAAAAAGCACTGTACCAAGGAGCATCTCTTCCTAAATTCTTTGACAGCATTTTGTTTAAAATGATTTAAAAGAATCAGAAAGAGTGTTTAGAAAATAAAACACATTTAGCTATGCAAAGCAATAGTCCTGCTTCCATCCCAAATATGTTTCAAATCACTTAACCAATGAAAAAGAATATGAGTATTCACAGTTTAAAGACCAACCAAACAAAAAGCACTCAGTGAAATCCCAACATATAAGAAAGTGCTTTCATTTGACTTATCTGCAGACATAAAAATCACAAGGATAAAAGCAAATTTCCACTTGATCACTCCGGTCTACCAAAAATAACTCTTGGAAATAATATTGCTATCTAACCCTAAACATAGTTCACAATTGTCAAACCAAGAACCTTGATGATTTTCATGTTGATTCCTAGGTTTCATGAGAAACGTTTTAATGAAATTGAGCTTTCTCCAAGTAACTTCATGAATGTTCTATCCAAGTAAGTCTGGTCACACAATACCCCAAACAGAAGAGCACACTTCCAATACGTCATCACAGAAAAGTGCTCCGTTTGGAGTTTTGCGCGCTAATATGTCTGAAATGGCTGTTAGGGAAAGGCATTGTGGCTGTGGTTGCAGATAATCTGCTTCTCACCTTGGGCAAACAAGGTGACACTTACATGTTAAAAAACAAGGTTTTAAAGCCGAGATTTTTCTAATAAGGTACAGTGCTCTGCTTTGACTGAGTTGAAAGCATTGAAAGTAGAGGACTGGCCACTCTGATGCTCCTCATTTCATCTGGAAGGTTTAACCCAGTTCCCACATTGCCCAAAACAGGAAGCACTTTCTCACCAGCAATGGAACACAAGATAGTGCTTTGTTTTGGGTCATGTAAAAAGGGACAAAAGTATCCAAGATCTTCTCTTATCTGAAAAAAAATGATTTTGATTAGAAAGTATGAAGTGAGGCTTACCTCATGGTTGAAAACAGCGATGGTTTTGAGTTATCTTCAGGTCTTCTTTAAACACTTACTTCTCTCTAACTTCCAGGCCTTTATAAGCAAGGGGGAATACTCCATTATCCAATGAATACCCAGATAAGTTTTCTTTTGTGTTGCAGAGGGAGGGCATTCTAGTGGGTCAAATGTAAATAGGGCCTTGCCTCTCAAAGCCACAGGTGGTACCAGTTGCAATCTCAGCATAACAATAGGGCGTTTTTGGTAATGTAAACTCTATTCAGAGGTTTAAGCAACAGCTGATCTTAGCAGTTTTGATTATGAAGTAAAATCGGAATGTGTGAGCAGGAGAACTTTATCTATTTTATAACTTTCACCTGAGGAATATTTCTGAAATTTAAAATATAGAAGATGCAGACAGCTTGGTTTCAGCTAAAAGCTGTTGTAAGTTAGCATATTCAAAAATTTGCAGGATTTTAAACTTCTTGAGAACTCTATGAACCAATGGTATTGTAGGGTATACATCCCAATGGGTATGTTAACTTCCATATTGTAACTTGCAACTATGAAAGCCAAAATCCAAAGTCACAGGGTATAGAAAAAAGCCACCAAAAAGCACTATACCAAGGAGCATCTCTTCCTAAATTCTTTGACAGCATTTTGTTTAAAATGATTTAAAAGAATCAGAAAGAGTGTTTAGAAAATAAAACACATTTAGCTATGCAAAGCAATAGTCCTGCTTCCATCCCAAATATGTTTCAAATCACTTAACCAATGAAAAAGAATATGAGTATTCACAGTTTAAAGACCAACCAAACAAAAAGCACTCAGTGAAATCCCAACATATAAGAAAGTGCTTTCATTTGACTTATCTGCAGACATAAAAATCACAAGGATAAAAGCAAATTTCCACTTGATCACTCCGGTCTACCAAAAATAACTCTTGGAAATAATATTGCTATCTAACCCTAAACATAGTTCACAATTGTCAAACCAAGAACCTTGATGATTTTCATGTTGATTCCTAGGTTTCATGAGAAACGTTTTAATGAAATTGAGCTTTCTCCAAGTAACTTCATGAATGTTCTATCCAAGTAAGTCTGGTCACACAATACCCCAAACAGAAGAGCACACTTCCAATACGTCATCACAGAAAAGTGCTCCGTTTGGAGTTTTGCGCGCTAATATGTCTGAAATGGCTGTTAGGGAAAGGCATTGTGGCTGTGGTTGCAGATAATCTGCTTCTCACCTTGGTCAAACAAGGTGACACTTACATGTTGAAAAACAAGGTTTTAAAGCCGAGATTTTTCTAATAAGGTACAGTGCTCTGCTTTGACTGAGTTGAAAGCATTGAAAGTAGAGGACTGGCCACTCTGATGCTCCTCATTTCATCTGGAAGGTTTAACCCAGTTCCCACATTGCCCAAAACAGGAAGCACTTTCTCACCAGCAATGGAACACAAGATAGTGCTTTGTTTTGGGTCATGTAATTAGGGACAAAAGTATCCAAGATCTTCTCTTATCTGAAAAAAATGATTTTGATTAGAAAGTATGAAGTGATTCTTACCTCATGGTTGAAAACAGCGATGGTTTTGAGTTATCTTCAGGTCTTCTTTAAACACTTACTTCTCTCTAACTTCCAGGCCTTTATAAGCAAGGGGGAATACTCCATTATCCAATGAATACCCAGGTAAGTTTTCTTTTGTGTTGCAGAGGGAGGGCATTCCAGTGGGTCAAATGTAAATAGGGCCTTGCCTCTCAAAGCCACAGGTGGTACCAGTTGCAATCTCAGCATAACAATAGGGCTTTTTTGGTAATGTAAACTCTATTCAGAGGTTTAAGCAACAGCTAATCTTAGCAGTTTTGATTATGAAGTAAAATCCGAATGTGTGAGCAGGAGAACTCTATATATTTTATACCTTTCACCTGAAGAATATTTCTGAAATTTAAAATATAGAAGATGCAGACAGCTTGGTTTCAGCTGAAAGCTGTTGTAAGTTAGCATATTCAAAAATTTGCAGGATTTTAAACTTCTTGAGAACTCTATGAACCAATGGTATTGTAGGGTATACATCCCAATGGGTATGTTAACTTCCATATTGTAACTTGCAACTATGAAAGCCAAAATCCAAAGTCACAGGGTATAGAAAAAAGCCACCAAAAAGCACTGTACCAAGGAGCATCTCTTCCTAAATTCTTTGACAGCATTTTGTTTAAAATGATTTAAAAGAATCAGAAAGAGTGTTTAGAAAATAAAACACATTTAGCTATGCAAAGCAATAGTCCTGCTTCCATCCCAAATATGTTTCAAATCACTTAACCAATGAAAAAGAATATGAGTATTCACAGTTTAAAGATCAACCAAACAAAAAGCACTCAGTGAAATCCCAACATATAAGAAAGTGCTTTCATTTGACTTATCTGCAGACATAAAAATCACAAGGATAAAAGCAAATTTCCACTTGATCACTCCGGTCTACCAAAAATAACTCTTGGAAATAATATTGCTATCTAACCCTAAACATAGTTCACAATTGTCAAACCAAGAACCTTGATGATTTTCATGTTGATTCCTAGGTTTCATGAGAAACGTTTTAATGAAATTGAGCTTTCTCCAAGTAACTTCATGAATGTTCTATCCAAGTAAGTCTGGTCACACAATACCCCAAACAGAAGAGCACACTTCCAATACGTCATCACAGAAAAGTGCTCCGTTTGGAGTTTTGCGCGCTAATATGTCTGAAATGGCTGTTAGGGAAAGGCATTGTGGCTGTGGTTGCAGATAATCTGCTTCTCACCTTGGGCAAACAAGGTGACACTTACATGTTAAAAAACAAGGTTTTAAAGCCGAGATTTTTCTAATAAGGTACAGTGCTCTGCTTTGACTGAGTTGAAAGCATTGAAAGTAGAGGACTGGCCACTCTGATGCTCCTCATTTCATCTGGAAGGTTTAACCCAGTTCCCACATTGCCCAAAACAGGAAGCACTTTCTCACCAGCAATGGAACACAAGATAGTGCTTTGTTTTGGGTCATGTAAAAAGGGACAAAAGTATCCAAGATCTTCTCTTATCTGAAAAAAAATGATTTTGATTAGAAAGTATGAAGTGAGGCTTACCTCATGGTTGAAAACAGCGATGGTTTTGAGTTATCTTCAGGTCTTCTTTAAACACTTACTTCTCTCTAACTTCCAGGCCTTTATAAGCAAGGGGGAATACTCCATTATCCAATGAATACCCAGATAAGTTTTCTTTTGTGTTGCAGAGGGAGGGCATTCTAGTGGGTCAAATGTAAATAGGGCCTTGCCTCTCAAAGCCACAGGTGGTACCAGTTGCAATCTCAGCATAACAATAGGGCGTTTTTGGTAATGTAAACTCTATTCAGAGGTTTAAGCAACAGCTGATCTTAGCAGTTTTGATTATGAAGTAAAATCGGAATGTGTGAGCAGGAGAACTTTATCTATTTTATAACTTTCACCTGAGGAATATTTCTGAAATTTAAAATATAGAAGATGCAGACAGCTTGGTTTCAGCTAAAAGCTGTTGTAAGTTAGCATATTCAAAAATTTGCAGGATTTTAAACTTCTTGAGAACTCTATGAACCAATGGTATTGTAGGGTATACATCCCAATGGGTATGTTAACTTCCATATTGTAACTTGCAACTATGAAAGCCAAAATCCAAAGTCACAGGGTATAGAAAAAAGCCACCAAAAAGCACTATACCAAGGAGCATCTCTTCCTAAATTCTTTGACAGCATTTTGTTTAAAATGATTTAAAAGAATCAGAAAGAGTGTTTAGAAAATAAAACACATTTAGCTATGCAAAGCAATAGTCCTGCTTCCATCCCAAATATGTTTCAAATCACTTAACCAATGAAAAAGAATATGAGTATTCACAGTTTAAAGACCAACCAAACAAAAAGCACTCAGTGAAATCCCAACATATAAGAAAGTGCTTTCATTTGACTTATCTGCAGACATAAAAATCACAAGGATAAAAGCAAATTTCCACTTGATCACTCCGGTCTACCAAAAATAACTCTTGGAAATAATATTGCTATCTAACCCTAAACATAGTTCACAATTGTCAAACCAAGAACCTTGATGATTTTCATGTTGATTCCTAGGTTTCATGAGAAACGTTTTAATGAAATTGAGCTTTCTCCAAGTAACTTCATGAATGTTCTATCCAAGTAAGTCTGGTCACACAATACCCCAAACAGAAGAGCACACTTCCAATACGTCATCACAGAAAAGTGCTCCGTTTGGAGTTTTGCACGCTAATATGTCTGAAATGGCTGTTAGGGAAAGGCATTGTGGCTGTGGTTGCAGATAATCTGCTTCTCACCTTGGTCAAACAAGGTGACACTTACATGTTGAAAAACAAGGTTTTAAAGCCGAGATTTTTCTAATAAGGTACAGTGCTCTGCTTTGACTGAGTTGAAAGCATTGAAAGTAGAGGACTGGCCACTCTGATGCTCCTCATTTCATCTGGAAGGTTTAACCCAGTTCCCACATTGCCCAAAACAGGAAGCACTTTCTTACCAGCAATGGAACACAAGATAGTGCTTTGTTTTGGGTCATGTAATTAGGGACAAAAGTATCCAAGATCTTCTCTTATCTGAAAAAAATGATTTTGATTAGAAAGTATGAAGTGAGGCTTACCTCATGGTTGAAAACAGCGATGGTTTTGAGTTATCTTCAGGTCTTCTTTAAACACTTACTTCTCTCTAACTTCCAGGCCTTTATAAGCAAGGGGGAATACTCCATTATCCAATGAATACCCAGATAAGTTTTCTTTTGTGTTGCAGAGGGAGGGCATTCTAGTGGGTCAAATGTAAATAGGGCCTTGCCTCTCAAAGCCACAGGTGGTACCAGTTGCAATCTCAGCATAACAATAGGGCGTTTTTGGTAATGTAAACTCTATTCAGAGGTTTAAGCAACAGCTAATCTTAGCAGTTTTGATTATGAAGTAAAATCGGAATGTGTGAGCAGGAGAACTTTATCTATTTTATACCTTTCACCTGAGGAATATTTCTGAAATTTAAAATATAGAAGATGCAGACAGCTTGGTTTCAGCTAAAAGCTGTTGTAAGTTAGCATATTCAAAAATTTGCAGGATTTTAAACTTCTTGAGAACTCTATGAACCAATGGTATTGTAGGGTATACATCCCAATGGGTATGTTAACTTCCATATTGTAACTTGCAACTATGAAAGCCAAAATCCAAAGTCACAGGGTATAGAAAAAAGCCACCAAAAAGCACTGTACCAAGGAGCATCTCTTCCTAAATTCTTTGACAGCATTTTGTTTAAAATGATTTAAAAGAATCAGAAAGAGTGTTTAGAAAATAAAACACATTTAGCTATGCAAAGCAATAGTCCTGCTTCCATCCCAAATATGTTTCAAATCACTTAACCAATGAAAAAGAATATGAGTATTCACAGTTTAAAGACCAACCAAACAAAAAGCACTCAGTGAAATCCCAACATATAAGAAAGTGCTTTCATTTGACTTATCTGCAGACATAAAAATCACAAGGATAAAAGCAAATTTCCACTTGATCACTCCGGTCTACCAAAAATAACTCTTGGAAATAATATTGCTATCTAACCCTAAACATAGTTCACAATTGTCAAACCAAGAACCTTGATGATTTTCATGTTGATTCCTAGGTTTCATGAGAAACGTTTTAATGAAATTGAGCTTTCTCCAAGTAACTTCATGAATGTTCTATCCAAGTAAGTCTGGTCACACAATACCCCAAACAGAAGAGCACACTTCCAATACGTCATCACAGAAAAGTGCTCCGTTTGGAGTTTTGCGCGCTAATATGTCTGAAATGGCTGTTAGGGAAAGGCATTGTGGCTGTGGTTGCAGATAATCTGCTTCTCACCTTGGTCAAACAAGGTGACACTTACATGTTGAAAAACAAGGTTTTAAAGCCGAGATTTTTCTAATAAGGTACAGTGCTCTGCTTTGACTGAGTTGAAAGCATTGAAAGTAGAGGACTGGCCACTCTGATGCTCCTCATTTCATCTGGAAGGTTTAACCCAGTTCCCACATTGCCCAAAACAGGAAGCACTTTCTTACCAGCAATGGAACACAAGATAGTGCTTTGTTTTGGGTCATGTAATTAGGGACAAAAGTATCCAAGATCTTCTCTTATCTGAAAAAAATGATTTTGATTAGAAAGTATGAAGTGAGGCTTACCTCATGGTTGAAAACAGCGATGGTTTTGAGTTATCTTCAGGTCTTCTTTAAACACTTACTTCTCTCTAACTTCCAGGCCTTTATAAGCAAGGGGGAATACTCCATTATCCAATGAATACCCAGATAAGTTTTCTTTTGTGTTGCAGAGGGAGGGCATTCTAGTGGGTCAAATGTAAATAGGGCCTTGCCTCTCAAAGCCACAGGTGGTACCAGTTGCAATCTCAGCATAACAATAGGGCGTTTTTGGTAATGTAAACTCTATTCAGAGGTTTAAGCAACAGCTGATCTTAGCAGTTTTGATTATGAAGTAAAATCGGAATGTGTGAGCAGGAGAACTTTATCTATTTTATACCTTTCACCTGAGGAATATTTCTGAAATTTAAAATATAGAAGATGCAGACAGCTTGGTTTCAGCTAAAAGCTGTTGTAAGTTAGCATATTCAAAAATTTGCAGGATTTTAAACTTCTTGAGAACTCTATGAACCAATGGTATTGTAGGGTATACATCCCAATGGGTATGTTAACTTCCATATTGTAACTTGCAACTATGAAAGCCAAAATCCAAAGTCACAGGGTATAGAAAAAAGCCACCAAAAAGCACTGTACCAAGGAGCATCTCTTCCTAAATTCTTTGACAGCATTTTGTTTAAAATGATTTAAAAGAATCAGAAAGAGTGTTTAGAAAATAAAACACATTTAGCTATGCAAAGCAATAGTCCTGCTTCCATCCCAAATATGTTTCAAATCACTTAACCAATGAAAAAGAATATGAGTATTCACAGTTTAAAGACCAACCAAACAAAAAGCACTCAGTGAAATCCCAACATATAAGAAAGTGCTTTCATTTGACTTATCTGCAGACATAAAAATCACAAGGATAAAAGCAAATTTCCACTTGATCACTCCGGTCTACCAAAAATAACTCTTGGAAATAATATTGCTATCTAACCCTAAACATAGTTCACAATTGTCAAACCAAGAACCTTGATGATTTTCATGTTGATTCCTAGGTTTCATGAGAAACGTTTTAATGAAATTGAGCTTTCTCCAAGTAACTTCATGAATGTTCTATCCAAGTAAGTCTGGTCACACAATACCCCAAACAGAAGAGCACACTTCCAATACGTCATCACAGAAAAGTGCTCCGTTTGGAGTTTTGCGCGCTAATATGTCTGAAATGGCTGTTAGGGAAAGGCATTGTGGCTGTGGTTGCAGATAATCTGCTTCTCACCTTGGTCAAACAAGGTGACACTTACATGTTGAAAAACAAGGTTTTAAAGCCGAGATTTTTCTAATAAGGTACAGTGCTCTGCTTTGACTGAGTTGAAAGCATTGAAAGTAGAGGACTGGCCACTCTGATGCTCCTCATTTCATCTGGAAGGTTTAACCCAGTTCCCACATTGCCCAAAACAGGAAGCACTTTCTTACCAGCAATGGAACACAAGATAGTGCTTTGTTTTGGGTCATGTAATTAGGGACAAAAGTATCCAAGATCTTCTCTTATCTGAAAAAAATGATTTTGATTAGAAAGTATGAAGTGAGGCTTACCTCATGGTTGAAAACAGCGATGGTTTTGAGTTATCTTCAGGTCTTCTTTAAACACTTACTTCTCTCTAACTTCCAGGCCTTTATAAGCAAGGGGGAATACTCCATTATCCAATGAATACCCAGATAAGTTTTCTTTTGTGTTGCAGAGGGAGGGCATTCTAGTGGGTCAAATGTAAATAGGGCCTTGCCTCTCAAAGCCACAGGTGGTACCAGTTGCAATCTCAGCATAACAATAGGGCGTTTTTGGTAATGTAAACTCTATTCAGAGGTTTAAGCAACAGCTAATCTTAGCAGTTTTGATTATGAAGTAAAATCGGAATGTGTGAGCAGGAGAACTTTATCTATTTTATACCTTTCACCTGAGGAATATTTCTGAAATTTAAAATATAGAAGATGCAGACAGCTTGGTTTCAGCTAAAAGCTGTTGTAAGTTAGCATATTCAAAAATTTGCAGGATTTTAAACTTCTTGAGAACTCTATGAACCAATGGTATTGTAGGGTATACATCCCAATGGGTATGTTAACTTCCATATTGTAACTTGCAACTATGAAAGCCAAAATCCAAAGTCACAGGGTATAGAAAAAAGCCACCAAAAAGCACTGTACCAAGGAGCATCTCTTCCTAAATTCTTTGACAGCATTTTGTTTAAAATGATTTAAAAGAATCAGAAAGAGTGTTTAGAAAATAAAACACATTTAGCTATGCAAAGCAATAGTCCTGCTTCCATCCCAAATATGTTTCAAATCACTTAACCAATGAAAAAGAATATGAGTATTCACAGTTTAAAGACCAACCAAACAAAAAGCACTCAGTGAAATCCCAACATATAAGAAAGTGCTTTCATTTGACTTATCTGCAGACATAAAAATCACAAGGATAAAAGCAAATTTCCACTTGATCACTCCGGTCTACCAAAAATAACTCTTGGAAATAATATTGCTATCTAACCCTAAACATAGTTCACAATTGTCAAACCAAGAACCTTGATGATTTTCATGTTGATTCCTAGGTTTCATGAGAAACGTTTTAATGAAATTGAGCTTTCTCCAAGTAACTTCATGAATGTTCTATCCAAGTAAGTCTGGTCACACAATACCCCAAACAGAAGAGCACACTTCCAATACGTCATCACAGAAAAGTGCTCCGTTTGGAGTTTTGCACGCTAATATGTCTGAAATGGCTGTTAGGGAAAGGCATTGTGGCTGTGGTTGCAGATAATCTGCTTCTCACCTTGGTCAAACAAGGTGACACTTACATGTTGAAAAACAAGGTTTTAAAGCCGAGATTTTTCTAATAAGGTACAGTGCTCTGCTTTGACTGAGTTGAAAGCATTGAAAGTAGAGGACTGGCCACTCTGATGCTCCTCATTTCATCTGGAAGGTTTAACCCAGTTCCCACATTGCCCAAAACAGGAAGCACTTTCTTACCAGCAATGGAACACAAGATAGTGCTTTGTTTTGGGTCATGTAATTAGGGACAAAAGTATCCAAGATCTTCTCTTATCTGAAAAAAATGATTTTGATTAGAAAGTATGAAGTGAGGCTTACCTCATGGTTGAAAACAGCGATGGTTTTGAGTTATCTTCAGGTCTTCTTTAAACACTTACTTCTCTCTAACTTCCAGGCCTTTATAAGCAAGGGGGAATACTCCATTATCCAATGAATACCCAGATAAGTTTTCTTTTGTGTTGCAGAGGGAGGGCATTCTAGTGGGTCAAATGTAAATAGGGCCTTGCCTCTCAAAGCCACAGGTGGTACCAGTTGCAATCTCAGCATAACAATAGGGCGTTTTTGGTAATGTAAACTCTATTCAGAGGTTTAAGCAACAGCTAATCTTAGCAGTTTTGATTATGAAGTAAAATCAGAATGTGTGAGCAGGAGAACTTTATCTATTTTATACCTTTCACCTGAGGAATATTTCTGAAATTTAAAATATAGAAGATGCAGACAGCTTGGTTTCAGCTAAAAGCTGTTGTAAGTTAGCATATTCAAAAATTTGCAGGATTTTAAACTTCTTGAGAACTCTATGAACCAATGGTATTGTAGGGTATACATCCCAATGGGTATGTTAACTTCCATATTGTAACTTGCAACTATGAAAGCCAAAATCCAAAGTCACAGGGTATAGAAAAAAGCCACCAAAAAGCACTGTACCAAGGAGCATCTCTTCCTAAATTCTTTGACAGCATTTTGTTTAAAATGATTTAAAAGAATCAGAAAGAGTGTTTAGAAAATAAAACACATTTAGCTATGCAAAGCAATAGTCCTGCTTCCATCCCAAATATGTTTCAAATCACTTAACCAATGAAAAAGAATATGAGTATTCACAGTTTAAAGACCAACCAAACAAAAAGCACTCAGTGAAATCCCAACATATAAGAAAGTGCTTTCATTTGACTTATCTGCAGACATAAAAATCACAAGGATAAAAGCAAATTTCCACTTGATCACTCCGGTCTACCAAAAATAACTCTTGGAAATAATATTGCTATCTAACCCTAAACATAGTTCACAATTGTCAAACCAAGAACCTTGATGATTTTCATGTTGATTCCTAGGTTTCATGAGAAACGTTTTAATGAAATTGAGCTTTCTCCAAGTAACTTCATGAATGTTCTATCCAAGTAAGTCTGGTCACACAATACCCCAAACAGAAGAGCACACTTCCAATACGTCATCACAGAAAAGTGCTCCGTTTGGAGTTTTGCGCGCTAATATGTCTGAAATGGCTGTTAGGGAAAGGCATTGTGGCTGTGGTTGCAGATAATCTGCTTCTCACCTTGGTCAAACAAGGTGACACTTACATGTTGAAAAACAAGGTTTTAAAGCCGAGATTTTTCTAATAAGGTACAGTGCTCTGCTTTGACTGAGTTGAAAGCATTGAAAGTAGAGGACTGGCCACTCTGATGCTCCTCATTTCATCTGGAAGGTTTAACCCAGTTCCCACATTGCCCAAAACAGGAAGCACTTTCTTACCAGCAATGGAACACAAGATAGTGCTTTGTTTTGGGTCATGTAATTAGGGACAAAAGTATCCAAGATCTTCTCTTATCTGAAAAAAATGATTTTGATTAGAAAGTATGAAGTGAGGCTTACCTCATGGTTGAAAACAGCGATGGTTTTGAGTTATCTTCAGGTCTTCTTTAAACACTTACTTCTCTCTAACTTCCAGGCCTTTATAAGCAAGGGGGAATACTCCATTATCCAATGAATACCCAGATAAGTTTTCTTTTGTGTTGCAGAGGGAGGGCATTCTAGTGGGTCAAATGTAAATAGGGCCTTGCCTCTCAAAGCCACAGGTGGTACCAGTTGCAATCTCAGCATAACAATAGGGCGTTTTTGGTAATGTAAACTCTATTCAGAGGTTTAAGCAACAGCTGATCTTAGCAGTTTTGATTATGAAGTAAAATCGGAATGTGTGAGCAGGAGAACTTTATCTATTTTATACCTTTCACCTGAGGAATATTTCTGAAATTTAAAATATAGAAGATGCAGACAGCTTGGTTTCAGCTAAAAGCTGTTGTAAGTTAGCATATTCAAAAATTTGCAGGATTTTAAACTTCTTGAGAACTCTATGAACCAATGGTATTGTAGGGTATACATCCCAATGGGTATGTTAACTTCCATATTGTAACTTGCAACTATGAAAGCCAAAATCCAAAGTCACAGGGTATAGAAAAAAGCCACCAAAAAGCACTGTACCAAGGAGCATCTCTTCCTAAATTCTTTGACAGCATTTTGTTTAAAATGATTTAAAAGAATCAGAAAGAGTGTTTAGAAAATAAAACACATTTAGCTATGCAAAGCAATAGTCCTGCTTCCATCCCAAATATGTTTCAAATCACTTAACCAATGAAAAAGAATATGAGTATTCACAGTTTAAAGACCAACCAAACAAAAAGCACTCAGTGAAATCCCAACATATAAGAAAGTGCTTTCATTTGACTTATCTGCAGACATAAAAATCACAAGGATAAAAGCAAATTTCCACTTGATCACTCCGGTCTACCAAAAATAACTCTTGGAAATAATATTGCTATCTAACCCTAAACATAGTTCACAATTGTCAAACCAAGAACCTTGATGATTTTCATGTTGATTCCTAGGTTTCATGAGAAACGTTTTAATGAAATTGAGCTTTCTCCAAGTAACTTCATGAATGTTCTATCCAAGTAAGTCTGGTCACACAATACCCCAAACAGAAGAGCACACTTCCAATACGTCATCACAGAAAAGTGCTCCGTTTGGAGTTTTGCGCGCTAATATGTCTGAAATGGCTGTTAGGGAAAGGCATTGTGGCTGTGGTTGCAGATAATCTGCTTCTCACCTTGGTCAAACAAGGTGACACTTACATGTTGAAAAACAAGGTTTTAAAGCCGAGATTTTTCTAATAAGGTACAGTGCTCTGCTTTGACTGAGTTGAAAGCATTGAAAGTAGAGGACTGGCCACTCTGATGCTCCTCATTTCATCTGGAAGGTTTAACCCAGTTCCCACATTGCCCAAAACAGGAAGCACTTTCTTACCAGCAATGGAACACAAGATAGTGCTTTGTTTTGGGTCATGTAATTAGGGACAAAAGTATCCAAGATCTTCTCTTATCTGAAAAAAATGATTTTGATTAGAAAGTATGAAGTGAGGCTTACCTCATGGTTGAAAACAGCGATGGTTTTGAGTTATCTTCAGGTCTTCTTTAAACACTTACTTCTCTCTAACTTCCAGGCCTTTATAAGCAAGGGGGAATACTCCATTATCCAATGAATACCCAGATAAGTTTTCTTTTGTGTTGCAGAGGGAGGGCATTCTAGTGGGTCAAATGTAAATAGGGCCTTGCCTCTCAAAGCCACAGGTGTTACCAGTTGCAATCTCAGCATAACAATAGGGCGTTTTTGGTAATGTAAACTCTATTCAGAGGTTTAAGCAACAGCTAATCTTAGCAGTTTTGATTATGAAGTAAAATCGGAATGTGTGAGCAGGAGAACTTTATCTATTTTATACCTTTCACCTGAGGAATATTTCTGAAATTTAAAATATAGAAGATGCAGACAGCTTGGTTTCAGCTAAAAGCTGTTGTAAGTTAGCATATTCAAAAATTTGCAGGATTTTAAACTTCTTGAGAACTCTATGAACCAATGGTATTGTAGGGTATACATCCCAATGGGTATGTTAACTTCCATATTGTAACTTGCAACTATGAAAGCCAAAATCCAAAGTCACAGGGTATAGAAAAAAGCCACCAAAAAGCACTGTACCAAGGAGCATCTCTTCCTAAATTCTTTGACAGCATTTTGTTTAAAATGATTTAAAAGAATCAGAAAGAGTGTTTAGAAAATAAAACACATTTAGCTATGCAAAGCAATAGTCCTGCTTCCATCCCAAATATGTTTCAAATCACTTAACCAATGAAAAAGAATATGAGTATTCACAGTTTAAAGACCAACCAAACAAAAAGCACTCAGTGAAATCCCAACATATAAGAAAGTGCTTTCATTTGACTTATCTGCAGACATAAAAATCACAAGGATAAAAGCAAATTTCCACTTGATCACTCCGGTCTACCAAAAATAACTCTTGGAAATAATATTGCTATCTAACCCTAAACATAGTTCACAATTGTCAAACCAAGAACCTTGATGATTTTCATGTTGATTCCTAGGTTTCATGAGAAACGTTTTAATGAAATTGAGCTTTCTCCAAGTAACTTCATGAATGTTCTATCCAAGTAAGTCTGGTCACACAATACCCCAAACAGAAGAGCACACTTCCAATACGTCATCACAGAAAAGTGCTCCGTTTGGAGTTTTGCACGCTAATATGTCTGAAATGGCTGTTAGGGAAAGGCATTGTGGCTGTGGTTGCAGATAATCTGCTTCTCACCTTGGTCAAACAAGGTGACACTTACATGTTGAAAAACAAGGTTTTAAAGCCGAGATTTTTCTAATAAGGTACAGTGCTCTGCTTTGACTGAGTTGAAAGCATTGAAAGTAGAGGACTGGCCACTCTGATGCTCCTCATTTCATCTGGAAGGTTTAACCCAGTTCCCACATTGCCCAAAACAGGAAGCACTTTCTTACCAGCAATGGAACACAAGATAGTGCTTTGTTTTGGGTCATGTAATTAGGGACAAAAGTATCCAAGATCTTCTCTTATCTGAAAAAAATGATTTTGATTAGAAAGTATGAAGTGAGGCTTACCTCATGGTTGAAAACAGCGATGGTTTTGAGTTATCTTCAGGTCTTCTTTAAACACTTACTTCTCTCTAACTTCCAGGCCTTTATAAGCAAGGGGGAATACTCCATTATCCAATGAATACCCAGATAAGTTTTCTTTTGTGTTGCAGAGGGAGGGCATTCTAGTGGGTCAAATGTAAATAGGGCCTTGCCTCTCAAAGCCACAGGTGGTACCAGTTGCAATCTCAGCATAACAATAGGGCGTTTTTGGTAATGTAAACTCTATTCAGAGGTTTAAGCAACAGCTAATCTTAGCAGTTTTGATTATGAAGTAAAATCGGAATGTGTGAGCAGGAGAACTTTATCTATTTTATACCTTTCACCTGAGGAATATTTCTGAAATTTAAAATATAGAAGATGCAGACAGCTTGGTTTCAGCTAAAAGCTGTTGTAAGTTAGCATATTCAAAAATTTGCAGGATTTTAAACTTCTTGAGAACTCTATGAACCAATGGTATTGTAGGGTATACATCCCAATGGGTATGTTAACTTCCATATTGTAACTTGCAACTATGAAAGCCAAAATCCAAAGTCACAGGGTATAGAAAAAAGCCACCAAAAAGCACTGTACCAAGGAGCATCTCTTCCTAAATTCTTTGACAGCATTTTGTTTAAAATGATTTAAAAGAATCAGAAAGAGTGTTTAGAAAATAAAACACATTTAGCTATGCAAAGCAATAGTCCTGCTTCCATCCCAAATATGTTTCAAATCACTTAACCAATGAAAAAGAATATGAGTATTCACAGTTTAAAGACCAACCAAACAAAAAGCACTCAGTGAAATCCCAACATATAAGAAAGTGCTTTCATTTGACTTATCTGCAGACATAAAAATCACAAGGATAAAAGCAAATTTCCACTTGATCACTCCGGTCTACCAAAAATAACTCTTGGAAATAATATTGCTATCTAACCCTAAACATAGTTCACAATTGTCAAACCAAGAACCTTGATGATTTTCATGTTGATTCCTAGGTTTCATGAGAAACGTTTTAATGAAATTGAGCTTTCTCCAAGTAACTTCATGAATGTTCTATCCAAGTAAGTCTGGTCACACAATACCCCAAACAGAAGAGCACACTTCCAATACGTCATCACAGAAAAGTGCTCCGTTTGGAGTTTTGCGCGCTAATATGTCTGAAATGGCTGTTAGGGAAAGGCATTGTGGCTGTGGTTGCAGATAATCTGCTTCTCACCTTGGGCAAACAAGGTGACACTTACATGTTAAAAAACAAGGTTTTAAAGCCGAGATTTTTCTAATAAGGTACAGTGCTCTGCTTTGACTGAGTTGAAAGCATTGAAAGTAGAGGACTGGCCACTCTGATGCTCCTCATTTCATCTGGAAGGTTTAACCCAGTTCCCACATTGCCCAAAACAGGAAGCACTTTCTCACCAGCAATGGAACACAAGATAGTGCTTTGTTTTGGGTCATGTAAAAAGGGACAAAAGTATCCAAGATCTTCTCTTATCTGAAAAAAAATGATTTTGATTAGAAAGTATGAAGTGAGGCTTACCTCATGGTTGAAAACAGCGATGGTTTTGAGTTATCTTCAGGTCTTCTTTAAACACTTACTTCTCTCTAACTTCCAGGCCTTTATAAGCAAGGGGGAATACTCCATTATCCAATGAATACCCAGATAAGTTTTCTTTTGTGTTGCAGAGGGAGGGCATTCTAGTGGGTCAAATGTAAATAGGGCCTTGCCTCTCAAAGCCACAGGTGGTACCAGTTGCAATCTCAGCATAACAATAGGGCGTTTTTGGTAATGTAAACTCTATTCAGAGGTTTAAGCAACAGCTAATCTTAGCAGTTTTGATTATGAAGTAAAATCGGAATGTGTGAGCAGGAGAACTTTATCTATTTTATAACTTTCACCTGAGGAATATTTCTGAAATTTAAAATATAGAAGATGCAGACAGCTTGGTTTCAGCTAAAAGCTGTTGTAAGTTAGCATATTCAAAAATTTGCAGGATTTTAAACTTCTTGAGAACTCTATGAACCAATGGTATTGTAGGGTATACATCCCAATGGGTATGTTAACTTCCATATTGTAACTTGCAACTATGAAAGCCAAAATCCAAAGTCACAGGGTATAGAAAAAAGCCACCAAAAAGCACTATACCAAGGAGCATCTCTTCCTAAATTCTTTGACAGCATTTTGTTTAAAATGATTTAAAAGAATCAGAAAGAGTGTTTAGAAAATAAAACACATTTAGCTATGCAAAGCAATAGTCCTGCTTCCATCCCAAATATGTTTCAAATCACTTAACCAATGAAAAAGAATATGAGTATTCACAGTTTAAAGACCAACCAAACAAAAAGCACTCAGTGAAATCCCAACATATAAGAAAGTGCTTTCATTTGACTTATCTGCAGACATAAAAATCACAAGGATAAAAGCAAATTTCCACTTGATCACTCCGGTCTACCAAAAATAACTCTTGGAAATAATATTGCTATCTAACCCTAAACATAGTTCACAATTGTCAAACCAAGAACCTTGATGATTTTCATGTTGATTCCTAGGTTTCATGAGAAACGTTTTAATGAAATTGAGCTTTCTCCAAGTAACTTCATGAATGTTCTATCCAAGTAAGTCTGGTCACACAATACCCCAAACAGAAGAGCACACTTCCAATACGTCATCACAGAAAAGTGCTCCGTTTGGAGTTTTGCACGCTAATATGTCTGAAATGGCTGTTAGGGAAAGGCATTGTGGCTGTGGTTGCAGATAATCTGCTTCTCACCTTGGTCAAACAAGGTGACACTTACATGTTGAAAAACAAGGTTTTAAAGCCGAGATTTTTCTAATAAGGTACAGTGCTCTGCTTTGACTGAGTTGAAAGCATTGAAAGTAGAGGACTGGCCACTCTGATGCTCCTCATTTCATCTGGAAGGTTTAACCCAGTTCCCACATTGCCCAAAACAGGAAGCACTTTCTCACCAGCAATGGAACACAAGATAGTGCTTTGTTTTGGGTCATGTAATTAGGGACAAAAGTATCCAAGATCTTCTCTTATCTGAAAAAAATGATTTTGATTAGAAAGTATGAAGTGATTCTTACCTCATGGTTGAAAACAGCGATGGTTTTGAGTTATCTTCAGGTCTTCTTTAAACACTTACTTCTCTCTAACTTCCAGGCCTTTATAAGCAAGGGGGAATACTCCATTATCCAATGAATACCCAGGTAAGTTTTCTTTTGTGTTGCAGAGGGAGGGCATTCCAGTGGGTCAAATGTAAATAGGGCCTTGCCTCTCAAAGCCACAGGTGGTACCAGTTGCAATCTCAGCATAACAATAGGGCTTTTTTGGTAATGTAAACTCTATTCAGAGGTTTAAGCAACAGCTAATCTTAGCAGTTTTGATTATGAAGTAAAATCCGAATGTGTGAGCAGGAGAACTCTATATATTTTATACCTTTCACCTGAGGAATATTTCTGAAATTTAAAATATAGAAGATGCAGACAGCTTGGTTTCAGCTGAAAGCTGTTGTAAGTTAGCATATTCAAAAATTTGCAGGATTTTAAACTTCTTGAGAACTCTATGAACCAATGGTATTGTAGGGTATACATCCCAATGGGTATGTTAACTTCCATATTGTAACTTGCAACTATGAAAGCCAAAATCCAAAGTCACAGGGTATAGAAAAAAGCCACCAAAAAGCACTGTACCAAGGAGCATCTCTTCCTAAATTCTTTGACAGCATTTTGTTTAAAATGATTTAAAAGAATCAGAAAGAGTGTTTAGAAAATAAAACACATTTAGCTATGCAAAGCAATAGTCCTGCTTCCATCCCAAATATGTTTCAAATCACTTAACCAATGAAAAAGAATATGAGTATTCACAGTTTAAAGACCAACCAAACAAAAAGCACTCAGTGAAATCCCAACATATAAGAAAGTGCTTTCATTTGACTTATCTGCAGACATAAAAATCACAAGGATAAAAGCAAATTTCCACTTGATCACTCCGGTCTACCAAAAATAACTCTTGGAAATAATATTGCTATCTAACCCTAAACATAGTTCACAATTGTCAAACCAAGAACCTTGATGATTTTCATGTTGATTCCTAGGTTTCATGAGAAACGTTTTAATGAAATTGAGCTTTCTCCAAGTAACTTCATGAATGTTCTATCCAAGTAAGTCTGGTCACACAATACCCCAAACAGAAGAGCACACTTCCAATACGTCATCACAGAAAAGTGCTCCGTTTGGAGTTTTGCGCGCTAATATGTCTGAAATGGCTGTTAGGGAAAGGCATTGTGGCTGTGGTTGCAGATAATCTGCTTCTCACCTTGGGCAAACAAGGTGACACTTACATGTTAAAAAACAAGGTTTTAAAGCCGAGATTTTTCTAATAAGGTACAGTGCTCTGCTTTGACTGAGTTGAAAGCATTGAAAGTAGAGGACTGGCCACTCTGATGCTCCTCATTTCATCTGGAAGGTTTAACCCAGTTCCCACATTGCCCAAAACAGGAAGCACTTTCTCACCAGCAATGGAACACAAGATAGTGCTTTGTTTTGGGTCATGTAAAAAGGGACAAAAGTATCCAAGATCTTCTCTTATCTGAAAAAAAATGATTTTGATTAGAAAGTATGAAGTGAGGCTTACCTCATGGTTGAAAACAGCGATGGTTTTGAGTTATCTTCAGGTCTTCTTTAAACACTTACTTCTCTCTAACTTCCAGGCCTTTATAAGCAAGGGGGAATACTCCATTATCCAATGAATACCCAGATAAGTTTTCTTTTGTGTTGCAGAGGGAGGGCATTCTAGTGGGTCAAATGTAAATAGGGCCTTGCCTCTCAAAGCCACAGGTGGTACCAGTTGCAATCTCAGCATAACAATAGGGCGTTTTTGGTAATGTAAACTCTATTCAGAGGTTTAAGCAACAGCTGATCTTAGCAGTTTTGATTATGAAGTAAAATCGGAATGTGTGAGCAGGAGAACTTTATCTATTTTATAACTTTCACCTGAGGAATATTTCTGAAATTTAAAATATAGAAGATGCAGACAGCTTGGTTTCAGCTAAAAGCTGTTGTAAGTTAGCATATTCAAAAATTTGCAGGATTTTAAACTTCTTGAGAACTCTATGAACCAATGGTATTGTAGGGTATACATCCCAATGGGTATGTTAACTTCCATATTGTAACTTGCAACTATGAAAGCCAAAATCCAAAGTCACAGGGTATAGAAAAAAGCCACCAAAAAGCACTATACCAAGGAGCATCTCTTCCTAAATTCTTTGACAGCATTTTGTTTAAAATGATTTAAAAGAATCAGAAAGAGTGTTTAGAAAATAAAACACATTTAGCTATGCAAAGCAATAGTCCTGCTTCCATCCCAAATATGTTTCAAATCACTTAACCAATGAAAAAGAATATGAGTATTCACAGTTTAAAGACCAACCAAACAAAAAGCACTCAGTGAAATCCCAACATATAAGAAAGTGCTTTCATTTGACTTATCTGCAGACATAAAAATCACAAGGATAAAAGCAAATTTCCACTTGATCACTCCGGTCTACCAAAAATAACTCTTGGAAATAATATTGCTATCTAACCCTAAACATAGTTCACAATTGTCAAACCAAGAACCTTGATGATTTTCATGTTGATTCCTAGGTTTCATGAGAAACGTTTTAATGAAATTGAGCTTTCTCCAAGTAACTTCATGAATGTTCTATCCAAGTAAGTCTGGTCACACAATACCCCAAACAGAAGAGCACACTTCCAATACGTCATCACAGAAAAGTGCTCCGTTTGGAGTTTTGCGCGCTAATATGTCTGAAATGGCTGTTAGGGAAAGGCATTGTGGCTGTGGTTGCAGATAATCTGCTTCTCACCTTGGTCAAACAAGGTGACACTTACATGTTGAAAAACAAGGTTTTAAAGCCGAGATTTTTCTAATAAGGTACAGTGCTCTGCTTTGACTGAGTTGAAAGCATTGAAAGTAGAGGACTGGCCACTCTGATGCTCCTCATTTCATCTGGAAGGTTTAACCCAGTTCCCACATTGCCCAAAACAGGAAGCACTTTCTCACCAGCAATGGAACACAAGATAGTGCTTTGTTTTGGGTCATGTAATTAGGGACAAAAGTATCCAAGATCTTCTCTTATCTGAAAAAAATGATTTTGATTAGAAAGTATGAAGTGATTCTTACCTCATGGTTGAAAACAGCGATGGTTTTGAGTTATCTTCAGGTCTTCTTTAAACACTTACTTCTCTCTAACTTCCAGGCCTTTATAAGCAAGGGGGAATACTCCATTATCCAATGAATACCCAGGTAAGTTTTCTTTTGTGTTGCAGAGGGAGGGCATTCCAGTGGGTCAAATGTAAATAGGGCCTTGCCTCTCAAAGCCACAGGTGGTACCAGTTGCAATCTCAGCATAACAATAGGGCTTTTTTGGTAATGTAAACTCTATTCAGAGGTTTAAGCAACAGCTAATCTTAGCAGTTTTGATTATGAAGTAAAATCCGAATGTGTGAGCAGGAGAACTCTATATATTTTATACCTTTCACCTGAAGAATATTTCTGAAATTTAAAATATAGAAGATGCAGACAGCTTGGTTTCAGCTGAAAGCTGTTGTAAGTTAGCATATTCAAAAATTTGCAGGATTTTAAACTTCTTGAGAACTCTATGAACCAATGGTATTGTAGGGTATACATCCCAATGGGTATGTTAACTTCCATATTGTAACTTGCAACTATGAAAGCCAAAATCCAAAGTCACAGGGTATAGAAAAAAGCCACCAAAAAGCACTGTACCAAGGAGCATCTCTTCCTAAATTCTTTGACAGCATTTTGTTTAAAATGATTTAAAAGAATCAGAAAGAGTGTTTAGAAAATAAAACACATTTAGCTATGCAAAGCAATAGTCCTGCTTCCATCCCAAATATGTTTCAAATCACTTAACCAATGAAAAAGAATATGAGTATTCACAGTTTAAAGATCAACCAAACAAAAAGCACTCAGTGAAATCCCAACATATAAGAAAGTGCTTTCATTTGACTTATCTGCAGACATAAAAATCACAAGGATAAAAGCAAATTTCCACTTGATCACTCCGGTCTACCAAAAATAACTCTTGGAAATAATATTGCTATCTAACCCTAAACATAGTTCACAATTGTCAAACCAAGAACCTTGATGATTTTCATGTTGATTCCTAGGTTTCATGAGAAACGTTTTAATGAAATTGAGCTTTCTCCAAGTAACTTCATGAATGTTCTATCCAAGTAAGTCTGGTCACACAATACCCCAAACAGAAGAGCACACTTCCAATACGTCATCACAGAAAAGTGCTCCGTTTGGAGTTTTGCGCGCTAATATGTCTGAAATGGCTGTTAGGGAAAGGCATTGTGGCTGTGGTTGCAGATAATCTGCTTCTCACCTTGGGCAAACAAGGTGACACTTACATGTTAAAAAACAAGGTTTTAAAGCCGAGATTTTTCTAATAAGGTACAGTGCTCTGCTTTGACTGAGTTGAAAGCATTGAAAGTAGAGGACTGGCCACTCTGATGCTCCTCATTTCATCTGGAAGGTTTAACCCAGTTCCCACATTGCCCAAAACAGGAAGCACTTTCTCACCAGCAATGGAACACAAGATAGTGCTTTGTTTTGGGTCATGTAAAAAGGGACAAAAGTATCCAAGATCTTCTCTTATCTGAAAAAAAATGATTTTGATTAGAAAGTATGAAGTGAGGCTTACCTCATGGTTGAAAACAGCGATGGTTTTGAGTTATCTTCAGGTCTTCTTTAAACACTTACTTCTCTCTAACTTCCAGGCCTTTATAAGCAAGGGGGAATACTCCATTATCCAATGAATACCCAGATAAGTTTTCTTTTGTGTTGCAGAGGGAGGGCATTCTAGTGGGTCAAATGTAAATAGGGCCTTGCCTCTCAAAGCCACAGGTGGTACCAGTTGCAATCTCAGCATAACAATAGGGCGTTTTTGGTAATGTAAACTCTATTCAGAGGTTTAAGCAACAGCTGATCTTAGCAGTTTTGATTATGAAGTAAAATCGGAATGTGTGAGCAGGAGAACTTTATCTATTTTATAACTTTCACCTGAGGAATATTTCTGAAATTTAAAATATAGAAGATGCAGACAGCTTGGTTTCAGCTAAAAGCTGTTGTAAGTTAGCATATTCAAAAATTTGCAGGATTTTAAACTTCTTGAGAACTCTATGAACCAATGGTATTGTAGGGTATACATCCCAATGGGTATGTTAACTTCCATATTGTAACTTGCAACTATGAAAGCCAAAATCCAAAGTCACAGGGTATAGAAAAAAGCCACCAAAAAGCACTATACCAAGGAGCATCTCTTCCTAAATTCTTTGACAGCATTTTGTTTAAAATGATTTAAAAGAATCAGAAAGAGTGTTTAGAAAATAAAACACATTTAGCTATGCAAAGCAATAGTCCTGCTTCCATCCCAAATATGTTTCAAATCACTTAACCAATGAAAAAGAATATGAGTATTCACAGTTTAAAGACCAACCAAACAAAAAGCACTCAGTGAAATCCCAACATATAAGAAAGTGCTTTCATTTGACTTATCTGCAGACATAAAAATCACAAGGATAAAAGCAAATTTCCACTTGATCACTCCGGTCTACCAAAAATAACTCTTGGAAATAATATTGCTATCTAACCCTAAACATAGTTCACAATTGTCAAACCAAGAACCTTGATGATTTTCATGTTGATTCCTAGGTTTCATGAGAAACGTTTTAATGAAATTGAGCTTTCTCCAAGTAACTTCATGAATGTTCTATCCAAGTAAGTCTGGTCACACAATACCCCAAACAGAAGAGCACACTTCCAATACGTCATCACAGAAAAGTGCTCCGTTTGGAGTTTTGCACGCTAATATGTCTGAAATGGCTGTTAGGGAAAGGCATTGTGGCTGTGGTTGCAGATAATCTGCTTCTCACCTTGGTCAAACAAGGTGACACTTACATGTTGAAAAACAAGGTTTTAAAGCCGAGATTTTTCTAATAAGGTACAGTGCTCTGCTTTGACTGAGTTGAAAGCATTGAAAGTAGAGGACTGGCCACTCTGATGCTCCTCATTTCATCTGGAAGGTTTAACCCAGTTCCCACATTGCCCAAAACAGGAAGCACTTTCTTACCAGCAATGGAACACAAGATAGTGCTTTGTTTTGGGTCATGTAATTAGGGACAAAAGTATCCAAGATCTTCTCTTATCTGAAAAAAATGATTTTGATTAGAAAGTATGAAGTGAGGCTTACCTCATGGTTGAAAACAGCGATGGTTTTGAGTTATCTTCAGGTCTTCTTTAAACACTTACTTCTCTCTAACTTCCAGGCCTTTATAAGCAAGGGGGAATACTCCATTATCCAATGAATACCCAGATAAGTTTTCTTTTGTGTTGCAGAGGGAGGGCATTCTAGTGGGTCAAATGTAAATAGGGCCTTGCCTCTCAAAGCCACAGGTGGTACCAGTTGCAATCTCAGCATAACAATAGGGCGTTTTTGGTAATGTAAACTCTATTCAGAGGTTTAAGCAACAGCTAATCTTAGCAGTTTTGATTATGAAGTAAAATCGGAATGTGTGAGCAGGAGAACTTTATCTATTTTATACCTTTCACCTGAGGAATATTTCTGAAATTTAAAATATAGAAGATGCAGACAGCTTGGTTTCAGCTAAAAGCTGTTGTAAGTTAGCATATTCAAAAATTTGCAGGATTTTAAACTTCTTGAGAACTCTATGAACCAATGGTATTGTAGGGTATACATCCCAATGGGTATGTTAACTTCCATATTGTAACTTGCAACTATGAAAGCCAAAATCCAAAGTCACAGGGTATAGAAAAAAGCCACCAAAAAGCACTGTACCAAGGAGCATCTCTTCCTAAATTCTTTGACAGCATTTTGTTTAAAATGATTTAAAAGAATCAGAAAGAGTGTTTAGAAAATAAAACACATTTAGCTATGCAAAGCAATAGTCCTGCTTCCATCCCAAATATGTTTCAAATCACTTAACCAATGAAAAAGAATATGAGTATTCACAGTTTAAAGACCAACCAAACAAAAAGCACTCAGTGAAATCCCAACATATAAGAAAGTGCTTTCATTTGACTTATCTGCAGACATAAAAATCACAAGGATAAAAGCAAATTTCCACTTGATCACTCCGGTCTACCAAAAATAACTCTTGGAAATAATATTGCTATCTAACCCTAAACATAGTTCACAATTGTCAAACCAAGAACCTTGATGATTTTCATGTTGATTCCTAGGTTTCATGAGAAACGTTTTAATGAAATTGAGCTTTCTCCAAGTAACTTCATGAATGTTCTATCCAAGTAAGTCTGGTCACACAATACCCCAAACAGAAGAGCACACTTCCAATACGTCATCACAGAAAAGTGCTCCGTTTGGAGTTTTGCGCGCTAATATGTCTGAAATGGCTGTTAGGGAAAGGCATTGTGGCTGTGGTTGCAGATAATCTGCTTCTCACCTTGGTCAAACAAGGTGACACTTACATGTTGAAAAACAAGGTTTTAAAGCCGAGATTTTTCTAATAAGGTACAGTGCTCTGCTTTGACTGAGTTGAAAGCATTGAAAGTAGAGGACTGGCCACTCTGATGCTCCTCATTTCATCTGGAAGGTTTAACCCAGTTCCCACATTGCCCAAAACAGGAAGCACTTTCTTACCAGCAATGGAACACAAGATAGTGCTTTGTTTTGGGTCATGTAATTAGGGACAAAAGTATCCAAGATCTTCTCTTATCTGAAAAAAATGATTTTGATTAGAAAGTATGAAGTGAGGCTTACCTCATGGTTGAAAACAGCGATGGTTTTGAGTTATCTTCAGGTCTTCTTTAAACACTTACTTCTCTCTAACTTCCAGGCCTTTATAAGCAAGGGGGAATACTCCATTATCCAATGAATACCCAGATAAGTTTTCTTTTGTGTTGCAGAGGGAGGGCAATCTAGTGGGTCAAATGTAAATAGGGCCTTGCCTCTCAAAGCCACAGGTGGTACCAGTTGCAATCTCAGCATAACAATAGGGCGTTTTTGGTAATGTAAACTCTATTCAGAGGTTTAAGCAACAGCTGATCTTAGCAGTTTTGATTATGAAGTAAAATCGGAATGTGTGAGCAGGAGAACTTTATCTATTTTATACCTTTCACCTGAGGAATATTTCTGAAATTTAAAATATAGAAGATGCAGACAGCTTGGTTTCAGCTAAAAGCTGTTGTAAGTTAGCATATTCAAAAATTTGCAGGATTTTAAACTTCTTGAGAACTCTATGAACCAATGGTATTGTAGGGTATACATCCCAATGGGTATGTTAACTTCCATATTGTAACTTGCAACTATGAAAGCCAAAATCCAAAGTCACAGGGTATAGAAAAAAGCCACCAAAAAGCACTGTACCAAGGAGCATCTCTTCCTAAATTCTTTGACAGCATTTTGTTTAAAATGATTTAAAAGAATCAGAAAGAGTGTTTAGAAAATAAAACACATTTAGCTATGCAAAGCAATAGTCCTGCTTCCATCCCAAATATGTTTCAAATCACTTAACCAATGAAAAAGAATATGAGTATTCACAGTTTAAAGACCAACCAAACAAAAAGCACTCAGTGAAATCCCAACATATAAGAAAGTGCTTTCATTTGACTTATCTGCAGACATAAAAATCACAAGGATAAAAGCAAATTTCCACTTGATCACTCCGGTCTACCAAAAATAACTCTTGGAAATAATATTGCTATCTAACCCTAAACATAGTTCACAATTGTCAAACCAAGAACCTTGATGATTTTCATGTTGATTCCTAGGTTTCATGAGAAACGTTTTAATGAAATTGAGCTTTCTCCAAGTAACTTCATGAATGTTCTATCCAAGTAAGTCTGGTCACACAATACCCCAAACAGAAGAGCACACTTCCAATACGTCATCACAGAAAAGTGCTCCGTTTGGAGTTTTGCGCGCTAATATGTCTGAAATGGCTGTTAGGGAAAGGCATTGTGGCTGTGGTTGCAGATAATCTGCTTCTCACCTTGGTCAAACAAGGTGACACTTACATGTTGAAAAACAAGGTTTTAAAGCCGAGATTTTTCTAATAAGGTACAGTGCTCTGCTTTGACTGAGTTGAAAGCATTGAAAGTAGAGGACTGGCCACTCTGATGCTCCTCATTTCATCTGGAAGGTTTAACCCAGTTCCCACATTGCCCAAAACAGGAAGCACTTTCTTACCAGCAATGGAACACAAGATAGTGCTTTGTTTTGGGTCATGTAATTAGGGACAAAAGTATCCAAGATCTTCTCTTATCTGAAAAAAATGATTTTGATTAGAAAGTATGAAGTGAGGCTTACCTCATGGTTGAAAACAGCGATGGTTTTGAGTTATCTTCAGGTCTTCTTTAAACACTTACTTCTCTCTAACTTCCAGGCCTTTATAAGCAAGGGGGAATACTCCATTATCCAATGAATACCCAGATAAGTTTTCTTTTGTGTTGCAGAGGGAGGGCAATCTAGTGGGTCAAATGTAAATAGGGCCTTGCCTCTCAAAGCCACAGGTGGTACCAGTTGCAATCTCAGCATAACAATAGGGCGTTTTTGGTAATGTAAACTCTATTCAGAGGTTTAAGCAACAGCTGATCTTAGCAGTTTTGATTATGAAGTAAAATCGGAATGTGTGAGCAGGAGAACTTTATCTATTTTATACCTTTCACCTGAGGAATATTTCTGAAATTTAAAATATAGAAGATGCAGACAGCTTGGTTTCAGCTAAAAGCTGTTGTAAGTTAGCATATTCAAAAATTTGCAGGATTTTAAACTTCTTGAGAACTCTATGAACCAATGGTATTGTAGGGTATACATCCCAATGGGTATGTTAACTTCCATATTGTAACTTGCAACTATGAAAGCCAAAATCCAAAGTCACAGGGTATAGAAAAAAGCCACCAAAAAGCACTGTACCAAGGAGCATCTCTTCCTAAATTCTTTGACAGCATTTTGTTTAAAATGATTTAAAAGAATCAGAAAGAGTGTTTAGAAAATAAAACACATTTAGCTATGCAAAGCAATAGTCCTGCTTCCATCCCAAATATGTTTCAAATCACTTAACCAATGAAAAAGAATATGAGTATTCACAGTTTAAAGACCAACCAAACAAAAAGCACTCAGTGAAATCCCAACATATAAGAAAGTGCTTTCATTTGACTTATCTGCAGACATAAAAATCACAAGGATAAAAGCAAATTTCCACTTGATCACTCCGGTCTACCAAAAATAACTCTTGGAAATAATATTGCTATCTAACCCTAAACATAGTTCACAATTGTCAAACCAAGAACCTTGATGATTTTCATGTTGATTCCTAGGTTTCATGAGAAACGTTTTAATGAAATTGAGCTTTCTCCAAGTAACTTCATGAATGTTCTATCCAAGTAAGTCTGGTCACACAATACCCCAAACAGAAGAGCACACTTCCAATACGTCATCACAGAAAAGTGCTCCGTTTGGAGTTTTGCGCGCTAATATGTCTGAAATGGCTGTTAGGGAAAGGCATTGTGGCTGTGGTTGCAGATAATCTGCTTCTCACCTTGGTCAAACAAGGTGACACTTACATGTTGAAAAACAAGGTTTTAAAGCCGAGATTTTTCTAATAAGGTACAGTGCTCTGCTTTGACTGAGTTGAAAGCATTGAAAGTAGAGGACTGGCCACTCTGATGCTCCTCATTTCATCTGGAAGGTTTAACCCAGTTCCCACATTGCCCAAAACAGGAAGCACTTTCTTACCAGCAATGGAACACAAGATAGTGCTTTGTTTTGGGTCATGTAATTAGGGACAAAAGTATCCAAGATCTTCTCTTATCTGAAAAAAATGATTTTGATTAGAAAGTATGAAGTGAGGCTTACCTCATGGTTGAAAACAGCGATGGTTTTGAGTTATCTTCAGGTCTTCTTTAAACACTTACTTCTCTCTAACTTCCAGGCCTTTATAAGCAAGGGGGAATACTCCATTATCCAATGAATACCCAGATAAGTTTTCTTTTGTGTTGCAGAGGGAGGGCATTCTAGTGGGTCAAATGTAAATAGGGCCTTGCCTCTCAAAGCCACAGGTGGTACCAGTTGCAATCTCAGCATAACAATAGGGCGTTTTTGGTAATGTAAACTCTATTCAGAGGTTTAAGCAACAGCTAATCTTAGCAGTTTTGATTATGAAGTAAAATCGGAATGTGTGAGCAGGAGAACTTTATCTATTTTATACCTTTCACCTGAGGAATATTTCTGAAATTTAAAATATAGAAGATGCAGACAGCTTGGTTTCAGCTAAAAGCTGTTGTAAGTTAGCATATTCAAAAATTTGCAGGATTTTAAACTTCTTGAGAACTCTATGAACCAATGGTATTGTAGGGTATACATCCCAATGGGTATGTTAACTTCCATATTGTAACTTGCAACTATGAAAGCCAAAATCCAAAGTCACAGGGTATAGAAAAAAGCCACCAAAAAGCACTGTACCAAGGAGCATCTCTTCCTAAATTCTTTGACAGCATTTTGTTTAAAATGATTTAAAAGAATCAGAAAGAGTGTTTAGAAAATAAAACACATTTAGCTATGCAAAGCAATAGTCCTGCTTCCATCCCAAATATGTTTCAAATCACTTAACCAATGAAAAAGAATATGAGTATTCACAGTTTAAAGACCAACCAAACAAAAAGCACTCAGTGAAATCCCAACATATAAGAAAGTGCTTTCATTTGACTTATCTGCAGACATAAAAATCACAAGGATAAAAGCAAATTTCCACTTGATCACTCCGGTCTACCAAAAATAACTCTTGGAAATAATATTGCTATCTAACCCTAAACATAGTTCACAATTGTCAAACCAAGAACCTTGATGATTTTCATGTTGATTCCTAGGTTTCATGAGAAACGTTTTAATGAAATTGAGCTTTCTCCAAGTAACTTCATGAATGTTCTATCCAAGTAAGTCTGGTCACACAATACCCCAAACAGAAGAGCACACTTCCAATACGTCATCACAGAAAAGTGCTCCGTTTGGAGTTTTGCACGCTAATATGTCTGAAATGGCTGTTAGGGAAAGGCATTGTGGCTGTGGTTGCAGATAATCTGCTTCTCACCTTGGTCAAACAAGGTGACACTTACATGTTGAAAAACAAGGTTTTAAAGCCGAGATTTTTCTAATAAGGTACAGTGCTCTGCTTTGACTGAGTTGAAAGCATTGAAAGTAGAGGACTGGCCACTCTGATGCTCCTCATTTCATCTGGAAGGTTTAACCCAGTTCCCACATTGCCCAAAACAGGAAGCACTTTCTTACCAGCAATGGAACACAAGATAGTGCTTTGTTTTGGGTCATGTAATTAGGGACAAAAGTATCCAAGATCTTCTCTTATCTGAAAAAAATGATTTTGATTAGAAAGTATGAAGTGAGGCTTACCTCATGGTTGAAAACAGCGATGGTTTTGAGTTATCTTCAGGTCTTCTTTAAACACTTACTTCTCTCTAACTTCCAGGCCTTTATAAGCAAGGGGGAATACTCCATTATCCAATGAATACCCAGATAAGTTTTCTTTTGTGTTGCAGAGGGAGGGCATTCTAGTGGGTCAAATGTAAATAGGGCCTTGCCTCTCAAAGCCACAGGTGGTACCAGTTGCAATCTCAGCATAACAATAGGGCGTTTTTGGTAATGTAAACTCTATTCAGAGGTTTAAGCAACAGCTAATCTTAGCAGTTTTGATTATGAAGTAAAATCAGAATGTGTGAGCAGGAGAACTTTATCTATTTTATACCTTTCACCTGAGGAATATTTCTGAAATTTAAAATATAGAAGATGCAGACAGCTTGGTTTCAGCTAAAAGCTGTTGTAAGTTAGCATATTCAAAAATTTGCAGGATTTTAAACTTCTTGAGAACTCTATGAACCAATGGTATTGTAGGGTATACATCCCAATGGGTATGTTAACTTCCATATTGTAACTTGCAACTATGAAAGCCAAAATCCAAAGTCACAGGGTATAGAAAAAAGCCACCAAAAAGCACTGTACCAAGGAGCATCTCTTCCTAAATTCTTTGACAGCATTTTGTTTAAAATGATTTAAAAGAATCAGAAAGAGTGTTTAGAAAATAAAACACATTTAGCTATGCAAAGCAATAGTCCTGCTTCCATCCCAAATATGTTTCAAATCACTTAACCAATGAAAAAGAATATGAGTATTCACAGTTTAAAGACCAACCAAACAAAAAGCACTCAGTGAAATCCCAACATATAAGAAAGTGCTTTCATTTGACTTATCTGCAGACATAAAAATCACAAGGATAAAAGCAAATTTCCACTTGATCACTCCGGTCTACCAAAAATAACTCTTGGAAATAATATTGCTATCTAACCCTAAACATAGTTCACAATTGTCAAACCAAGAACCTTGATGATTTTCATGTTGATTCCTAGGTTTCATGAGAAACGTTTTAATGAAATTGAGCTTTCTCCAAGTAACTTCATGAATGTTCTATCCAAGTAAGTCTGGTCACACAATACCCCAAACAGAAGAGCACACTTCCAATACGTCATCACAGAAAAGTGCTCCGTTTGGAGTTTTGCGCGCTAATATGTCTGAAATGGCTGTTAGGGAAAGGCATTGTGGCTGTGGTTGCAGATAATCTGCTTCTCACCTTGGTCAAACAAGGTGACACTTACATGTTGAAAAACAAGGTTTTAAAGCCGAGATTTTTCTAATAAGGTACAGTGCTCTGCTTTGACTGAGTTGAAAGCATTGAAAGTAGAGGACTGGCCACTCTGATGCTCCTCATTTCATCTGGAAGGTTTAACCCAGTTCCCACATTGCCCAAAACAGGAAGCACTTTCTTACCAGCAATGGAACACAAGATAGTGCTTTGTTTTGGGTCATGTAATTAGGGACAAAAGTATCCAAGATCTTCTCTTATCTGAAAAAAATGATTTTGATTAGAAAGTATGAAGTGAGGCTTACCTCATGGTTGAAAACAGCGATGGTTTTGAGTTATCTTCAGGTCTTCTTTAAACACTTACTTCTCTCTAACTTCCAGGCCTTTATAAGCAAGGGGGAATACTCCATTATCCAATGAATACCCAGATAAGTTTTCTTTTGTGTTGCAGAGGGAGGGCATTCTAGTGGGTCAAATGTAAATAGGGCCTTGCCTCTCAAAGCCACAGGTGGTACCAGTTGCAATCTCAGCATAACAATAGGGCGTTTTTGGTAATGTAAACTCTATTCAGAGGTTTAAGCAACAGCTGATCTTAGCAGTTTTGATTATGAAGTAAAATCGGAATGTGTGAGCAGGAGAACTTTATCTATTTTATACCTTTCACCTGAGGAATATTTCTGAAATTTAAAATATAGAAGATGCAGACAGCTTGGTTTCAGCTAAAAGCTGTTGTAAGTTAGCATATTCAAAAATTTGCAGGATTTTAAACTTCTTGAGAACTCTATGAACCAATGGTATTGTAGGGTATACATCCCAATGGGTATGTTAACTTCCATATTGTAACTTGCAACTATGAAAGCCAAAATCCAAAGTCACAGGGTATAGAAAAAAGCCACCAAAAAGCACTGTACCAAGGAGCATCTCTTCCTAAATTCTTTGACAGCATTTTGTTTAAAATGATTTAAAAGAATCAGAAAGAGTGTTTAGAAAATAAAACACATTTAGCTATGCAAAGCAATAGTCCTGCTTCCATCCCAAATATGTTTCAAATCACTTAACCAATGAAAAAGAATATGAGTATTCACAGTTTAAAGACCAACCAAACAAAAAGCACTCAGTGAAATCCCAACATATAAGAAAGTGCTTTCATTTGACTTATCTGCAGACATAAAAATCACAAGGATAAAAGCAAATTTCCACTTGATCACTCCGGTCTACCAAAAATAACTCTTGGAAATAATATTGCTATCTAACCCTAAACATAGTTCACAATTGTCAAACCAAGAACCTTGATGATTTTCATGTTGATTCCTAGGTTTCATGAGAAACGTTTTAATGAAATTGAGCTTTCTCCAAGTAACTTCATGAATGTTCTATCCAAGTAAGTCTGGTCACACAATACCCCAAACAGAAGAGCACACTTCCAATACGTCATCACAGAAAAGTGCTCCGTTTGGAGTTTTGCGCGCTAATATGTCTGAAATGGCTGTTAGGGAAAGGAATTGTGGCTGTGGTTGCAGATAATCTGCTTCTCACCTTGGTCAAACAAGGTGACACTTACATGTTGAAAAACAAGGTTTTAAAGCCGAGATTTTTCTAATAAGGTACAGTGCTCTGCTTTGACTGAGTTGAAAGCATTGAAAGTAGAGGACTGGCCACTCTGATGCTCCTCATTTCATCTGGAAGGTTTAACCCAGTTCCCACATTGCCCAAAACAGGAAGCACTTTCTTACCAGCAATGGAACACAAGATAGTGCTTTGTTTTGGGTCATGTAATTAGGGACAAAAGTATCCAAGATCTTCTCTTATCTGAAAAAAATGATTTTGATTAGAAAGTATGAAGTGAGGCTTACCTCATGGTTGAAAACAGCGATGGTTTTGAGTTATCTTCAGGTCTTCTTTAAACACTTACTTCTCTCTAACTTCCAGGCCTTTATAAGCAAGGGGGAATACTCCATTATCCAATGAATACCCAGATAAGTTTTCTTTTGTGTTGCAGAGGGAGGGCATTCTAGTGGGTCAAATGTAAATAGGGCCTTGCCTCTCAAAGCCACAGGTGGTACCAGTTGCAATCTCAGCATAACAATAGGGCGTTTTTGGTAATGTAAACTCTATTCAGAGGTTTAAGCAACAGCTAATCTTAGCAGTTTTGATTATGAAGTAAAATCGGAATGTGTGAGCAGGAGAACTTTATCTATTTTATACCTTTCACCTGAGGAATATTTCTGAAATTTAAAATATAGAAGATGCAGACAGCTTGGTTTCAGCTAAAAGCTGTTGTAAGTTAGCATATTCAAAAATTTGCAGGATTTTAAACTTCTTGAGAACTCTATGAACCAATGGTATTGTAGGGTATACATCCCAATGGGTATGTTAACTTCCATATTGTAACTTGCAACTATGAAAGCCAAAATCCAAAGTCACAGGGTATAGAAAAAAGCCACCAAAAAGCACTGTACCAAGGAGCATCTCTTCCTAAATTCTTTGACAGCATTTTGTTTAAAATGATTTAAAAGAATCAGAAAGAGTGTTTAGAAAATAAAACACATTTAGCTATGCAAAGCAATAGTCCTGCTTCCATCCCAAATATGTTTCAAATCACTTAACCAATGAAAAAGAATATGAGTATTCACAGTTTAAAGACCAACCAAACAAAAAGCACTCAGTGAAATCCCAACATATAAGAAAGTGCTTTCATTTGACTTATCTGCAGACATAAAAATCACAAGGATAAAAGCAAATTTCCACTTGATCACTCCGGTCTACCAAAAATAACTCTTGGAAATAATATTGCTATCTAACCCTAAACATAGTTCACAATTGTCAAACCAAGAACCTTGATGATTTTCATGTTGATTCCTAGGTTTCATGAGAAACGTTTTAATGAAATTGAGCTTTCTCCAAGTAACTTCATGAATGTTCTATCCAAGTAAGTCTGGTCACACAATACCCCAAACAGAAGAGCACACTTCCAATACGTCATCACAGAAAAGTGCTCCGTTTGGAGTTTTGCACGCTAATATGTCTGAAATGGCTGTTAGGGAAAGGCATTGTGGCTGTGGTTGCAGATAATCTGCTTCTCACCTTGGTCAAACAAGGTGACACTTACATGTTGAAAAACAAGGTTTTAAAGCCGAGATTTTTCTAATAAGGTACAGTGCTCTGCTTTGACTGAGTTGAAAGCATTGAAAGTAGAGGACTGGCCACTCTGATGCTCCTCATTTCATCTGGAAGGTTTAACCCAGTTCCCACATTGCCCAAAACAGGAAGCACTTTCTTACCAGCAATGGAACACAAGATAGTGCTTTGTTTTGGGTCATGTAATTAGGGACAAAAGTATCCAAGATCTTCTCTTATCTGAAAAAAATGATTTTGATTAGAAAGTATGAAGTGAGGCTTACCTCATGGTTGAAAACAGCGATGGTTTTGAGTTATCTTCAGGTCTTCTTTAAACACTTACTTCTCTCTAACTTCCAGGCCTTTATAAGCAAGGGGGAATACTCCATTATCCAATGAATACCCAGATAAGTTTTCTTTTGTGTTGCAGAGGGAGGGCATTCTAGTGGGTCAAATGTAAATAGGGCCTTGCCTCTCAAAGCCACAGGTGGTACCAGTTGCAATCTCAGCATAACAATAGGGCGTTTTTGGTAATGTAAACTCTATTCAGAGGTTTAAGCAACAGCTAATCTTAGCAGTTTTGATTATGAAGTAAAATCGGAATGTGTGAGCAGGAGAACTTTATCTATTTTATACCTTTCACCTGAGGAATATTTCTGAAATTTAAAATATAGAAGATGCAGACAGCTTGGTTTCAGCTAAAAGCTGTTGTAAGTTAGCATATTCAAAAATTTGCAGGATTTTAAACTTCTTGAGAACTCTATGAACCAATGGTATTGTAGGGTATACATCCCAATGGGTATGTTAACTTCCATATTGTAACTTGCAACTATGAAAGCCAAAATCCAAAGTCACAGGGTATAGAAAAAAGCCACCAAAAAGCACTGTACCAAGGAGCATCTCTTCCTAAATTCTTTGACAGCATTTTGTTTAAAATGATTTAAAAGAATCAGAAAGAGTGTTTAGAAAATAAAACACATTTAGCTATGCAAAGCAATAGTCCTGCTTCCATCCCAAATATGTTTCAAATCACTTAACCAATGAAAAAGAATATGAGTATTCACAGTTTAAAGACCAACCAAACAAAAAGCACTCAGTGAAATCCCAACATATAAGAAAGTGCTTTCATTTGACTTATCTGCAGACATAAAAATCACAAGGATAAAAGCAAATTTCCACTTGATCACTCCGGTCTACCAAAAATAACTCTTGGAAATAATATTGCTATCTAACCCTAAACATAGTTCACAATTGTCAAACCAAGAACCTTGATGATTTTCATGTTGATTCCTAGGTTTCATGAGAAACGTTTTAATGAAATTGAGCTTTCTCCAAGTAACTTCATGAATGTTCTATCCAAGTAAGTCTGGTCACACAATACCCCAAACAGAAGAGCACACTTCCAATACGTCATCACAGAAAAGTGCTCCGTTTGGAGTTTTGCGCGCTAATATGTCTGAAATGGCTGTTAGGGAAAGGCATTGTGGCTGTGGTTGCAGATAATCTGCTTCTCACCTTGGGCAAACAAGGTGACACTTACATGTTAAAAAACAAGGTTTTAAAGCCGAGATTTTTCTAATAAGGTACAGTGCTCTGCTTTGACTGAGTTGAAAGCATTGAAAGTAGAGGACTGGCCACTCTGATGCTCCTCATTTCATCTGGAAGGTTTAACCCAGTTCCCACATTGCCCAAAACAGGAAGCACTTTCTCACCAGCAATGGAACACAAGATAGTGCTTTGTTTTGGGTCATGTAAAAAGGGACAAAAGTATCCAAGATCTTCTCTTATCTGAAAAAAAATGATTTTGATTAGAAAGTATGAAGTGAGGCTTACCTCATGGTTGAAAACAGCGATGGTTTTGAGTTATCTTCAGGTCTTCTTTAAACACTTACTTCTCTCTAACTTCCAGGCCTTTATAAGCAAGGGGGAATACTCCATTATCCAATGAATACCCAGATAAGTTTTCTTTTGTGTTGCAGAGGGAGGGCATTCTAGTGGGTCAAATGTAAATAGGGCCTTGCCTCTCAAAGCCACAGGTGGTACCAGTTGCAATCTCAGCATAACAATAGGGCGTTTTTGGTAATGTAAACTCTATTCAGAGGTTTAAGCAACAGCTAATCTTAGCAGTTTTGATTATGAAGTAAAATCGGAATGTGTGAGCAGGAGAACTTTATCTATTTTATAACTTTCACCTGAGGAATATTTCTGAAATTTAAAATATAGAAGATGCAGACAGCTTGGTTTCAGCTAAAAGCTGTTGTAAGTTAGCATATTCAAAAATTTGCAGGATTTTAAACTTCTTGAGAACTCTATGAACCAATGGTATTGTAGGGTATACATCCCAATGGGTATGTTAACTTCCATATTGTAACTTGCAACTATGAAAGCCAAAATCCAAAGTCACAGGGTATAGAAAAAAGCCACCAAAAAGCACTATACCAAGGAGCATCTCTTCCTAAATTCTTTGACAGCATTTTGTTTAAAATGATTTAAAAGAATCAGAAAGAGTGTTTAGAAAATAAAACACATTTAGCTATGCAAAGCAATAGTCCTGCTTCCATCCCAAATATGTTTCAAATCACTTAACCAATGAAAAAGAATATGAGTATTCACAGTTTAAAGACCAACCAAACAAAAAGCACTCAGTGAAATCCCAACATATAAGAAAGTGCTTTCATTTGACTTATCTGCAGACATAAAAATCACAAGGATAAAAGCAAATTTCCACTTGATCACTCCGGTCTACCAAAAATAACTCTTGGAAATAATATTGCTATCTAACCCTAAACATAGTTCACAATTGTCAAACCAAGAACCTTGATGATTTTCATGTTGATTCCTAGGTTTCATGAGAAACGTTTTAATGAAATTGAGCTTTCTCCAAGTAACTTCATGAATGTTCTATCCAAGTAAGTCTGGTCACACAATACCCCAAACAGAAGAGCACACTTCCAATACGTCATCACAGAAAAGTGCTCCGTTTGGAGTTTTGCACGCTAATATGTCTGAAATGGCTGTTAGGGAAAGGCATTGTGGCTGTGGTTGCAGATAATCTGCTTCTCACCTTGGTCAAACAAGGTGACACTTACATGTTGAAAAACAAGGTTTTAAAGCCGAGATTTTTCTAATAAGGTACAGTGCTCTGCTTTGACTGAGTTGAAAGCATTGAAAGTAGAGGACTGGCCACTCTGATGCTCCTCATTTCATCTGGAAGGTTTAACCCAGTTCCCACATTGCCCAAAACAGGAAGCACTTTCTTACCAGCAATGGAACACAAGATAGTGCTTTGTTTTGGGTCATGTAATTAGGGACAAAAGTATCCAAGATCTTCTCTTATCTGAAAAAAAATGATTTTGATTAGAAAGTATGAAGTGAGGCTTACCTCATGGTTGAAAACAGCGATGGTTTTGAGTTATCTTCAGGTCTTCTTTAAACACTTACTTCTCTCTAACTTCCAGGCCTTTATAAGCAAGGGGGAATACTCCATTATCCAATGAATACCCAGGTAAGTTTTCTTTTGTGTTGCAGAGGGAGGGCATTCCAGTGGGTCAAATGTAAATAGGGCCTTGCCTCTCAAAGCCACAGGTGGTACCAGTTGCAATCTCAGCATAACAATAGGGCTTTTTTGGTAATGTAAACTCTATTCAGAGGTTTAAGCAACAGCTAATCTTAGCAGTTTTGATTATGAAGTAAAATCCGAATGTGTGAGCAGGAGAACTCTATATATTTTATACCTTTCACCTGAGGAATATTTCTGAAATTTAAAATATAGAAGATGCAGACAGCTTGGTTTCAGCTGAAAGCTGTTGTAAGTTAGCATATTCAAAAATTTGCAGGATTTTAAACTTCTTGAGAACTCTATGAACCAATGGTATTGTAGGGTATACATCCCAATGGGTATGTTAACTTCCATATTGTAACTTGCAACTATGAAAGCCAAAATCCAAAGTCACAGGGTATAGAAAAAAGCCACCAAAAAGCACTGTACCAAGGAGCATCTCTTCCTAAATTCTTTGACAGCATTTTGTTTAAAATGATTTAAAAGAATCAGAAAGAGTGTTTAGAAAATAAAACACATTTAGCTATGCAAAGCAATAGTCCTGCTTCCATCCCAAATATGTTTCAAATCACTTAACCAATGAAAAAGAATATGAGTATTCACAGTTTAAAGACCAACCAAACAAAAAGCACTCAGTGAAATCCCAACATATAAGAAAGTGCTTTCATTTGACTTATCTGCAGACATAAAAATCACAAGGATAAAAGCAAATTTCCACTTGATCACTCCGGTCTACCAAAAATAACTCTTGGAAATAATATTGCTATCTAACCCTAAACATAGTTCACAATTGTCAAACCAAGAACCTTGATGATTTTCATGTTGATTCCTAGGTTTCATGAGAAACGTTTTAATGAAATTGAGCTTTCTCCAAGTAACTTCATGAATGTTCTATCCAAGTAAGTCTGGTCACACAATACCCCAAACAGAAGAGCACACTTCCAATACGTCATCACAGAAAAGTGCTCCGTTTGGAGTTTTGCGCGCTAATATGTCTGAAATGGCTGTTAGGGAAAGGCATTGTGGCTGTGGTTGCAGATAATCTGCTTCTCACCTTGGTCAAACAAGGTGACACTTACATGTTAAAAAACAAGGTTTTAAAGCCGAGATTTTTCTAATAAGGTACAGTGCTCTGCTTTGACTGAGTTGAAAGCATTGAAAGTAGAGGACTGGCCACTCTGATGCTCCTCATTTCATCTGGAAGGTTTAACCCAGTTCCCACATTGCCCAAAACAGGAAGCACTTTCTCACCAGCAATGGAACACAAGATAGTGCTTTGTTTTGGGTCATGTAAAAAGGGACAAAAGTATCCAAGATCTTCTCTTATCTGAAAAAAAATGATTTTGATTAGAAAGTATGAAGTGAGGCTTACCTCATGGTTGAAAACAGCGATGGTTTTGAGTTATCTTCAGGTCTTCTTTAAACACTTACTTCTCTCTAACTTCCAGGCCTTTATAAGCAAGGGGGAATACTCCATTATCCAATGAATACCCAGGTAAGTTTTCTTTTGTGTTGCAGAGGGAGGACATTCCAGTGGGTCAAATGTAAATAGGGCCTTGCCTCTCAAAGCCACAGGTGGTACCAGTTGCAATCTCAGCATAACAATAGGGCGTTTTTGGTAATGTAAACTCTATTCAGAGGTTTAAGCAACAGCTAATCTTAGCAGTTTTGATTATGAAGTAAAATCCGAATGTGTGAGCAGGAGAACTCTATATATTTTATACCTTTCACGTGAGGAATATTTCTGAAATTTAAAATATAGAAGATGCAGACAGCTTGGTTTCAGCTAAAAGCTGTTGTAAGTTAGCATATTCAAAAATTTGCAGGATTTTAAACTTCTTGAGAACTCTATGAACCAATGGTATTGTAGGTTATACATCCCAATGGGTATGTTAACTTCCATATTGTAACTTGCAACTATGAAAGCCAAAATCCAAAGTCACAGGGTATAGAAAAAAGCCACCAAAAAGCACTGTACCAAGGAGCATCTCTTCCTAAATTCTTTGACAGCATTTTGTTTAAAATGATTTAAAAGAATCAGAAAGAGTGTTTAGAAAATAAAACACATTTAGCTATGCAAAGAAATAGTCCTGCTTCCATCCCAAATATGTTTCAAATCACTTAACCAATGAAAAAGAATATGAGTATTCACAGTTTAAAGACCAACCAAACAAAAAGCACTCAGTGAAATCCCAACATATAAGAAAGTGCTTTCATTTGACTTATCTGCAGACATAAAAATCACAAGGATAAAAGCAAATTTCCACTTGATCACTCCGGTCTACCAAAAATAACTCTTGGAAATAATATTGCTATCTAACCCTAAACATAGTTCACAATTGTCAAACCAAGAACCTTGATGATTTTCATGTTGATTCCTAGGTTTCATGAGAAACGTTTTAATGAAATTGAGCTTTCTCCAAGTAACTTCATGAATGTTCTATCCAAGTAAGTCTGGTCACACAATACCCCAAACAGAAGAGCACACTTCCAATACGTCATCACAGAAAAGTGCTCCGTTTGGAGTTTTGCGCGCTAATATGTCTGAAATGGCTGTTAGGGAAAGGCATTGTGGCTGTGGTTGCAGATAATCTGCTTCTCACCTTGGTCAAACAAGGTGACACTTACATGTTAAAAAACAAGGTTTTAAAGCCGAGATTTTTCTAATAAGGTACAGTGCTCTGCTTTGACTGAGTTGAAAGCATTGAAAGTAGAGGACTGGCCACTCTGATGCTCCTCATTTCATCTGGAAGGTTTAACCCAGTTCCCACATTGCCCAAAACAGGAAGCACTTTCTCACCAGCAATGGAACACAAGATAGTGCTTTGTTTTGGGTCATGTAAAAAGGGACAAAAGTATCCAAGATCTTCTCTTATCTGAAAAAAAATGATTTTGATTAGAAAGTATGAAGTGAGGCTTACCTCATGGTTGAAAACAGCGATGGTTTTGAGTTATCTTCAGGTCTTCTTTAAACACTTACTTCTCTCTAACTTCCAGGCCTTTATAAGCAAGGGGGAATACTCCATTATCCAATGAATACCCAGATAAGTTTTCTTTTGTGTTGCAGAGGGAGGGCATTCTAGTGGGTCAAATGTAAATAGGGCCTTGCCTCTCAAAGCCACAGGTGGTACCAGTTGCAATCTCAGCATAACAATAGGGCGTTTTTGGTAATGTAAACTCTATTCAGAGGTTTAAGCAACAGCTAATCTTAGCAGTTTTGATTATGAAGTAAAATCGGAATGTGTGAGCAGGAGAACTTTATCTATTTTATAACTTTCACCTGAGGAATATTTCTGAAATTTAAAATATAGAAGATGCAGACAGCTTGGTTTCAGCTAAAAGCTGTTGTAAGTTAGCATATTCAAAAATTTGCAGGATTTTAAACTTCTTGAGAACTCTATGAACCAATGGTATTGTAGGGTATACATCCCAATGGGTATGTTAACTTCCATATTGTAACTTGCAACTATGAAAGCCAAAATCCAAAGTCACAGGGTATAGAAAAAAGCCACCAAAAAGCACTATACCAAGGAGCATCTCTTCCTAAATTCTTTGACAGCATTTTGTTTAAAATGATTTAAAAGAATCAGAAAGAGTGTTTAGAAAATAAAACACATTTAGCTATGCAAAGCAATAGTCCTGCTTCCATCCCAAATATGTTTCAAATCACTTAACCAATGAAAAAGAATATGAGTATTCACAGTTTAAAGACCAACCAAACAAAAAGCACTCAGTGAAATCCCAACATATAAGAAAGTGCTTTCATTTGACTTATCTGCAGACATAAAAATCACAAGGATAAAAGCAAATTTCCACTTGATCACTCCGGTCTACCAAAAATAACTCTTGGAAATAATATTGCTATCTAACCCTAAACATAGTTCACAATTGTCAAACCAAGAACCTTGATGATTTTCATGTTGATTCCTAGGTTTCATGAGAAACGTTTTAATGAAATTGAGCTTTCTCCAAGTAACTTCATGAATGTTCTATCCAAGTAAGTCTGGTCACACAATACCCCAAACAGAAGAGCACACTTCCAATACGTCATCACAGAAAAGTGCTCCGTTTGGAGTTTTGCGCGCTAATATGTCTGAAATGGCTGTTAGGGAAAGGCATTGTGGCTGTGGTTGCAGATAATCTGCTTCTCACCTTGGTCAAACAAGGTGACACTTACATGTTGAAAAACAAGGTTTTAAAGCCGAGATTTTTCTAATAAGGTACAGTGCTCTGCTTTGACTGAGTTGAAAGCATTGAAAGTAGAGGACTGGCCACTCTGATGCTCCTCATTTCATCTGGAAGGTTTAACCCAGTTCCCACATTGCCCAAAACAGGAAGCACTTTCTTACCAGCAATGGAACACAAGATAGTGCTTTGTTTTGGGTCATGTAATTAGGGACAAAAGTATCCAAGATCTTCTCTTATCTGAAAAAAAATGATTTTGATTAGAAAGTATGAAGTGAGGCTTACCTCATGGTTGAAAACAGCGATGGTTTTGAGTTATCTTCAGGTCTTCTTTAAACACTTACTTCTCTCTAACTTCCAGGCCTTTATAAGCAAGGGGGAATACTCCATTATCCAATGAATACCCAGGTAAGTTTTCTTTTGTGTTGCAGAGGGAGGGCATTCCAGTGGGTCAAATGTAAATAGGGCCTTGCCTCTCAAAGCCACAGGTGGTACCAGTTGCAATCTCAGCATAACAATAGGGCTTTTTTGGTAATGTAAACTCTATTCAGAGGTTTAAGCAACAGCTAATCTTAGCAGTTTTGATTATGAAGTAAAATCCGAATGTGTGAGCAGGAGAACTCTATATATTTTATACCTTTCACCTGAGGAATATTTCTGAAATTTAAAATATAGAAGATGCAGACAGCTTGGTTTCAGCTGAAAGCTGTTGTAAGTTAGCATATTCAAAAATTTGCAGGATTTTAAACTTCTTGAGAACTCTATGAACCAATGGTATTGTAGGGTATACATCCCAATGGGTATGTTAACTTCCATATTGTAACTTGCAACTATGAAAGCCAAAATCCAAAGTCACAGGGTATAGAAAAAAGCCACCAAAAAGCACTGTACCAAGGAGCATCTCTTCCTAAATTCTTTGACAGCATTTTGTTTAAAATGATTTAAAAGAATCAGAAAGAGTGTTTAGAAAATAAAACACATTTAGCTATGCAAAGCAATAGTCCTGCTTCCATCCCAAATATGTTTCAAATCACTTAACCAATGAAAAAGAATATGAGTATTCACAGTTTAAAGACCAACCAAACAAAAAGCACTCAGTGAAATCCCAACATATAAGAAAGTGCTTTCATTTGACTTATCTGCAGACATAAAAATCACAAGGATAAAAGCAAATTTCCACTTGATCACTCCGGTCTACCAAAAATAACTCTTGGAAATAATATTGCTATCTAACCCTAAACATAGTTCACAATTGTCAAACCAAGAACCTTGATGATTTTCATGTTGATTCCTAGGTTTCATGAGAAACGTTTTAATGAAATTGAGCTTTCTCCAAGTAACTTCATGAATGTTCTATCCAAGTAAGTCTGGTCACACAATACCCCAAACAGAAGAGCACACTTCCAATACGTCATCACAGAAAAGTGCTCCGTTTGGAGTTTTGCGCGCTAATATGTCTGAAATGGCTGTTAGGGAAAGGCATTGTGGCTGTGGTTGCAGATAATCTGCTTCTCACCTTGGTCAAACAAGGTGACACTTACATGTTAAAAAACAAGGTTTTAAAGCCGAGATTTTTCTAATAAGGTACAGTGCTCTGCTTTGACTGAGTTGAAAGCATTGAAAGTAGAGGACTGGCCACTCTGATGCTCCTCATTTCATCTGGAAGGTTTAACCCAGTTCCCACATTGCCCAAAACAGGAAGCACTTTCTCACCAGCAATGGAACACAAGATAGTGCTTTGTTTTGGGTCATGTAAAAAGGGACAAAAGTATCCAAGATCTTCTCTTATCTGAAAAAAAATGATTTTGATTAGAAAGTATGAAGTGAGGCTTACCTCATGGTTGAAAACAGCGATGGTTTTGAGTTATCTTCAGGTCTTCTTTAAACACTTACTTCTCTCTAACTTCCAGGCCTTTATAAGCAAGGGGGAATACTCCATTATCCAATGAATACCCAGGTAAGTTTTCTTTTGTGTTGCAGAGGGAGGACATTCCAGTGGGTCAAATGTAAATAGGGCCTTGCCTCTCAAAGCCACAGGTGGTACCAGTTGCAATCTCAGCATAACAATAGGGCGTTTTTGGTAATGTAAACTCTATTCAGAGGTTTAAGCAACAGCTAATCTTAGCAGTTTTGATTATGAAGTAAAATCCGAATGTGTGAGCAGGAGAACTCTATATATTTTATACCTTTCACGTGAGGAATATTTCTGAAATTTAAAATATAGAAGATGCAGACAGCTTGGTTTCAGCTAAAAGCTGTTGTAAGTTAGCATATTCAAAAATTTGCAGGATTTTAAACTTCTTGAGAACTCTATGAACCAATGGTATTGTAGGTTATACATCCCAATGGGTATGTTAACTTCCATATTGTAACTTGCAACTATGAAAGCCAAAATCCAAAGTCACAGGGTATAGAAAAAAGCCACCAAAAAGCACTGTACCAAGGAGCATCTCTTCCTAAATTCTTTGACAGCATTTTGTTTAAAATGATTTAAAAGAATCAGAAAGAGTGTTTAGAAAATAAAACACATTTAGCTATGCAAAGAAATAGTCCTGCTTCCATCCCAAATATGTTTCAAATCACTTAACCAATGAAAAAGAATATGAGTATTCACAGTTTAAAGACCAACCAAACAAAAAGCACTCAGTGAAATCCCAACATATAAGAAAGTGCTTTCATTTGACTTATCTGCAGACATAAAAATCACAAGGATAAAAGCAAATTTCCACTTGATCACTCCGGTCTACCAAAAATAACTCTTGGAAATAATATTGCTATCTAACCCTAAACATAGTTCACAATTGTCAAACCAAGAACCTTGATGATTTTCATGTTGATTCCTAGGTTTCATGAGAAACGTTTTAATGAAATTGAGCTTTCTCCAAGTAACTTCATGAATGTTCTATCCAAGTAAGTCTGGTCACACAATACCCCAAACAGAAGAGCACACTTCCAATACGTCATCACAGAAAAGTGCTCCGTTTGGAGTTTTGCGCGCTAATATGTCTGAAATGGCTGTTAGGGAAAGGCATTGTGGCTGTGGTTGCAGATAATCTGCTTCTCACCTTGGTCAAACAAGGTGACACTTACATGTTAAAAAACAAGGTTTTAAAGCCGAGATTTTTCTAATAAGGTACAGTGCTCTGCTTTGACTGAGTTGAAAGCATTGAAAGTAGAGGACTGGCCACTCTGATGCTCCTCATTTCATCTGGAAGGTTTAACCCAGTTCCCACATTGCCCAAAACAGGAAGCACTTTCTCACCAGCAATGGAACACAAGATAGTGCTTTGTTTTGGGTCATGTAAATAGGGACAAAAGTATCCAAGATCTTCTCTTATCTGAAAAAAAATGATTTTGATTAGAAAGTATGAAGTGAGGCTTACCTCATGGTTGAGAACAGCGATGGTTTTGAGTTATCTTCAGGTCTTCTTTAAACACTTACTTCTCTCTAACTTCCAGGCCTTTATAAGCAAGGGGGAATACTCCATTATCCAATGAATACCCAGATAAGTTTTCTTTTGTGTTGCAGAGGGAGGGCATTCTAGTGGGTCAAATGTAAATAGGGCCTTGCCTCTCAAAGCCACAGGTGGTACCAGTTGCAATCTCTGCATAACAATAGGGCGTTTTTGGTAATGTAAACTCTATTCAGAGGTTTAAGCAACAGCTAATCTTAGCAGTTTTGATTATGAAGTAAAATCGGAATGTGTGAGCAGGAGAACTTTATCTATTTTATACCTTTCACCTGAGGAATATTTCTGAAATTTAAAATATAGAAGATGCAGACAGCTTGGTTTCAGCTGAAAGCTGTTGTAAGTTAGCATATTCAAAAATTTGCAGGATTTTAAACTTCTTGAGAACTCTATGAACCAATGGTATTGTAGGGTATACATCCCAATGGGTATGTCAACTTCCATATTGTAACTTGCAACTATGAAAGCCAAAATCCAAAGTCACAGGGTATAGAAAAAAGCCACCAAAAAGCACTGTACCAAGGAGCATCTCTTCCTAAATTCTTTGACAGCATTTTGTTTAAAATGATTTAAAAGAATCAGAAAGAGTGTTTAGAAAATAAAACACATTTAGCTATGCAAAGCAATAGTCCTGCTTCCATCCCAAATATGTTTCAAATCACTTAACCAATGAAAAAGAATATGAGTATTCACAGTTTAAAGACCAACCAAACAAAAAGCACTCAGTGAAATCCCAACATATAAGAAAGTGCTTTCATTTGACTTATCTGCAGACATAAAAATCACAAGGATAAAAGCAAATTTCCACTTGATCACTCCGGTCTACCAAAAATAACTCTTGGAAATAATATTGCTATCTAACCCTAAACATAGTGCACAATTGTCAAACCAAGAACCTTGATGATTTTCATGTTGATTCCTAGGTTTCATGAGAAACGTTTTAATGAAATTGAGCTTTCTCCAAGTAACTTCATGAATGTTCTATCCAAGTAAGTCTGGTCACACAATACCCCAAACAGAAGAGCACACTTCCAATACGTCATCACAGAAAAGTGCTCCGTTTGGAGTTTTGCGCGCTAATATGTCTGAAATGGCTGTTAGGGAAAGGCATTGTGGCTGTGGTTGCAGATAATCTGCTTCTCACCTTGGTCAAACAAGGTGACACTTACATGTTGAAAAACAAGGTTTTAAAGCCGAGATTTTTCTAATAAGGTACAGTGCTCTGCTTTGACTGAGTTGAAAGCATTGAAAGTAGAGGACTGGCCACTCTGATGCTCCTCATTTCATCTGGAAGGTTTAACCCAGTTCCCACATTGCCCAAAACAGGAAGCACTTTCTTACCAGCAATGGAACACAAGATAGTGCTTTGTTTTGGGTCATGTAATTAGGGACAAAAGTATCCAAGATCTTCTCTTATCTGAAAAAAATGATTTTGATTAGAAAGTATGAAGTGAGGCTTACCTCATGGTTGAAAACAGCGATGGTTTTCAGTTATCTTCAGGTCTTCTTTAAACACTTACTTCTCTCTAACTTCCAGGCCTTTATAAGCAAGGGGGAATACTCCATTATCCAATGAATACCCAGGTAAGTTTTCTTTTGTGTTGCAGAGGGAGGGCATTCCAGTGGGTCAAATGTAAATAGGGCCTTGCCTCTCAAAGCCACAGGTGGTACCAGTTGCAATCTCAGCATAACAATAGGGCTTTTTTGGTAATGTAAACTCTATTCAGAGGTTTAAGCAACAGCTAATCTTAGCAGTTTTGATTATGAAGTAAAATCCGAATGTGTGAGCAGGAGAACTCTATATATTTTATACCTTTCACCTGAGGAATATTTCTGAAATTTAAAATATAGAAGATGCAGACAGCTTGGTTTCAGCTAAAAGCTGTTGTAAGTTAGCATATTCAAAAATTTGCAGGATTTTAAACTTCTTGAGAACTCTATGAACCAATGGTATTGTAGGGTATACATCCCAATGGGTATGTTAACTTCCATATTGTAACTTGCAACTATGAAAGCCAAAATCCAAAGTCACAGGGTATAGAAAAAAGCCACCAAAAAGCACTGTACCAAGGAGCATCTCTTCCTAAATTCTTTGACAGCATTTTGTTTAAAATGATTTAAAAGAATCAGAAAGAGTGTTTAGAAAATAAAACACATTTAGCTATGCAAAGCAATAGTCCTGCTTCCATCCCAAATATGTTTCAAATCACTTAACCAATGAAAAAGAATATGAGTATTCACAGTTTAAAGACCAACCAAACAAAAAGCACTCAGTGAAATCCCAACATATAAGAAAGTGCTTTCATTTGACTTATCTGCAGACATAAAAATCACAAGGATAAAAGCAAATTTCCACTTGATCACTCCGGTCTACCAAAAATAACTCTTGGAAATAATATTGCTATCTAACCCTAAACATAGTGCACAATTGTCAAACCAAGAACCTTGATGATTTTCATGTTGATTCCTAGGTTTCATGAGAAACGTTTTAATGAAATTGAGCTTTCTCCAAGTAACTTCATGAATGTTCTATCCAAGTAAGTCTGGTCACACAATACCCCAAACAGAAGAGCACACTTCCAATACGTCATCACAGAAAAGTGCTCCGTTTGGAGTTTTGCGCGCTAATATGTCTGAAATGGCTGTTAGGGAAAGGCATTGTGGCTGTGGTTGCAGATAATCTGCTTCTCACCTTGGTCAAACAAGGTGACACTTACATGTTGAAAAACAAGGTTTTAAAGCCGAGATTTTTCTAATAAGGTACAGTGCTCTGCTTTGACTGAGTTGAAAGCATTGAAAGTAGAGGACTGGCCACTCTGATGCTCCTCATTTCATCTGGAAGGTTTAACCCAGTTCCCACATTGCCCAAAACAGGAAGCACTTTCTTACCAGCAATGGAACACAAGATAGTGCTTTGTTTTGGGTCATGTAATTAGGGACAAAAGTATCCAAGATCTTCTCTTATCTGAAAAAAATGATTTTGATTAGAAAGTATGAAGTGAGGCTTACCTCATGGTTGAAAACAGCGATGGTTTTGAGTTATCTTCAGGTCTTCTTTAAACACTTACTTCTCTCTAACTTCCAGGCCTTTATAAGCAAGGGGGAATACTCCATTATCCAATGAATACCCAGATAAGTTTTCTTTTGTGTTGCAGAGGGAGGGCATTCTAGTGGGTCAAATGTAAATAGGGCCTTGCCTCTCAAAGCCACAGGTGGTACCAGTTGCAATCTCAGCATAGCAATAGGGCGTTTTTGGTAATGTAAACTCTATTCAGAGGTTTAAGCAACAGCTAATCTTAGCAGTTTTGATTATGAAGTAAAATCGGAATGTGTGAGCAGGAGAACTCTATATATTTTATAACTTACACCTGAGGAATATTTCTGAAATTTAAAATATAGAAGATGCAGACAGCTTGGTTTCAGCTAAAAGCTGTTGTAAGTTAGCATATTCAAAAATTTGCAGGATTTTAAACTTCTTGAGAACTCTATGAACCAATGGTATTGTAGGGTATACATCCCAATGGGTATGTTAACTTCCATATTGTAACTTGCAACTATGAAAGCCAAAATCCAAAGTCACAGGGTATAGAAAAAAGCCACCAAAAAGCACTATACCAAGGAGCATCTCTTCCTAAATTCTTTGACAGCATTTTGTTTAAAATGATTTAAAAGAATCAGAAAGAGTGTTTAGAAAATAAAACACATTTAGCTATGCAAAGCAATAGTCCTGCTTCCATCCCAAATATGTTTCAAATCACTTAACCAATGAAAAAGAATATGAGTATTCACAGTTTAAAGACCAACCAAACAAAAAGCACTCAGTGAAATCCCAACATATAAGAAAGTGCTTTCATTTGACTTATCTGCAGACATAAAAATCACAAGGATAAAAGCAAATTTCCACTTGATCACTCCGGTCTACCAAAAATAACTCTTGGAAATAATATTGCTATCTAACCCTAAACATAGTTCACAATTGTCAAACCAAGAACCTTGATGATTTTCATGTTGATTCCTAGGTTTCATGAGAAACGTTTTAATGAAATTGAGCTTTCTCCAAGTAACTTCATGAATGTTCTATCCAAGTAAGTCTGGTCACACAATACCCCAAACAGAAGAGCACACTTCCAATACGTCATCACAGAAAAGTGCTCCGTTTGGAGTTTTGCGCGCTAATATGTCTGAAATGGCTGTTAGGGAAAGGCATTGTGGCTGTGGTTGCAGATAATCTGCTTCTCACCTTGGTCAAACAAGGTGACACTTACATGTTAAAAAACAAGGTTTTAAAGCCGAGATTTTTCTAATAAGGTACAGTGCTCTGCTTTGACTGAGTTGAAAGCATTGAAAGTAGAGGACTGGCCACTCTGATGCTCCTCATTTCATCTGGAAGGTTTAACCCAGTTCCCACATTGCCCAAAATAGGAAGCACTTTCTTACCAGCAATGGAACACAAGATAGTGCTTTGTTTTGGGTCATGTAATTAGGGACAAAAGTATCCAAGATCTTCTCTTATCTGAAAAAAAATGATTTTGATTAGAAAGTATGAAGTGAGGCTTACCTCATGGTTGAAAACAGCGATGGTTTTGAGTTATCTTCAGGTCTTCTTTAAACACTTACTTCTCTCTAACTTCCAGGCCTTTATAAGCAAGGGGGAATACTCCATTATCCAATGAATACCCAGGTAAGTTTTCTTTTGTGTTGCAGAGGGAGGGCATTCCAGTGGGTCAAATGTAAATAGGGCCTTGCCTCTCAAAGCCACAGGTGGTACCAGTTGCAATCTCAGCATAACAATAGGGCTTTTTTGGTAATGTAAACTCTATTCAGAGGTTTAAGCAACAGCTAATCTTAGCAGTTTTGATTATGAAGTAAAATCCGAATGTGTGAGCAGGAGAACTCTATATATTTTATACCTTTCACCTGAGGAATATTTCTGAAATTTAAAATATAGAAGATGCAGACAGCTTGGTTTCAGCTGAAAGCTGTTGTAAGTTAGCATATTCAAAAATTTGCAGGATTTTAAACTTCTTGAGAACTCTATGAACCAATGGTATTGTAGGGTATACATCCCAATGGGTATGTTAACTTCCATATTGTAACTTGCAACTATGAAAGCCAAAATCCAAAGTCACAGGGTATAGAAAAAAGCCACCAAAAAGCACTGTACCAAGGAGCATCTCTTCCTAAATTCTTTGACAGCATTTTGTTTAAAATGATTTAAAAGAATCAGAAAGAGTGTTTAGAAAATAAAACACATTTAGCTATGCAAAGCAATAGTCCTGCTTCCATCCCAAATATGTTTCAAATCACTTAACCAATGAAAAAGAATATGAGTATTCACAGTTTAAAGACCAACCAAACAAAAAGCACTCAGTGAAATCCCAACATATAAGAAAGTGCTTTCATTTGACTTATCTGCAGACATAAAAATCACAAGGATAAAAGCAAATTTCCACTTGATCACTCCGGTCTACCAAAAATAACTCTTGGAAATAATATTGCTATCTAACCCTAAACATAGTTCACAATTGTCAAACCAAGAACCTTGATGATTTAAATCATCAAGGTTTCAAGATTCCTAGGTTTCATGAGAAACGTTTTAATGAAATTGAGCTTTCTCCAAGTAACTTCATGAATGTTCTATCCAAGTAAGTCTGGTCACACAATACCCCAAACAGAAGAGCACACTTCCAATACGTCATCACAGAAAAGTGCTCCGTTTGGAGTTTTGCGCGCTAATATGTCTGAAATGGCTGTTAGGGAAAGGCATTGTGGCTGTGGTTGCAGATAATCTGCTTCTCACCTTGGTCAAACAAGGTGACACTTACATGTTGAAAAACAAGGTTTTAAAGCCGAGATTTTTCTAATAAGGTACAGTGCTCTGCTTTGACTGAGTTGAAAGCATTGAAAGTAGAGGACTGGCCACTCTGATGCTCCTCATTTCATCTGAAAGGTTTAACCCAGTTCCCACATTGCCCAAAACAGGAAGCACTTTCTTACCAGCAATGGAACACAAGATAGTGCTTTGTTTTGGGTCATGTAATTAGGGACAAAAGTATCCAAGATCTTCTCTTATCTGAAAAAAAATGATTTTGATTAGAAAGTATGAAGTGAGGCTTACCTCATGGTTGAAAACAGCGATGGTTTTGAGTTATCTTCAGGTCTTCTTTAAACACTTACTTCTCTCTAACTTCCAGGCCTTTATAAGCAAGGGGGAATACTCCATTATCCAATGAATACCCAGGTAAGTTTTCTTTTGTGTTGCAGAGGGAGGGCATTCCAGTGGGTCAAATGTAAATAGGGCCTTGCCTCTCAAAGCCACAGGTGGTACCAGTTGCAATCTCAGCATAACAATAGGGCTTTTTTGGTAATGTAAACTCTATTCAGAGGTTTAAGCAACAGCTAATCTTAGCAGTTTTGATTATGAAGTAAAATCCGAATGTGTGAGCAGGAGAACTCTATATATTTTATACCTTTCACCTGAGGAATATTTCTGAAATTTAAAATATAGAAGATGCAGACAGCTTGGTTTCAGCTGAAAGCTGTTGTAAGTTAGCATATTCAAAAATTTGCAGGATTTTAAACTTCTTGAGAACTCTATGAACCAATGGTATTGTAGGGTATACATCCCAATGGGTATGTTAACTTCCATATTGTAACTTGCAACTATGAAAGCCAAAATCCAAAGTCACAGGGTATAGAAAAAAGCCACCAAAAAGCACTGTACCAAGGAGCATCTCTTCCTAAATTCTTTGACAGCATTTTGTTTAAAATGATTTAAAAGAATCAGAAAGAGTGTTTAGAAAATAAAACACATTTAGCTATGCAAAGCAATAGTCCTGCTTCCATCCCAAATATGTTTCAAATCACTTAACCAATGAAAAAGAATATGAGTATTCACAGTTTAAAGACCAACCAAACAAAAAGCACTCAGTGAAATCCCAACATATAAGAAAGTGCTTTCATTTGACTTATCTGCAGACATAAAAATCACAAGGATAAAAGCAAATTTCCACTTGATCACTCCGGTCTACCAAAAATAACTCTTGGAAATAATATTGCTATCTAACCCTAAACATAGTTCACAATTGTCAAACCAAGAACCTTGATGATTTTCATGTTGATTCCTAGGTTTCATGAGAAACGTTTTAATGAAATTGAGCTTTCTCCAAGTAACTTCATGAATGTTCTATCCAAGTAAGTCTGGTCACACAATACCCCAAACAGAAGAGCACACTTCCAATACGTCATCACAGAAAAGTGCTCCGTTTGGAGTTTTGCGCGCTAATATGTCTGAAATGGCTGTTAGGGAAAGGCATTGTGGCTGTGGTTGCAGATAATCTGCTTCTCACCTTGGTCAAACAAGGTGACACTTACATGTTAAAAAACAAGGTTTTAAAGCCGAGATTTTTCTAATAAGGTACAGTGCTCTGCTTTGACTGAGTTGAAAGCATTGAAAGTAGAGGACTGGCCACTCTGATGCTCCTCATTTCATCTGGAAGGTTTAACCCAGTTCCCACATTGCCCAAAACAGGAAGCACTTTCTCACCAGCAATGGAACACAAGATAGTGCTTTGTTTTGGGTCATGTAAATAGGGACAAAAGTATCCAAGATCTTCTCTTATCTGAAAAAAAATGATTTTGATTAGAAAGTATGAAGTGAGGCTTACCTCATGGTTGAGAACAGCAATGGTTTTGAGTTATCTTCAGGTCTTCTTTAAACACTTACTTCTCTCTAACTTCCAGGCCTTTATAAGCAAGGGGGAATACTCCATTATCCAATGAATACCCAGGTAAGTTTTCTTTTGTGTTGCAGAGGGAGGACATTCCAGTGGGTCAAATGTAAATAGGGCCTTGCCTCTCAAAGCCACAGGTGGTACCAGTTGCAATCTCAGCATAACAATAGGGCGTTTTTGGTAATGTAAACTCTATTCAGAGGTTTAAGCAACAGCTAATCTTAGCAGTTTTGATTATGAAGTAAAATCGGAATGTGTGAGCAGGAGAACTCTATATATTTTATACCTTTCACCTGAGGAATATTTCTGAAATTTAAAATATAGAAGATGCAGACAGCTTGGTTTCAGCTAAAAGCTGTTGTAAGTTAGCATATTCAAAAATTTGCAGGATTTTAAACTTCTTGAGAACTCTATGAACCAATGGTATTGTAGGTTATACATCCCAATGGGTATGTTAACTTCCACATTGTAACTTGCAACTATGAAAGCCAAAATCCAAAGTCACAGGGTATAGAAAAAAGCCACCAAAAAGCACTGTACCAAGGAGCATCTCTTCCTAAATTCTTTGACAGCATTTTGTTTAAAATGATTTAAAAGAATCAGAAAGAGTGTTTAGAAAATAAAACACATTTAGCTATGCAAAGAAATAGTCCTGCTTCCATCCCAAATATGTTTCAAATCACTTAACCAATGAAAAAGAATATGAGTATTCACAGTTTAAAGACCAACCAAACAAAAAGCACTCAGTGAAATCCCAACATATAAGAAAGTGCTTTCATTTGACTTATCTGCAGACATAAAAATCACAAGGATAAAAGCAAATTTCCACTTGATCACTCCGGTCTACCAAAAATAACTCTTGGAAATAATATTGCTATCTAACCCTAAACATAGTTCACAATTGTCAAACCAAGAACCTTGATGATTTTCATGTTGATTCCTAGGTTTCATGAGAAACGTTTTAATGAAATTGAGCTTTCTCCAAGTAACTTCATGAATGTTCTATCCAAGTAAGTCTGGTCACACAATACCCCAAACAGAAGAGCACACTTCCAATACGTCATCGCAGAAAAGTGCTCCGTTTGGAGTTTTGCGCGCTAATATGTCTGAAATGGCTGTTAGGGAAAGGCATTGTGGCTGTGGTTGCAGATAATCTGCTTCTCACCTTGGTCAAACAAGGTGACACTTACATGTTAAAAAACAAGGTTTTAAAGCCGAGATTTTTCTAATAAGGTACAGTGCTCTGCTTTGACTGAGTTGAAAGCATTGAAAGTAGAGGACTGGCCACTCTGATGCTCCTCATTTCATCTGGAAGGTTTAACCCAGTTCCCACATTGCCCAAAACAGGAAGCACTTTCTCACCAGCAATGGAACACAAGATAGTGCTTTGTTTTGGGTCATGTAAATAGGGACAAAAGTATCCAAGATCTTCTCTTATCTGAAAAAAAATGATTTTGATTAGAAAGTATGAAGTGAGGCTTACCTCATGGTTGAGAACAGCAATGGTTTTGAGTTATCTTCAGGTCTTCTTTAAACACTTACTTCTCTCTAACTTCCAGGCCTTTATAAGCAAGGGGGAGTACTCCATTATCCAATGAATACCCAGGTAAGTTTTCTTTTGTGTTGCAGAGGGAGGACATTCCAGTGGGTCAAATGTAAATAGGGCCTTGCCTCTCAAAGCCACAGGTGGTACCAGTTGCAATCTCAGCATAACAATAGGGCGTTTTTGGTAATGTAAACTCTATTCAGAGGTTTAAGCAACAGCTAATCTTAGCAGTTTTGATTATGAAGTAAAATCGGAATGTGTGAGCAGGAGAACTCTATATATTTTATACCTTTCACCTGAGGAATATTTCTGAAATTTAAAATATAGAAGATGCAGACAGCTTGGTTTCAGCTGAAAGCTGTTGTAAGTTAGCATATTCAAAAATTTGCAGGATTTTAAACTTCTTGAGAACTCTATGAACCAATGGTATTGTAGGGTATACATCCCAATGGGTATGTTAACTTCCATATTGTAACTTGCAACTATGAAAGCCAAAATCCAAAGTCACAGGGTATAGAAAAAAGCCACCAAAAAGCACTGTACCAAGGAGCATCTCTTCCTAAATTCTTTGACAGCATTTTGTTTAAAATGATTTAAAAGAATCAGAAAGAGTGTTTAGAAAATAAAACACATTTAGCTATGCAAAGCAATAGTCCTGCTTCCATCCCAAATATGTTTCAAATCACTTAACCAATGAAAAAGAATATGAGTATTCACAGTTTAAAGACCAACCAAACAAAAAGCACTCAGTGAAATCCCAACATATAAGAAAGTGCTTTCATTTGACTTATCTGCAGACATAAAAATCACAAGGATAAAAGCAAATTTCCACTTGATCACTCCGGTCTACCAAAAATAACTCTTGGAAATAATATTGCTATCTAACCCTAAACATAGTTCACAATTGTCAAACCAAGAACCTTGATGATTTTCATGTTGATTCCTAGGTTTCATGAGAAACGTTTTAATGAAATTGAGCTTTCTCCAAGTAACTTCATGAATGTTCTATCCAAGTAAGTCTGGTCACACAATACCCCAAACAGAAGAGCACACTTCCAATACGTCATCACAGAAAAGTGCTCCGTTTGGAGTTTTGCGCGCTAATATGTCTGAAATGGCTGTTAGGGAAAGGCATTGTGGCTGTGGTTGCAGATAATCTGCTTCTCACCTTGGTCAAACAAGGTGACACTTACATGTTAAAAAACAAGGTTTTAAAGCCGAGATTTTTCTAATAAGGTACAGTGCTCTGCTTTGACTGAGTTGAAAGCATTGAAAGTAGAGGACTGGCCACTCTGATGCTCCTCATTTCATCTGGAAGGTTTAACCCAGTTCCCACATTGCCCAAAACAGGAAGCACTTTCTCACCAGCAATGGAACACAAGATAGTGCTTTGTTTTGGGTCATGTAAATAGGGACAAAAGTATCCAAGATCTTCTCTTATCTGAAAAAAAATGATTTTGATTAGAAAGTATGAAGTGAGGCTTACCTCATGGTTGAGAACAGCAATGGTTTTGAGTTATCTTCAGGTCTTCTTTAAACACTTACTTCTCTCTAACTTCCAGGCCTTTATAAGCAAGGGGGAATACTCCATTATTTAATGAATACCCAGGTAAGTTTTCTTTTGTGTTGCAGAGGGAGGGCATTCCAGTGGGTCAAATGTAAATAGGGCCTTGCCTCTCAAAGCCACAGGTGGTACCAGTTGCAATCTCAGCATAACAATAGGGCTTTTTTGGTAATGTAAACTCTATTCAGAGGTTTAAGCAACAGCTAATCTTAGCAGTTTTGATTATGAAGTAAAATCCGAATGTGTGAGCAGGAGAACTCTATATATTTTATACCTTTCACCTGAGGAATATTTCTGAAATTTAAAATATAGAAGATGCAGACAGCTTGGTTTCAGCTGAAAGCTGTTGTAAGTTAGCATATTCAAAAATTTGCAGGATTTTAAACTTCTTGAGAACTCTATGAACCAATGGTATTGTAGGGTATACATCCCAATGGGTATGTTAACTTCCATATTGTAACTTGCAACTATGAAAGCCAAAATCCAAAGTCACAGGGTATAGAAAAAAGCCACCAAAAAGCACTGTACCAAGGAGCATCTCTTCCTAAATTCTTTGACAGCATTTTGTTTAAAATGATTTAAAAGAATCAGAAAGAGTGTTTAGAAAATAAAACACATTTAGCTATGCAAAGCAATAGTCCTGCTTCCATCCCAAATATGTTTCAAATCACTTAACCAATGAAAAAGAATATGAGTATTCACAGTTTAAAGACCAACCAAACAAAAAGCACTCAGTGAAATCCCAACATATAAGAAAGTGCTTTCATTTGACTTATCTGCAGACATAAAAATCACAAGGATAAAAGCAAATTTCCACTTGATCACTCCGGTCTACCAAAAATAACTCTTGGAAATAATATTGCTATCTAACCCTAAACATAGTTCACAATTGTCAAACCAAGAACCTTGATGATTTTCATGTTGATTCCTAGGTTTCATGAGAAACGTTTTAATGAAATTGAGCTTTCTCCAAGTAACTTCATGAATGTTCTATCCAAGTAAGTCTGGTCACACAATACCCCAAACAGAAGAGCACACTTCCAATACGTCATCACAGAAAAGTGCTCCGTTTGGAGTTTTGCGCGCTAATATGTCTGAAATGGCTGTTAGGGAAAGGCATTGTGGCTGTGGTTGCAGATAATCTGCTTCTCACCTTGGTCAAACAAGGTGACACTTACATGTTAAAAAACAAGGTTTTAAAGCCGAGATTTTTCTAATAAGGTACAGTGCTCTGCTTTGACTGAGTTGAAAGCATTGAAAGTAGAGGACTGGCCACTCTGATGCTCCTCATTTCATCTGGAAGGTTTAACCCAGTTCCCACATTGCCCAAAACAGGAAGCACTTTCTCACCAGCAATGGAACACAAGATAGTGCTTTGTTTTGGGTCATGTAAATAGGGACAAAAGTATCCAAGATCTTCTCTTATCTGAAAAAAAATGATTTTGATTAGAAAGTATGAAGTGAGGCTTACCTCATGGTTGAGAACAGCAATGGTTTTGAGTTATCTTCAGGTCTTCTTTAAACACTTACTTCTCTCTAACTTCCAGGCCTTTATAAGCAAGGGGGAATACTCCATTATCCAATGAATACCCAGGTAAGTTTTCTTTTGTGTTGCAGAGGGAGGACATTCCAGTGGGTCAAATGTAAATAGGGCCTTGCCTCTCAAAGCCACAGGTGGTACCAGTTGCAATCTCAGCATAACAATAGGGCGTTTTTGGTAATGTAAACTCTATTCAGAGGTTTAAGCAACAGCTAATCTTAGCAGTTTTGATTATGAAGTAAAATCGGAATGTGTGAGCAGGAGAACTCTATATATTTTATACCTTTCACCTGAGGAATATTTCTGAAATTTAAAATATAGAAGATGCAGACAGCTTGGTTTCAGCTAAAAGCTGTTGTAAGTTAGCATATTCAAAAATTTGCAGGATTTTAAACTTCTTGAGAACTCTATGAACCAATGGTATTGTAGGTTATACATCCCAATGGGTATGTTAACTTCCACATTGTAACTTGCAACTATGAAAGCCAAAATCCAAAGTCACAGGGTATAGAAAAAAGCCACCAAAAAGCACTGTACCAAGGAGCATCTCTTCCTAAATTCTTTGACAGCATTTTGTTTAAAATGATTTAAAAGAATCAGAAAGAGTGTTTAGAAAATAAAACACATTTAGCTATGCAAAGAAATAGTCCTGCTTCCATCCCAAATATGTTTCAAATCACTTAACCAATGAAAAAGAATATGAGTATTCACAGTTTAAAGACCAACCAAACAAAAAGCACTCAGTGAAATCCCAACATATAAGAAAGTGCTTTCATTTGACTTATCTGCAGACATAAAAATCACAAGGATAAAAGCAAATTTCCACTTGATCACTCCGGTCTACCAAAAATAACTCTTGGAAATAATATTGCTATCTAACCCTAAACATAGTTCACAATTGTCAAACCAAGAACCTTGATGATTTTCATGTTGATTCCTAGGTTTCATGAGAAACGTTTTAATGAAATTGAGCTTTCTCCAAGTAACTTCATGAATGTTCTATCCAAGTAAGTCTGGTCACACAATACCCCAAACAGAAGAGCACACTTCCAATACGTCATCGCAGAAAAGTGCTCCGTTTGGAGTTTTGCGCGCTAATATGTCTGAAATGGCTGTTAGGGAAAGGCATTGTGGCTGTGGTTGCAGATAATCTGCTTCTCACCTTGGTCAAACAAGGTGACACTTACATGTTAAAAAACAAGGTTTTAAAGCCGAGATTTTTCTAATAAGGTACAGTGCTCTGCTTTGACTGAGTTGAAAGCATTGAAAGTAGAGGACTGGCCACTCTGATGCTTCTCATTTCATCTGGAAGGTTTAACCCAGTTCCCACATTGCCCAAAACAGGAAGCACTTTCTCACCAGCAATGGAACACAAGATAGTGCTTTGTTTTGGGTCATGTAAATAGGGACAAAAGTATCCAAGATCTTCTCTTATCTGAAAAAAAATGATTTTGATTAGAAAGTATGAAGTGAGGCTTACCTCATGGTTGAGAACAGCAATGGTTTTGAGTTATCTTCAGGTCTTCTTTAAACACTTACTTCTCTCTAACTTCCAGGCCTTTATAAGCAAGGGGGAATACTCCATTATCCAATGAATACCCAGGTAAGTTTTCTTTTGTGTTGCAGAGGGAGGACATTCCAGTGGGTCAAATGTAAATAGGGCCTTGCCTCTCAAAGCCACAGGTGGTACCAGTTGCAATCTCAGCATAACAATAGGGCGTTTTTGGTAATGTAAACTCTATTCAGAGGTTTAAGCAACAGCTAATCTTAGCAGTTTTGATTATGAAGTAAAATCCGAATGTGTGAGCAGGAGAACTCTATATATTTTATACCTTTCACCTGAGGAATATTTCTGAAATTTAAAATATAGAAGATGCAGACAGCTTGGTTTCAGCTGAAAGCTGTTGTAAGTTAGCATATTCAAAAATTTGCAGGATTTTAAACTTCTTGAGAACTCTATGAACCAATGGTATTGTAGGGTATACATCCCAATGGGTATGTTAACTTCCATATTGTAACTTGCAACTATGAAAGCCAAAATCCAAAGTCACAGGGTATAGAAAAAAGCCACCAAAAAGCACTGTACCAAGGAGCATCTCTTCCTAAATTCTTTGACAGCATTTTGTTTAAAATGATTTAAAAGAATCAGAAAGAGTGTTTAGAAAATAAAACACATTTAGCTATGCAAAGCAATAGTCCTGCTTCCATCCCAAATATGTTTCAAATCACTTAACCAATGAAAAAGAATATGAGTATTCACAGTTTAAAGACCAAACAAAAAGCACTCAGTAAAATCCCAACATATAAGAAAGTGCTTTCATTTGACTTATCTGCAGACATAAAAATCACAAGGATAAAAGCAAATTTCCACTTGATCACTCCGGTCTACCAAAAATAACTCTTGGAAATAATATTGCTATCTAACCCTAAACATAGTTCATAATTGTCAAACCAAGAACCTTGATGATTTTTATGTTGATTCCTAGGTTTCATGAGAAACGTTTTAATGAAATTGAGCTTTCTCCAAGTAACTTCATGAATGTTCTATCCAAGTAAGTCTGGTCACACAATACCCCAAACAGAAGAGCACACTTCCAATACGTCATCACAGAAAAGTGCTCCGTTTGGAGTTTTGCGCGCTAATATGTCTGAAATGGCTGTTAGGGAAAGGCATTGTGGCTGTGGTTGCAGATAATCTGCTTCTCACCTTGGTCAAACAAGGTGACACTTACATGTTAAAAAACAAGGTTTTAAAGCCGAGATTTTTCTAATAAGGTACAGTGCTCTGCTTTGACTGAGTTGAAAGCATTGAAAGTAGAGGACTGGCCACTCTGATGCTCCTCATTTCATCTGGAAGGTTTAACCCAGTTCCCACATTGCCCAAAACAGGAAGCACTTTCTCACCAGCAATGGAACACAAGATAGTGCTTTGTTTTGGGTCATGTAAATAGGGACAAAAGTATCCAAGATCTTCTCTTATCTGAAAAAAAATGATTTTGATTAGAAAGTATGAAGTGAGGCTTACCTCATGGTTGAAAACAGCGATGGTTTTGAGTTATCTTCAGGTCTTCTTTAAACACTTACTTCTCTCTAACTTCCAGGCCTTTATAAGCAAGGGGGAATACTCCATTATCCAATGAATACCCAGGTAAGTTTTCTTTTGTGTTGCAGAGGGAGGACATTCCAGTGGGTCAAATGTAAATAGGGCCTTGCCTCTCAAAGCCACAGGTGGTACCAGTTGCAATCTCAGCATAACAATAGGGCGTTTTTGGTAATGTAAACTCTATTCAGAGGTTTAAGCAACAGCTAATCTTAGCAGTTTTGATTATGAAGTAAAATCCGAATGTGTGAGCAGGAGAACTCTATATATTTTATACCTTTCACCTGAGGAATATTTCTGAAATTTAAAATATAGAAGATGCAGACAGCTTGGTTTCAGCTGAAAGCTGTTGTAAGTTAGCATATTCAAAAATTTGCAGGATTTTAAACTTCTTGAGAACTCTATGAACCAATGGTATTGTAGGGTATACATCCCAATGGGTATGTTAACTTCCATATTGTAACTTGCAACTATGAAAGCCAAAATCCAAAGTCACAGGGTATAGAAAAAAGCCACCAAAAAGCACTGTACCAAGGAGCATCTCTTCCTAAATTCTTTGACAGCATTTTGTTTAAAATGATTTAAAAGAATCAGAAAGAGTGTTTAGAAAATAAAACACATTTAGCTATGCAAAGCAATAGTCCTGCTTCCATCCCAAATATGTTTCAAATCACTTAACCAATGAAAAAGAATATGAGTATTCACAGTTTAAAGACCAAACAAAAAGCACTCAGTAAAATCCCAACATATAAGAAAGTGCTTTCATTTGACTTATCTGCAGACATAAAAATCACAAGGATAAAAGCAAATTTCCACTTGATCACTCCGGTCTACCAAAAATAACTCTTGGAAATAATATTGCTATCTAACCCTAAACATTGTTCATAATTGTCAAACCAAGAACCTTGATGATTTTTATGTTGATTCCTAGGTTTCATGAGAAACGTTTTAATGAAATTGAGCTTTCTCCAAGTAACTTCATGAATGTTCTATCCAAGTAAGTCTGGTCACACAATACCCCAAACAGAAGAGCACACTTCCAATACGTCATCACAGAAAAGTGCTCCGTTTGGAGTTTTGCGCGCTAATATGTCTGAAATGGCTGTTAGGGAAAGGCATTGTGGCTGTGGTTGCAGATAATCTGCTTCTCACCTAGGTCAAACAAGGTGACACTTACATGTTAAAAAACAAGGTTTTAAAGCCGAGATTTTTCTAATAAGGTACAGTGCTCTGCTTTGACTGAGTTGAAAGCATTGAAAGTAGAGGACTGGCCACTCTGATGCTCCTCATTTCATCTGGAAGGTTTAACCCAGTTCCCACATTGCCCAAAACAGGAAGCACTTTCTCACCAGCAATGGAACACAAGATAGTGCTTTGTTTTGGGTCATGTAAATAGGGACAAAAGTATCCAAGATCTTCTCTTATCTGAAAAAAAATGATTTTGATTAGAAAGTATGAAGTGAGGCTTACCTCATGGTTGAGAACAGCAATGGTTTTGAGTTATCTTCAGGTCTTCTTTAAACACTTACTTCTCTCTAACTTCCAGGCCTTTATAAGCAAGGGGGAATACTCCATTATCCAATGAATACCCAGGTAAGTTTTCTTTTGTGTTGCAGAGGGAGGACATTCCAGTGGGTCAAATGTAAATAGGGCCTTGCCTCTCAAAGCCACAGGTGGTACCAGTTGCAATCTCAGCATAACAATAGGGCGTTTTTGGTAATGTAAACTCTATTCAGAGGTTTAAGCAACAGCTAATCTTAGCAGTTTTGATTATGAAGTAAAATCGGAATGTGTGAGCAGGAGAACTCTATATATTTTATACCTTTCACCTGAGGAATATTTCTGAAATTTAAAATATAGAAGATGCAGACAGCTTGGTTTCAGCTGAAAGCTGTTGTAAGTTAGCATATTCAAAAATTTGCAGGATTTTAAACTTCTTGAGAACTCTATGAACCAATGGTATTGTAGGGTATACATCCCAATGGGTATGTTAACTTCCATATTGTAACTTGCAACTATGAAAGCCAAAATCCAAAGTCACAGGGTATAGAAAAAAGCCACCAAAAAGCACTGTACCAAGGAGCATCTCTTCCTAAATTCTTTGACAGCATTTTGTTTAAAATGATTTAAAAGAATCAGAAAGAGTGTTTAGAAAATAAAACACATTTAGCTATGCAAAGCAATAGTCCTGCTTCCATCCCAAATATGTTTCAAATCACTTAACCAATGAAAAAGAATATGAGTATTCACAGTTTAAAGACCAAACAAAAAGCACTCAGTAAAATCCCAACATATAAGAAAGTGCTTTCATTTGACTTATCTGCAGACATAAAAATCACAAGGATAAAAGCAAATTTCCACTTGATCACTCCGGTCTACCAAAAATAACTCTTGGAAATAATATTGCTATCTAACCCTAAACATAGTTCATAATTGTCAAACCAAGAACCTTGATGATTTTTATGTTGATTCCTAGGTTTCATGAGAAACGTTTTAATGAAATTGAGCTTTCTCCAAGTAACTTCATGAATGTTCTATCCAAGTAAGTCTGGTCACACAATACCCCAAACAGAAGAGCACACTTCCAATACGTCATCACAGAAAAGTGCTCCGTTTGGAGTTTTGCGCGCTAATATGTCTGAAATGGCTGTTAGGGAAAGGCATTGTGGCTGTGGTTGCAGATAATCTGCTTCTCACCTTGGTCAAACAAGGTGACACTTACATGTTAAAAAACAAGGTTTTAAAGCCGAGATTTTTCTAATAAGGTACAGTGCTCTGCTTTGACTGAGTTGAAAGCATTGAAAGTAGAGGACTGGCCACTCTGATGCTCCTCATTTCATCTGGAAGGTTTAACCCAGTTCCCACATTGCCCAAAACAGGAAGCACTTTCTCACCAGCAATGGAACACAAGATAGTGCTTTGTTTTGGGTCATGTAAATAGGGACAAAAGTATCCAAGATCTTCTCTTATCTGAAAAAAAATGATTTTGATTAGAAAGTATGAAGTGAGGCTTACCTCATGGTTGAAAACAGCGATGGTTTTGAGTTATCTTCTGGTCTTCTTTAAACACTTACTTCTCTCTAACTTCCAGGCCTTTATAAGCAAGGGGGAATACTCCATTATCCAATGAATACCCAGGTAAGTTTTCTTTTGTGTTGCAGAGGGAGGACATTCCAGTGGGTCAAATGTAAATAGGGCCTTGCCTCTCAAAGCCACAGGTGGTACCAGTTGCAATCTCAGCATAACAATAGGGCGTTTTTGGTAATGTAAACTCTATTCAGAGGTTTAAGCAACAGCTAATCTTAGCAGTTTTGATTATGAAGTAAAATCCGAATGTGTGAGCAGGAGAACTCTATATATTTTATACCTTTCACCTGAGGAATATTTCTGAAATTTAAAATATAGAAGATGCAGACAGCTTGGTTTCAGCTGAAAGCTGTTGTAAGTTAGCATATTCAAAAATTTGCAGGATTTTAAACTTCTTGAGAACTCTATGAACCAATGGTATTGTAGGTTATACATCCCAATGGGTATGTTAACTTCCATATTGTAACTTGCAACTATGAAAGCCAAAATCCAAAGTCACAGGGTATAGAAAAAAGCCACCAAAAAGCACTGTACCAAGGAGCATCTCTTCCTAAATTCTTTGACAGCATTTTGTTTAAAATGATTTAAAAGAATCAGAAAGAGTGTTTAGAAAATAAAACACATTTAGCTATGCAAAGCAATAGTCCTGCTTCCATCCCAAATATGTTTCAAATCACTTAACCAATGAAAAAGAATATGAGTATTCACAGTTTAAAGACCAAACAAAAAGCACTCAGTGAAATCCCAACATATAAGAAAGTGCTTTCATTTGACTTATCTGCAGACATAAAAATCACAAGGATAAAAGCAAATTTCCACTTGATCACTCCGGTCTACCAAAAATAACTCTTGGAAATAATATTGCTATCTAACCCTAAACATAGTTCACAATTGTCAAACCAAGAACCTTGATGATTTTCATGTTGATTCCTAGGTTTCATGAGAAACGTTTTAATGAAATTGAGCTTTCTCCAAGTAACTTCATGAATGTTCTATCCAAGTAAGTCTGGTCACACAATACCCCAAACAGAAGAGCACACTTCCAATACGTCATCACAGAAAAGTGCTCCGTTTGGAGTTTTGCGCGCTAATATGTCTGAAATGGCTGTTAGGGAAAGGCATTGTGGCTGTGGTTGCAGATAATCTGCTTCTCACCTTGGTCAAACAAGGTGACACTTACATGTTAAAAAACAAGGTTTTAAAGCCGAGATTTTTCTAATAAGGTACAGTGCTCTGCTTTGACTGAGTTGAAAGCATTGAAAGTAGAGGACTGGCCACTCTGATGCTCCTCATTTCATCTGGAAGGTTTAACCCAGTTCCCACATTGCCCAAAACAGGAAGCACTTTCTCACCAGCAATGGAACACAAGATAGTGCTTTGTTTTGGGTCATGTAAATAGGGACAAAAGTATCCAAGATCTTCTCTTATCTGAAAAAAAATGATTTTGATTAGAAAGTATGAAGTGAGGTTTACCTCATGGTTGAGAACAGCAATGGTTTTGAGTTATCTTCAGGTCTTCTTTAAACACTTACTTCTCTCTAACTTCCAGGCCTTTATAAGCAAGGGGGAATACTCCATTATCCAATGAATACCCAGGTAAGTTTTCTTTTGTGTTGCAGAGGGAGGACATTCCAGTGGGTCAAATGTAAATAGGGCCTTGCCTCTCAAAGCCACAGGTGGTACCAGTTGCAATCTCAGCATAACAATAGGGCGTTTTTGGTAATGTAAACTCTATTCAGAGGTTTAAGCAACAGCTAATCTTAGCAGTTTTGATTATGAAGTAAAATCCGAATGTGTGAGCAGGAGAACTCTATCTATTTTATACCTTTCACCTGAGGAATATTTCTGAAATTTAAAATATAGAAGATGCAGACAGCTTGGTTTCAGCTGAAAGCTGTTGTAAGTTAGCATATTCAAAAATTTGCAGGATTTTAAACTTCTTGAGAACTCTATGAACCAATGGTATTGTAGGGTATACATCCCAATGGGTATGTTAACTTTCATATTGTAACTTGCAACTATGAAAGCCAAAATCCAAAGTCACAGGGTATAGAAAAAAGCCACCAAAAAGCACTGTACCAAGGAGCATCTCTTCCTAAATTCTTTGACAGCATTTTGTTTAAAATGATTTAAAAGAATCAGAAAGAGTGTTTAGAAAATAAAACACATTTAGCTATGCAAAGCAATAGTCCTGCTTCCTCCCCAAATATGTTTCAAATCACTTAACCAATGAAAAAGAATATGAGTATTCACAGTTTAAAGACCAACCAAACAAAAAGCACTCAGTGAAATCCCAACATATAAGAAAGTGCTTTCATTTGACTTATCTGCAGACATAAAAATCACAAGGATAAAAGCAAATTTCCACTTGATCACTCCGGTCTACCAAAAATAACTCTTGGAAATAATATTGCTATCTAACCCTAAACATAGTTCATAATTGTCAAACCAAGAACCTTGATGATTTTTATGTTGATTCCTAGGTTTCATGAGAAACGTTTTAATGAAATTGAGCTTTCTCCAAGTAACTTCATGAATGTTCTATCCAAGTAAGTCTGGTCACACAATACCCCAAACAGAAGAGCACACTTCCAATACGTCATCACAGAAAAGTGCTCCGTTTGGAGTTTTGCGCGCTAATATGTCTGAAATGGCTGTTAGGGAAAGGCATTGTGGCTGTGGTTGCAGATAATCTGCTTCTCACCTTGGTCAAACAAGGTGACACTTACATGTTAAAAAACAAGGTTTTAAAGCCGAGATTTTTCTAATAAGGTACAGTGCTCTGCTTTGACTGAGTTGAAAGCATTGAAAGTAGAGGACTGGCCACTCTGATGCTCCTCATTTCATCTGGAAGGTTTAACCCAGTTCCCACATTGCCCAAAACAGGAAGCACTTTCTCACCAGCAATGGAACACAAGATAGTGCTTTGTTTTGGGTCATGTAAATAGGGACAAAAGTATCCAAGATCTTCTCTTATCTGAAAAAAAATGATTTTGATTAGAAAGTATGAAGTGAGGCTTACCTCATGGTTGAAAACAGCGATGGTTTTGAGTTATCTTCTGGTCTTCTTTAAACACTTACTTCTCTCTAACTTCCAGGCCTTTATAAGCAAGGGGGAATACTCCATTATCCAATGAATACCCAGGTAAGTTTTCTTTTGTGTTGCAGAGGGAGGACATTCCAGTGGGTCAAATGTAAATAGGGCCTTGCCTCTCAAAGCCACAGGTGGTACCAGTTGCAATCTCAGCATAACAATAGGGCGTTTTTGGTAATGTAAACTCTATTCAGAGGTTTAAGCAACAGCTAATCTTAGCAGTTTTGATTATGAAGTAAAATCCGAATGTGTGAGCAGGAGAACTCTATATATTTTATACCTTTCACCTGAGGAATATTTCTGAAATTTAAAATATAGAAGATGCAGACAGCTTGGTTTCAGCTGAAAGCTGTTGTAAGTTAGCATATTCAAAAATTTGCAGGATTTGAAACTTCTTGAGAACTCTATGAACCAATGGTATTGTAGGTTATACATCCCAATGGGTATGTTAACTTCCATATTGTAACTTGCAACTATGAAAGCCAAAATCCAAAGTCACAGGGTACAGAAAAAAGCCACCAAAAAGCACTGTACCAATGAGCATCTCTTCCTAAATTCTTTGACAGCATTTTGTTTAAAATGATTTAAAAGAATCAGAAAGAGTGTTTAGAAAATAAAACACATTTAGCTATGCAAAGCAATAGTCCTGCTTCCATCCCAAATATGTTTCAAATCACTTAACCAATGAAAAAGAATATGAGTATTCACAGTTTAAAGACCAACCAAACAAAAAGCACTCAGTGAAATCCCAACATATAAGAAAGTGCTTTCATTTGACTTATCTGCAGACATAAAAATCACAAGGATAAAAGCAAATTTCCACTTGATCACTCCGGTCTACCAAAAATAACTCTTGGAAATAATATTGCTATCTAACCCTAAACATAGTTCACAATTGTCAAACCAAGAACCTTGATGATTTTCATGTTGATTCCTAGGTTTCATGAGAAACGTTTTAATGAAATTGAGCTTTCTCCAAGTAACTTCATGAATGTTCTATCCAAGTAAGTCTGGTCACACAATACCCCAAACAGAAGAGCACACTTCCAATACGTCATCACAGAAAAGTGCTCCGTTTGGAGTTTTGCACGCTAATATGTCTGAAATGGCTGTTAGGGAAAGACATTGTGGCTGTGGTTGCAGATAATCTGCTTCTCACCTTGGTCAAACAAGGTGACACTTACATGTTAAAAAACAAGGTTTTAAAGCCGAGATTTTTCTAATAAGGTACAGTGCTCTGCTTTGACTGAGTTGAAAGCATTGAAAGTAGAGGACTGGCCACTCTGATGCTCCTCATTTCATCTGGAAGGTTTAACCCAGTTCCCACATTGCCCAAAACAGGAAGCACTTTCTCACCAGCAATGGAACACAAGATAGTGCTTTGTTTTGGGTCATGTAAATAGGGACAAAAGTATCCAAGATCTTCTCTTATCTGAAAAAAAATGATTTTGATTAGAAAGTATGAAGTGAGGCTTACCTCATGGTTGAGAACAGCAATGGTTTTGAGTTATCTTCAGGTCTTCTTTAAACACTTACTTCTCTCTAACTTCCAGGCCTTTATAAGCAAGGGGGAATACTCCATTATCCAATGAATACCCAGGTAAGTTTTCTTTTGTGTTGCAGAGGGAGGACATTCCAGTGGGTCAAATGTAAATAGGGCCTTGCCTCTCAAAGCCACAGGTGGTACCAGTTGCAATCTCAGCATAACAATAGGGCGTTTTTGGTAATGTAAACTCTATTCAGAGGTTTAAGCAACAGCTAATCTTAGCAGTTTTGATTATGAAGTAAAATCGGAATGTGTGAGCAGGAGAACTCTATATATTTTATACCTTTCACCTGAGGAATATTTCTGAAATTTAAAATATAGAAGATGCAGACAGCTTGGTTTCAGCTAAAAGCTGTTGTAAGTTAGCATATTCAAAAATTTGCAGGATTTTAAACTTCTTGAGAACTCTATGAACCAATGGTATTGTAGGGTATACATCCCAATGGGTATGTTAACTTCCATATTGTAACTTGCAACTATGAAAGCCAAAATCCAAAGTCACAGGGTATAGAAAAAAGCCACCAAAAAGCACTGTACCAAGGAGCATCTCTTCCTAAATTCTTTGACAGCATTTTGTTTAAAATGATTTAAAAGAATCAGAAAGAGTGTTTAGAAAATAAAACACATTTAGCTATGCAAAGCAATAGTCCTGCTTCCATCCCAAATATGTTTCAAATCACTTAACCAATGAAAAAGAATATGAGTATTCACAGTTTAAAGACCAACCAAACAAAAAGCACTCAGTGAAATCCCAACATATAAGAAAGTGCTTTCATTTGACTTATCTGCAGACATAAAAATCACAAGGATAAAAGCAAATTTCCACTTGATCACTCCGGTCTACCAAAAATAACTCTTGGAAATAATATTGCTATCTAACCCTAAACATAGTTCACAATTGTCAAACCAAGAACCTTGATGATTTTCATGTTGATTCCTAGGTTTCATGAGAAACGTTTTAATGAAATTGAGCTTTCTCCAAGTAACTTCATGAATGTTCTATCCAAGTAAGTCTGGTCACACAATACCCCAAACAGAAGAGCACACTTCCAATACGTCATCACAGAAAAGTGCTCCGTTTGGAGTTTTGCGCGCTAATATGTCTGAAATGGCTGTTAGGGAAAGGCATTGTGGTTGTGGTTGCAGATAATCTGCTTCTCACCTTGGTCAAACAAGGTGACACTTACATGTTAAAAAACAAGGTTTTAAAGCCGAGATTTTTCTAATAAGGTACAGTGCTCTGCTTTGACTGAGTTGAAAGCATTGAAAGTAGAGGACTGGCCACTCTGATGCTCCTCATTTCATCTGGAAGGTTTAACCCAGTTCCCACATTGCCCAAAACAGGAAGCACTTTCTCACCAGCAATGGAACACAAGATAGTGCTTTGTTTTGGGTCATGTAAATAGGGACAAAAGTATCCAAGATCTTCTCTTATCTGAAAAAAAATGATTTTGATTAGAAAGTATGAAGTGAGGCTTACCTCATGGTTGAGAACAGCAATGGTTTTGAGTTATCTTCAGGTCTTCTTTAAACACTTACTTCTCTCTAACTTCCAGGCCTTTATAAGCAAGGGGGAATACTCCATTATCCAATGAATACCCAGGTAAGTTTTCTTTTGTGTTGCAGAGGGAGGACATTCCAGTGGGTCAAATGTAAATAGGGCCTTGCCTCTCAAAGCCACAGGTGGTACCAGTTGCAATCTCAGCATAACAATAGGGCGTTTTTGGTAATGTAAACTCTATTCAGAGGTTTAAGCAACAGCTAATCTTAGCAGTTTTGATTATGAAGTAAAATCGGAATGTGTGAGCAGGAGAACTCTATATATTTTATACCTTTCACCTGAGGAATATTTCTGAAATTTAAAATATAGAAGATGCAGACAGCTTGGTTTCAGCTAAAAGCTGTTGTAAGTTAGCATATTCAAAAATTTGCAGGATTTTAAACTTCTTGAGAACTCTATGAACCAATGGTATTGTAGGGTATACATCCCAATGGGTATGTTAACTTCCATATTGTAACTTGCAACTATGAAAGCCAAAATCCAAAGTCACAGGGTATAGAAAAAAGCCACCAAAAAGCACTGTACCAAGGAGCATCTCTTCCTAAATTCTTTGACAGCATTTTGTTTAAAATGATTTAAAAGAATCAGAAAGAGTGTTTAGAAAATAAAACACATTTAGCTATGCAAAGCAATAGTCCTGCTTCCATCCCAAATATGTTTCAAATCACTTAACCAATGAAAAAGAATATGAGTATTCACAGTTTAAAGACCAACCAAACAAAAAGCACTCAGTGAAATCCCAACATATAAGAAAGTGCTTTCATTTGACTTATCTGCAGACATAAAAATCACAAGGATAAAAGCAAATTTCCACTTGATCACTCCGGTCTACCAAAAATAACTCTTGGAAATAATATTGCTATCTAACCCTAAACATAGTTCACAATTGTCAAACCAAGAACCTTGATGATTTTCATGTTGATTCCTAGGTTTCATGAGAAACGTTTTAATGAAATTGAGCTTTCTCCAAGTAACTTCATGAATGTTCTATCCAAGTAAGTCTGGTCACACAATACCCCAAACAGAAGAGCACACTTCCAATACGTCATCACAGAAAAGTGCTCCGTTTGGAGTTTTGCGCGCTAATATGTCTGAAATGGCTGTTAGGGAAAGGCATTGTGGTTGTGGTTGCAGATAATCTGCTTCTCACCTTGGTCAAACAAGGTGACACTTACATGTTAAAAAACAAGGTTTTAAAGCCGAGATTTTTCTAATAAGGTACAGTGCTCTGCTTTGACTGAGTTGAAAGCATTGAAAGTAGAGGACTGGCCACTCTGATGCTCCTCATTTCATCTGGAAGGTTTAACCCAGTTCCCACATTGCCCAAAACAGGAAGCACTTTCTCACCAGCAATGGAACACAAGATAGTGCTTTGTTTTGGGTCATGTAAATAGGGACAAAAGTATCCAAGATCTTCTCTTATCTGAAAAAAAATGATTTTGATTAGAAAGTATGAAGTGAGGCTTACCTCATGGTTGAAAACAGCGATGGTTTTGAGTTATCTTCTGGTCTTCTTTAAACACTTACTTCTCTCTAACTTCCAGGCCTTTATAAGCAAGGGGGAATACTCCATTATCCAATGAATACCCAGGTAAGTTTTCTTTTGTGTTGCAGAGGGAGGACATTCCAGTGGGTCAAATGTAAATAGGGCCTTGCCTCTCAAAGCCACAGGTGGTACCAGTTGCAATCTCAGCATAACAATAGGGCGTTTTTGGTAATGTAAACTCTATTCAGAGGTTTAAGCAACAGCTAATCTTAGCAGTTTTGATTATGAAGTAAAATCCGAATGTGTGAGCAGGAGAACTCTATATATTTTATACCTTTCACCTGAGGAATATTTCTGAAATTTAAAATATAGAAGATGCAGACAGCTTGGTTTCAGCTGAAAGCTGTTGTAAGTTAGCATATTCAAAAATTTGCAGGATTTTAAACTTCTTGAGAACTCTATGAACCAATGGTATTGTAGGTTATACATCCCAATGGGTATGTTAACTTCCATATTGTAACTTGCAACTATGAAAGCCAAAATCCAAAGTCACAGGGTATAGAAAAAAGCCACCAAAAAGCACTGTACCAAGGAGCATCTCTTCCTAAATTCTTTGACAGCATTTTGTTTAAAATGATTTAAAAGAATCAGAAAGAGTGTTTAGAAAATAAAACACATTTAGCTATGCAAAGCAATAGTCCTGCTTCCATCCCAAATATGTTTCAAATCACTTAACCAATGAAAAAGAATATGAGTATTCACAGTTTAAAGACCAAACAAAAAGCACTCAGTGAAATCCCAACATATAAGAAAGTGCTTTCATTTGACTTATCTGCAGACATAAAAATCACAAGGATAAAAGCAAATTTCCACTTGATCACTCCGGTCTACCAAAAATAACTCTTGGAAATAATATTGCTATCTAACCCTAAACATAGTTCACAATTGTCAAACCAAGAACCTTGATGATTTTCATGTTGATTCCTAGGTTTCATGAGAAACGTTTTAATGAAATTGAGCTTTCTCCAAGTAACTTCATGAATGTTCTATCCAAGTAAGTCTGGTCACACAATACCCCAAACAGAAGAGCACACTTCCAATACGTCATCACAGAAAAGTGCTCCGTTTGGAGTTTTGCGCGCTAATATGTCTGAAATGGCTGTTAGGGAAAGGCATTGTGGCTGTGGTTGCAGATAATCTGCTTCTCACCTTGGTCAAACAAGGTGACACTTACATGTTAAAAAACAAGGTTTTAAAGCCGAGATTTTTCTAATAAGGTACAGTGCTCTGCTTTGACTGAGTTGAAAGCATTGAAAGTAGAGGACTGGCCACTCTGATGCTCCTCATTTCATCTGGAAGGTTTAACCCAGTTCCCACATTGCCCAAAACAGGAAGCACTTTCTCACCAGCAATGGAACACAAGATAGTGCTTTGTTTTGGGTCATGTAAATAGGGACAAAAGTATCCAAGATCTTCTCTTATCTGAAAAAAAATGATTTTGATTAGAAAGTATGAAGTGAGGTTTACCTCATGGTTGAGAACAGCAATGGTTTTGAGTTATCTTCAGGTCTTCTTTAAACACTTACTTCTCTCTAACTTCCAGGCCTTTATAAGCAAGGGGGAATACTCCATTATCCAATGAATACCCAGGTAAGTTTTCTTTTGTGTTGCAGAGGGAGGACATTCCAGTGGGTCAAATGTAAATAGGGCCTTGCCTCTCAAAGCCACAGGTGGTACCAGTTGCAATCTCAGCATAACAATAGGGCGTTTTTGGTAATGTAAACTCTATTCAGAGGTTTAAGCAACAGCTAATCTTAGCAGTTTTGATTATGAAGTAAAATCCGAATGTGTGAGCAGGAGAACTCTATCTATTTTATACCTTTCACCTGAGGAATATTTCTGAAATTTAAAATATAGAAGATGCAGACAGCTTGGTTTCAGCTGAAAGCTGTTGTAAGTTAGCATATTCAAAAATTTGCAGGATTTTAAACTTCTTGAGAACTCTATGAACCAATGGTATTGTAGGGTATACATCCCAATGGGTATGTTAACTTTCATATTGTAACTTGCAACTATGAAAGCCAAAATCCAAAGTCACAGGGTATAGAAAAAAGCCACCAAAAAGCACTGTACCAAGGAGCATCTCTTCCTAAATTCTTTGACAGCATTTTGTTTAAAATGATTTAAAAGAATCAGAAAGAGTGTTTAGAAAATAAAACACATTTAGCTATGCAAAGCAATAGTCCTGCTTCCTCCCCAAATATGTTTCAAATCACTTAACCAATGAAAAAGAATATGAGTATTCACAGTTTAAAGACCAACCAAACAAAAAGCACTCAGTGAAATCCCAACATATAAGAAAGTGCTTTCATTTGACTTATCTGCAGACATAAAAATCACAAGGATAAAAGCAAATTTCCACTTGATCACTCCGGTCTACCAAAAATAACTCTTGGAAATAATATTGCTATCTAACCCTAAACATAGTTCATAATTGTCAAACCAAGAACCTTGATGATTTTTATGTTGATTCCTAGGTTTCATGAGAAACGTTTTAATGAAATTGAGCTTTCTCCAAGTAACTTCATGAATGTTCTATCCAAGTAAGTCTGGTCACACAATACCCCAAACAGAAGAGCACACTTCCAATACGTCATCACAGAAAAGTGCTCCGTTTGGAGTTTTGCGCGCTAATATGTCTGAAATGGCTGTTAGGGAAAGGCATTGTGGCTGTGGTTGCAGATAATCTGCTTCTCACCTTGGTCAAACAAGGTGACACTTACATGTTAAAAAACAAGGTTTTAAAGCCGAGATTTTTCTAATAAGGTACAGTGCTCTGCTTTGACTGAGTTGAAAGCATTGAAAGTAGAGGACTGGCCACTCTGATGCTCCTCATTTCATCTGGAAGGTTTAACCCAGTTCCCACATTGCCCAAAACAGGAAGCACTTTCTCACCAGCAATGGAACACAAGATAGTGCTTTGTTTTGGGTCATGTAAATAGGGACAAAAGTATCCAAGATCTTCTCTTATCTGAAAAAAAATGATTTTGATTAGAAAGTATGAAGTGAGGCTTACCTCATGGTTGAAAACAGCGATGGTTTTGAGTTATCTTCTGGTCTTCTTTAAACACTTACTTCTCTCTAACTTCCAGGCCTTTATAAGCAAGGGGGAATACTCCATTATCCAATGAATACCCAGGTAAGTTTTCTTTTGTGTTGCAGAGGGAGGACATTCCAGTGGGTCAAATGTAAATAGGGCCTTGCCTCTCAAAGCCACAGGTGGTACCAGTTGCAATCTCAGCATAACAATAGGGCGTTTTTGGTAATGTAAACTCTATTCAGAGGTTTAAGCAACAGCTAATCTTAGCAGTTTTGATTATGAAGTAAAATCCGAATGTGTGAGCAGGAGAACTCTATATATTTTATACCTTTCACCTGAGGAATATTTCTGAAATTTAAAATATAGAAGATGCAGACAGCTTGGTTTCAGCTGAAAGCTGTTGTAAGTTAGCATATTCAAAAATTTGCAGGATTTGAAACTTCTTGAGAACTCTATGAACCAATGGTATTGTAGGTTATACATCCCAATGGGTATGTTAACTTCCATATTGTAACTTGCAACTATGAAAGCCAAAATCCAAAGTCACAGGGTACAGAAAAAAGCCACCAAAAAGCACTGTACCAATGAGCATCTCTTCCTAAATTCTTTGACAGCATTTTGTTTAAAATGATTTAAAAGAATCAGAAAGAGTGTTTAGAAAATAAAACACATTTAGCTATGCAAAGCAATAGTCCTGCTTCCATCCCAAATATGTTTCAAATCACTTAACCAATGAAAAAGAATATGAGTATTCACAGTTTAAAGACCAACCAAACAAAAAGCACTCAGTGAAATCCCAACATATAAGAAAGTGCTTTCATTTGACTTATCTGCAGACATAAAAATCACAAGGATAAAAGCAAATTTCCACTTGATCACTCCGGTCTACCAAAAATAACTCTTGGAAATAATATTGCTATCTAACCCTAAACATAGTTCACAATTGTCAAACCAAGAACCTTGATGATTTTCATGTTGATTCCTAGGTTTCATGAGAAACGTTTTAATGAAATTGAGCTTTCTCCAAGTAACTTCATGAATGTTCTATCCAAGTAAGTCTGGTCACACAATACCCCAAACAGAAGAGCACACTTCCAATACGTCATCACAGAAAAGTGCTCCGTTTGGAGTTTTGCACGCTAATATGTCTGAAATGGCTGTTAGGGAAAGACATTGTGGCTGTGGTTGCAGATAATCTGCTTCTCACCTTGGTCAAACAAGGTGACACTTACATGTTAAAAAACAAGGTTTTAAAGCCGAGATTTTTCTAATAAGGTACAGTGCTCTGCTTTGACTGAGTTGAAAGCATTGAAAGTAGAGGACTGGCCACTCTGATGCTCCTCATTTCATCTGGAAGGTTTAACCCAGTTCCCACATTGCCCAAAACAGGAAGCACTTTCTCACCAGCAATGGAACACAAGATAGTGCTTTGTTTTGGGTCATGTAAATAGGGACAAAAGTATCCAAGATCTTCTCTTATCTGAAAAAAAATGATTTTGATTAGAAAGTATGAAGTGAGGCTTACCTCATGGTTGAGAACAGCAATGGTTTTGAGTTATCTTCAGGTCTTCTTTAAACACTTACTTCTCTCTAACTTCCAGGCCTTTATAAGCAAGGGGGAATACTCCATTATCCAATGAATACCCAGGTAAGTTTTCTTTTGTGTTGCAGAGGGAGGACATTCCAGTGGGTCAAATGTAAATAGGGCCTTGCCTCTCAAAGCCACAGGTGGTACCAGTTGCAATCTCAGCATAACAATAGGGCGTTTTTGGTAATGTAAACTCTATTCAGAGGTTTAAGCAACAGCTAATCTTAGCAGTTTTGATTATGAAGTAAAATCGGAATGTGTGAGCAGGAGAACTCTATATATTTTATACCTTTCACCTGAGGAATATTTCTGAAATTTAAAATATAGAAGATGCAGACAGCTTGGTTTCAGCTAAAAGCTGTTGTAAGTTAGCATATTCAAAAATTTGCAGGATTTTAAACTTCTTGAGAACTCTATGAACCAATGGTATTGTAGGGTATACATCCCAATGGGTATGTTAACTTCCATATTGTAACTTGCAACTATGAAAGCCAAAATCCAAAGTCACAGGGTATAGAAAAAAGCCACCAAAAAGCACTGTACCAAGGAGCATCTCTTCCTAAATTCTTTGACAGCATTTTGTTTAAAATGATTTAAAAGAATCAGAAAGAGTGTTTAGAAAATAAAACACATTTAGCTATGCAAAGCAATAGTCCTGCTTCCATCCCAAATATGTTTCAAATCACTTAACCAATGAAAAAGAATATGAGTATTCACAGTTTAAAGACCAACCAAACAAAAAGCACTCAGTGAAATCCCAACATATAAGAAAGTGCTTTCATTTGACTTATCTGCAGACATAAAAATCACAAGGATAAAAGCAAATTTCCACTTGATCACTCCGGTCTACCAAAAATAACTCTTGGAAATAATATTGCTATCTAACCCTAAACATAGTTCACAATTGTCAAACCAAGAACCTTGATGATTTTCATGTTGATTCCTAGGTTTCATGAGAAACGTTTTAATGAAATTGAGCTTTCTCCAAGTAACTTCATGAATGTTCTATCCAAGTAAGTCTGGTCACACAATACCCCAAACAGAAGAGCACACTTCCAATACGTCATCACAGAAAAGTGCTCCGTTTGGAGTTTTGCGCGCTAATATGTCTGAAATGGCTGTTAGGGAAAGGCATTGTGGTTGTGGTTGCAGATAATCTGCTTCTCACCTTGGTCAAACAAGGTGACACTTACATGTTAAAAAACAAGGTTTTAAAGCCGAGATTTTTCTAATAAGGTACAGTGCTCTGCTTTGACTGAGTTGAAAGCATTGAAAGTAGAGGACTGGCCACTCTGATGCTCCTCATTTCATCTGGAAGGTTTAACCCAGTTCCCACATTGCCCAAAACAGGAAGCACTTTCTCACCAGCAATGGAACACAAGATAGTGCTTTGTTTTGGGTCATGTAAATAGGGACAAAAGTATCCAAGATCTTCTCTTATCTGAAAAAAAATGATTTTGATTAGAAAGTATGAAGTGAGGCTTACCTCATGGTTGAGAACAGCAATGGTTTTGAGTTATCTTCAGGTCTTCTTTAAACACTTACTTCTCTCTAACTTCCAGGCCTTTATAAGCAAGGGGGAATACTCCATTATCCAATGAATACCCAGGTAAGTTTTCTTTTGTGTTGCAGAGGGAGGACATTCCAGTGGGTCAAATGTAAATAGGGCCTTGCCTCTCAAAGCCACAGGTGGTACCAGTTGCAATCTCAGCATAACAATAGGGCGTTTTTGGTAATGTAAACTCTATTCAGAGGTTTAAGCAACAGCTAATCTTAGCAGTTTTGATTATGAAGTAAAATCGGAATGTGTGAGCAGGAGAACTCTATATATTTTATACCTTTCACCTGAGGAATATTTCTGAAATTTAAAATATAGAAGATGCAGACAGCTTGGTTTCAGCTAAAAGCTGTTGTAAGTTAGCATATTCAAAAATTTGCAGGATTTTAAACTTCTTGAGAACTCTATGAACCAATGGTATTGTAGGGTATACATCCCAATGGGTATGTTAACTTCCATATTGTAACTTGCAACTATGAAAGCCAAAATCCAAAGTCACAGGGTATAGAAAAAAGCCACCAAAAAGCACTGTACCAAGGAGCATCTCTTCCTAAATTCTTTGACAGCATTTTGTTTAAAATGATTTAAAAGAATCAGAAAGAGTGTTTAGAAAATAAAACACATTTAGCTATGCAAAGCAATAGTCCTGCTTCCATCCCAAATATGTTTCAAATCACTTAACCAATGAAAAAGAATATGAGTATTCACAGTTTAAAGACCAACCAAACAAAAAGCACTCAGTGAAATCCCAACATATAAGAAAGTGCTTTCATTTGACTTATCTGCAGACATAAAAATCACAAGGATAAAAGCAAATTTCCACTTGATCACTCCGGTCTACCAAAAATAACTCTTGGAAATAATATTGCTATCTAACCCTAAACATAGTTCACAATTGTCAAACCAAGAACCTTGATGATTTTCATGTTGATTCCTAGGTTTCATGAGAAACGTTTTAATGAAATTGAGCTTTCTCCAAGTAACTTCATGAATGTTCTATCCAAGTAAGTCTGGTCACACAATACCCCAAACAGAAGAGCACACTTCCAATACGTCATCACAGAAAAGTGCTCCGTTTGGAGTTTTGCGCGCTAATATGTCTGAAATGGCTGTTAGGGAAAGGCATTGTGGTTGTGGTTGCAGATAATCTGCTTCTCACCTTGGTCAAACAAGGTGACACTTACATGTTAAAAAACAAGGTTTTAAAGCCGAGATTTTTCTAATAAGGTACAGTGCTCTGCTTTGACTGAGTTGAAAGCATTGAAAGTAGAGGACTGGCCACTCTGATGCTCCTCATTTCATCTGGAAGGTTTAACCCAGTTCCCACATTGCCCAAAACAGGAAGCACTTTCTCACCAGCAATGGAACACAAGATAGTGCTTTGTTTTGGGTCATGTAAATAGGGACAAAAGTATCCAAGATCTTCTCTTATCTGAAAAAAAATGATTTTGATTAGAAAGTATGAAGTGAGGCTTACCTCATGGTTGAGAACAGCAATGGTTTTGAGTTATCTTCAGGTCTTCTTTAAACACTTACTTCTCTCTAACTTCCAGGCCTTTATAAGCAAGGGGGAATACTCCATTATCCAATGAATACCCAGGTAAGTTTTCTTTTGTGTTGCAGAGGGAGGACATTCCAGTGGGTCAAATGTAAATAGGGCCTTGCCTCTCAAAGCCACAGGTGGTACCAGTTGCAATCTCAGCATAACAATAGGGCGTTTTTGGTAATGTAAACTCTATTCAGAGGTTTAAGCAACAGCTAATCTTAGCAGTTTTGATTATGAAGTAAAATCCGAATGTGTGAGCAGGAGAACTCTATATATTTTATACCTTTCACCTGAGGAATATTTCTGAAATTTAAAATATAGAAGATGCAGACAGCTTGGTTTCAGCTAAAAGCTGTTGTAAGTTAGCATATTCAAAAATTTGCAGGATTTTAAACTTCTTGAGAACTCTATGAACCAATGGTATTGTAGGGTATACATCCCAATGGGTATGTTAACTTCCATATTGTAACTTGCAACTATGAAAGCCAAAATCCAAAGTCACAGGGTATAGAAAAAAGCCACCAAAAAGCACTGTACCAAGGAGCATCTCTTCCTAAATTCTTTGACAGCATTTTGTTTAAAATGATTTAAAAGAATCAGAAAGAGTGTTTAGAAAATAAAACACATTTAGCTATGCAAAGCAATAGTCCTGCTTCCATCCCAAATATGTTTCAAATCACTTAACCAATGAAAAAGAATATGAGTATTCACAGTTTAAAGACCAACCAAACAAAAAGCACTCAGTGAAATCCCAACATATAAGAAAGTGCTTTCATTTGACTTATCTGCAGACATAAAAATCACAAGGATAAAAGCAAATTTCCACTTGATCACTCCGGTCTACCAAAAATAACTCTTGGAAATAATATTGCTATCTAACCCTAAACATAGTTCACAATTGTCAAACCAAGAACCTTGATGATTTTCATGTTGATTCCTAGGTTTCATGAGAAACGTTTTAATGAAATTGAGCTTTCTCCAAGTAACTTCATGAATGTTCTATCCAAGTAAGTCTGGTCACACAATACCCCAAACAGAAGAGCACACTTCCAATACGTCATCACAGAAAAGTGCTCCGTTTGGAGTTTTGCGCGCTAATATGTCTGAAATGGCTGTTAGGGAAAGGCATTGTGGTTGTGGTTGCAGATAATCTGCTTCTCACCTTGGTCAAACAAGGTGACACTTACATGTTAAAAAACAAGGTTTTAAAGCCGAGATTTTTCTAATAAGGTACAGTGCTCTGCTTTGACTGAGTTGAAAGCATTGAAAGTAGAGGACTGGCCACTCTGATGCTCCTCATTTCATCTGGAAGGTTTAACCCAGTTCCCACATTGCCCAAAACAGGAAGCACTTTCTCACCAGCAATGGAACACAAGATAGTGCTTTGTTTTGGGTCATGTAAATAGGGACAAAAGTATCCAAGATCTTCTCTTATCTGAAAAAAAATGATTTTGATTAGAAAGTATGAAGTGAGGCTTACCTCATGGTTGAGAAAAGCAATGGTTTTGAGTTATCTTCAGGTCTTCTTTAAACACTTACTTCTCTCTAACTTCCAGGCCTTTATAAGCAAGGGGGAATACTCCATTATCCAATGAATACCCAGGTAAGTTTTCTTTTGTGTTGCAGAGGGAGGACATTCCAGTGGGTCAAATGTAAATAGGGCCTTGCCTCTCAAAGCCACAGGTGGTACCAGTTGCAATCTCAGCATAACAATAGGGCGTTTTTGGTAATGTAAACTCTATTCAGAGGTTTAAGCAACAGCTAATCTTAGCAGTTTTGATTATGAAGTAAAATCGGAATGTGTGAGCAGGAGAACTCTATATATTTTATACCTTTCACCTGAGGAATATTTCTGAAATTTAAAATATAGAAGATGCAGACAGCTTGGTTTCAGCTAAAAGCTGTTGTAAGTTAGCATATTCAAAAATTTGCAGGATTTTAAACTTCTTGAGAACTCTATGAACCAATGGTATTGTAGGGTATACATCCCAATGGGTATGTTAACTTCCATATTGTAACTTGCAACTATGAAAGCCAAAATCCAAAGTCACAGGGTATAGAAAAAAGCCACCAAAAAGCACTGTACCAAGGAGCATCTCTTCCTAAATTCTTTGACAGCATTTTGTTTAAAATGATTTAAAAGAATCAGAAAGAGTGTTTAGAAAATAAAACACATTTAGCTATGCAAAGCAATAGTCCTGCTTCCATCCCAAATATGTTTCAAATCACTTAACCAATGAAAAAGAATATGAGTATTCACAGTTTAAAGACCAACCAAACAAAAAGCACTCAGTGAAATCTCAACATATAAGAAAGTGCTTTCATTTGACTTATCTGCAGACATAAAAATCACAAGGATAAAAGCAAATTTCCACTTGATCACTCCGGTCTACCAAAAATAACTCTTGGAAATAATATTGCTATCTAACCCTAAACATAGTTCACAATTGTCAAACCAAGAACCTTGATGATTTTCATGTTGATTCCTAGGTTTCATGAGAAACGTTTTAATGAAATTGAGCTTTCTCCAAGTAACTTCATGAATGTTCTATCCAAGTAAGTCTGGTCACACAATACCCCAAACAGAAGAGCACACTTCCAATACGTCATCACAGAAAAGTTCTCCGTTTGGAGTTTTGCGCGCTAATATGTCTGAAATGGCTGTTAGGGAAAGGCATTGTGGTTGTGGTTGCAGATAATCTGCTTCTCACCTTGGTCAAACAAGGTGACACTTACATGTTAAAAAACAAGGTTTTAAAGCCGAGATTTTTCTAATAAGGTACAGTGCTCTGCTTTGACTGAGTTGAAAGCATTGAAAGTAGAGGACTGGCCACTCTGATGCTCCTCATTTCATCTGGAAGGTTTAACCCAGTTCCCACATTGCCCAAAACAGGAAGCACTTTCTCACCAGCAATGGAACACAAGATAGTGCTTTGTTTTGGGTCATGTAAATAGGGACAAAAGTATCCAAGATCTTCTCTTATCTGAAAAAAAATGATTTTGATTAGAAAGTATGAAGTGAGGCTTACCTCATGGTTGAGAAAAGCAATGGTTTTGAGTTATCTTCAGGTCTTCTTTAAACACTTACTTCTCTCTAACTTCCAGGCCTTTATAAGCAAGGGGGAATACTCCATTATCCAATGAATACCCAGGTAAGTTTTCTTTTGTGTTGCAGAGGGAGGACATTCCAGTGGGTCAAATGTAAATAGGGCCTTGCCTCTCAAAGCCACAGGTGGTACCAGTTGCAATCTCAGCATAACAATAGGGCGTTTTTGGTAATGTAAACTCTATTCAGAGGTTTAAGCAACAGCTAATCTTAGCAGTTTTGATTATGAAGTAAAATCCGAATGTGTGAGCAGGAGAACTCTATATATTTTATACCTTTCACCTGAGGAATATTTCTGAAATTTAAAATATAGAAGATGCAGACAGCTTGGTTTCAGCTGAAAGCTGTTGTAAGTTAGCATATTCAAAAATTTGCAGGATTTTAAACTTCTTGAGAACTCTATGAACCAATGGTATTGTAGGGTATACATCCCAATGGGTATGTTAACTTCCATATTGTAACTTGCAACTATGAAAGCCAAAATCCAAAGTCACAGGGTATAGAAAAAAGCCACCAAAAAGCACTGTACCAAGGAGCATCTCTTCCTAAATTCTTTGACAGCATTTTGTTTAAAATGATTTAAAAGAATCAGAAAGAGTGTTTAGAAAATAAAACACATTTAGCTATGCAAAGCAATAGTCCTGCTTCCATCCCAAATATGTTTCAAATCACTTAACCAATGAAAAAGAATATGAGTATTCACAGTTTAAAGACCAACCAAACAAAAAGCACTCAGTGAAATCCCAAAATATAAGAAAGTGCTTTCATTTGACTTATCTGCAGACATAAAAATCACAAGGATAAAAGCAAATTTCCACTTGATCACTCCGGTCTACCAAAAATAACTCTTGGAAATAATATTGCTATCTAACCCTAAACATAGTTCACAATTGTCAAACCAAGAACCTTGATGATTTTCATGTTGATTCCTAGGTTTCATGAGAAACGTTTTAATGAAATTGAGCTTTCTCCAAGTAACTTCATGAATGTTCTATCCAAGTAAGTCTGGTCACACAATACCCCAAACAGAAGAGCACACTTCCAATACGTTATCACAGAAAAGTGCTCCGTTTGGAGTTTTGCGCGCTAATATGTCTGAAATGGCTGTTAGGGAAAGGCATTGTGGCTGTGGTTGCAGATAATCTGCTTCTCACCTTGGTCAAACAAGGTGACACTTACATGTTAAAAAACAAGGTTTTAAAGCCGAGATTTTTCTAATAAGGTACAGTGCTCTGCTTTGACTGAGTTGAAAGCATTGAAAGTAGAGGACTGGCCACTCTGATGCTCCTCATTTCATCTGGAAGGTTTAACCCAGTTCCCACATTGCCCAAAACAGGAAGCACTTTCTCACCAGCAATGGAACACAAGATAGTGCTTTGTTTTGGGTCATGTAAATAGGGACAAAAGTATCCAAGATCTTCTCTTATCTGAAAAAAAATGATTTTGATTAGAAAGTATGAAGTGAGGCTTACCTCATGGTTGAAAACAGCGATGGTTTTGAGTTATCTTCAGGTCTTCTTTAAACACTTACTTCTCTCTAACTTCCAGGCCTTTATAAGCAAGGGGGAATACTCCATTATCCAATGAATACCCAGGTAAGTTTTCTTTTGTGTTGCAGAGGGAGGGCATTCTGGTGGGCCTTGCCTCTCAAAGCCACAGGTGGTACCAGTTGCAATCTCAGCATAACAATAGGGCGTTTTTGGTAATGTAAACTCTATTCAGAGGTTTAAGCAACAGCTAATCTCAGCAGTTTTGATTATGAAGTAAAATCCGAATGTGTGAGCAGGAGAACTCTATATATTTTATACCTTTCACCTGAGGAATATTTCTGAAATTTAAAATATAGAAGATGCAGACAGCTTGGTTTCAGCTGAAAGCTGTTGTAAGTTAGCATATTCAAAAATTTGCAGGATTTTAAACTTCTTGAGAACTCTATGAACCAATGGTATTGTAGGGTATACATCCCAATGGGTATGTTAACTTCCATATTGTAACTTGCAACTATGAAAGCCAAAATCCAAAGTCACAGGGTACAGAAAAAAGCCACCAAAAAGCACTGTACCAAGGAGCATCTCTTCCTAAATTCTTTGACAGCATTTTGTTTAAAATGATTTAAAAGAATCAGAAAGAGTGTTTAGAAAATAAAACACATTTAGCTATGCAAAGCAATAGTCCTGCTTCCATCCCAAATATGTTTCAAATCACTTAACCAATGAAAAAGAATATGAGTATTCACAGTTTAAAGACCAACCAAACAAAAAGCACTCAGTGAAATCCCAACATATAAGAAAGTGCTTTCATTTGACTTATCTGCAGACATAAAAATCACAAGGATAAAAGCAAATTTCCACTTGATCACTCCGGTCTACCAAAAATAACTCTTGGAAATAATATTGCTATCTAACCCTAAACATAGTTCACAATTGTCAAACCAAGAACCTTGATGATTTTCATGTTGATTCCTAGGTTTCATGAGAAACGTTTTAATGAAATTGAGCTTTCTCCAAGTAACTTCATGAATGTTCTATCCAAGTAAGTCTGGTCACACAATACCCCAAACAGAAGAGCACACTTCCAATACGTCATCACAGAAAAGTGCTCCGTTTGGAGTTTTGCGCGCTAATATGTCTGAAATGGCTGTTAGGGAAAGGCATTGTGGTTGTGGTGGCAGATAATCTGCTTCTCACCTTGGTCAAACAAGGTGACACTTACATGTTAAAAAACAAGGTTTTAAAGCCGAGATTTTTCTAATAAGGTACAGTGCTCTGCTTTGACTGAGTTGAAAGCATTGAAAGTAGAGGACTGGCCACTCTGATGCTCCTCATTTCATCTGGAAGGTTTAACCCAGTTCCCACATTGCCCAAAACAGGAAGCACTTTCTCACCAGCAATGGAACACAAGATAGTGCTTTGTTTTGGGTCATGTAAATAGGGACAAAAGTATCCAAGATCTTCTCTTATCTGAAAAAAAATGATTTTGATTAGAAAGTATGAAGTGAGGCTTACCTCATGGTTGAAAACAGCGATGGTTTTGAGTTATCTTCAGGTCTTCTTTAAACACTTACTTCTCTCTAACTTCCAGGCCTTTATAAGCAAGGGGGAATACTCCATTATCCAATGAATACCCAGGTAAGTTTTCTTTTGTGTTGCAGAGGGAGGGCATTCTGGTGGGCCTTGCCTCTCAAAGCCACAGGTGGTACCAGTTGCAATCTCAGCATAACAATAGGGCGTTTTTGGTAATGTAAACTCTATTCAGAGGTTTAAGCAACAGCTAATCTCAGCAGTTTTGATTATGAAGTAAAATCCGAATGTGTGAGCAGGAGAACTCTATATATTTTATACCTTTCACCTGAGGAATATTTCTGAAATTTAAAATATAGAAGATGCAGACAGCTTGGTTTCAGCTGAAAGCTGTTGTAAGTTAGCATATTCAAAAATTTGCAGGATTTTAAACTTCTTGAGAACTCTATGAACCAATGGTATTGTAGGGTATACATCCCAATGGGTATGTTAACTTCCATATTGTAACTTGCAACTATGAAAGCCAAAATCCAAAGTCACAGGGTACAGAAAAAAGCCACCAAAAAGCACTGTACCAAGGAGCATCTCTTCCTAAATTCTTTGACAGCATTTTGTTTAAAATGATTTAAAAGAATCAGAAAGAGTGTTTAGAAAATAAAACACATTTAGCTATGCAAAGCAATAGTCCTGCTTCCATCCCAAATATGTTTCAAATCACTTAACCAATGAAAAAGAATATGAGTATTCACAGTTTAAAGACCAACCAAACAAAAAGCACTCAGTGAAATCCCAACATATAAGAAAGTGCTTTCATTTGACTTATCTGCAGACATAAAAATCACAAGGATAAAAGCAAATTTCCACTTGATCACTCCGGTCTACCAAAAATAACTCTTGGAAATAATATTGCTATCTAACCCTAAACATAGTTCACAATTGTCAAACCAAGAACCTTGATGATTTTCATGTTGATTCCTAGGTTTCATGAGAAACGTTTTAATGAAATTGAGCTTTCTCCAAGTAACTTCATGAATGTTCTATCCAAGTAAGTCTGGTCACACAATACCCCAAACAGAAGAGCACACTTCCAATACGTCATCACAGAAAAGTGCTCCGTTTGGAGTTTTGCGCGCTAATATGTCTGAAATGGCTGTTAGGGAAAGGCATTGTGGTTGTGGTGGCAGATAATCTGCTTCTCACCTTGGTCAAACAAGGTGACACTTACATGTTAAAAAACAAGGTTTTAAAGCCGAGATTTTTCTAATAAGGTACAGTGCTCTGCTTTGACTGAGTTGAAAGCATTGAAAGTAGAGGACTGGCCACTCTGATGCTCCTCATTTCATCTGGAAGGTTTAACCCAGTTCCCACATTGCCCAAAACAGGAAGCACTTTCTCACCAGCAATGGAACACAAGATAGTGCTTTGTTTTGGGTCATGTAAATAGGGACAAAAGTATCCAAGATCTTCTCTTATCTGAAAAAAAATGATTTTGATTAGAAAGTATGAAGTGAGGCTTACCTCATGGTTGAAAACAGCGATGGTTTTGAGTTATCTTCAGGTCTTCTTTAAACACTTACTTCTCTCTAACTTCCAGGCCTTTATAAGCAAGGGGGAATACTCCATTATCCAATGAATACCCAGATAAGTTTTCTTTTGTGTTGCAGAGGGAGGGCATTCTAGTGGGTCAAATGTAAATAGGGCCTTGCCTCTCAAAGCCACAGGTGGTACCAGTTGCAATCTCAGCATAACAATAGGGCGTTTTTGGTAATGTAAACTCTATTCAGAGGTTTAAGCAACAGCTAATCTTAGCAGTTTTGATTATGAAGTAAAATCGGAATGTGTGAGCAGGAGAACTCTATATATTTTATACCTTTCACCTGAGGAATATTTCTGAAATTTAAAATATAGAAGATGCAGACAGCTTGGTTTCAGCTAAAAGCTGTTGTAAGTTAGCATATTCAAAAATTTGCAGGATTTTAAACTTCTTGAGAACTCTATGAACCAATGGTATTGTAGGGTATACATCCCAATGGGTATGTTAACTTCCATATTGTAACTTGCAACTATGAAAGCCAAAATCCAAAGTCACAGGGTATAGAAAAAAGCCACCAAAAAGCACTGTACCAAGGAGCATCTCTTCCTAAATTCTTTGACAGCATTTTGTTTAAAATGATTTAAAAGAATCAGAAAGAGTGTTTAGAAAATAAAACACATTTAGCTATGCAAAGCAATAGTCCTGCTTCCATCCCAAATATGTTTCAAATCACTTAACCAATGAAAAAGAATATGAGTATTCACAGTTTAAAGACCAACCAAACAAAAAGCACTCAGTGAAATCCCAACATATAAGAAAGTGCTTTCATTTGACTTATCTGCAGACATAAAAATCACAAGGATAAAAGCAAATTTCCACTTGATCACTCCGGTCTACCAAAAATAACTCTTGGAAATAATATTGCTATCTAACCCTAAACATAGTTCACAATTGTCAAACCAAGAACCTTGATGATTTTCATGTTGATTCCTAGGTTTCATGAGAAACGTTTTAATGAAATTGAGCTTTCTCCAAGTAACTTCATGAATGTTCTATCCAAGTAAGTCTGGTCACACAATACCCCAAACAGAAGAGCACACTTCCAATACGTCATCACAGAAAAGTGCTCCGTTTGGAGTTTTGCGCGCTAATATGTCTGAAATGGCTGTTAGGGAAAGGCATTGTGGTTGTGGTTGCAGATAATCTGCTTCTCACCTTGGTCAAACAAGGTGACACTTACATGTTAAAAAACAAGGTTTTAAAGCCGAGATTTTTCTAATAAGGTACAGTGCTCTGCTTTGACTGAGTTGAAAGCATTGAAAGTAGAGGACTGGCCACTCTGATGCTCCTCATTTCATCTGGAAGGTTTAACCCAGTTCCCACATTGCCCAAAACACGAAGCACTTTCTCACCAGCAATGGAACACAAGATAGTGCTTTGTTTTGGGTCATGTAAATAGGGACAAAAGTATCCAAGATCTTCTCTTATCTGAAAAAAAATGATTTTGATTAGAAAGTATGAAGTGAGGCTTACCTCATGGTTGAGAACAGCAATGGTTTTGAGTTATCTTCAGGTCTTCTTTAAACACTTACTTCTCTCTAACTTCCAGGCCTTTATAAGCAAGGGGGAATACTCCATTATCCAATGAATACCCAGGTAAGTTTTCTTTTGTGTTGCAGAGGGAGGACATTCCAGTGGGTCAAATGTAAATAGGGCCTTGCCTCTCAAAGCCACAGGTGGTACCAGTTGCAATCTCAGCATAACAATAGGGCGTTTTTGGTAATGTAAACTCTATTCAGAGGTTTAAGCAACAGCTAATCTTAGCAGTTTTGATTATGAAGTAAAATCGGAATGTGTGAGCAGGAGAACTCTATATATTTTATACCTTTCACCTGAGGAATATTTCTGAAATTTAAAATATAGAAGATGCAGACAGCTTGGTTTCAGCTAAAAGCTGTTGTAAGTTAGCATATTCAAAAATTTGCAGGATTTTAAACTTCTTGAGAACTCTATGAACCAATGGTATTGTAGGGTATACATCCCAATGGGTATGTTAACTTCCATATTGTAACTTGCAACTATGAAAGCCAAAATCCAAAGTCACAGGGTATAGAAAAAAGCCACCAAAAAGCACTGTACCAAGGAGCATCTCTTCCTAAATTCTTTGACAGCATTTTGTTTAAAATGATTTAAAAGAATCAGAAAGAGTGTTTAGAAAATAAAACACATTTAGCTATGCAAAGCAATAGTCCTGCTTCCATCCCAAATATGTTTCAAATCACTTAACCAATGAAAAAGAATATGAGTATTCACAGTTTAAAGACCAACCAAACAAAAAGCACTCAGTGAAATCCCAACATATAAGAAAGTGCTTTCATTTGACTTATCTGCAGACATAAAAATCACAAGGATAAAAGCAAATTTCCACTTGATCACTCCGGTCTACCAAAAATAACTCTTGGAAATAATATTGCTATCTAACCCTAAACATAGTTCACAATTGTCAAACCAAGAACCTTGATGATTTTCATGTTGATTCCTAGGTTTCATGAGAAACGTTTTAATGAAATTGAGCTTTCTCCAAGTAACTTCATGAATGTTCTATCCAAGTAAGTCTGGTCACACAATACCCCAAACAGAAGAGCACACTTCCAATACGTCATCACAGAAAAGTGCTCCGTTTGGAGTTTTGCGCGCTAATATGTCTGAAATGGCTGTTAGGGAAAGGCATTGTGGTTGTGGTTGCAGATAATCTGCTTCTCACCTTGGTCAAACAAGGTGACACTTACATGTTAAAAAACAAGGTTTTAAAGCCGAGATTTTTCTAATAAGGTACAGTGCTCTGCTTTGACTGAGTTGAAAGCATTGAAAGTAGAGGACTGGCCACTCTGATGCTCCTCATTTCATCTGGAAGGTTTAACCCAGTTCCCACATTGCCCAAAACAGGAAGCACTTTCTCACCAGCAATGGAACACAAGATAGTGCTTTGTTTTGGGTCATGTAAATAGGGACAAAAGTATCCAAGATCTTCTCTTATCTGAAAAAAAATGATTTTGATTAGAAAGTATGAAGTGAGGCTTACCTCATGGTTGAGAAAAGCAATGGTTTTGAGTTATCTTCAGGTCTTCTTTAAACACTTACTTCTCTCTAACTTCCAGGCCTTTATAAGCAAGGGGGAATACTCCATTATCCAATGAATACCCAGGTAAGTTTTCTTTTGTGTTGCAGAGGGAGGACATTCCAGTGGGTCAAATGTAAATAGGGCCTTGCCTCTCAAAGCCACAGGTGGTACCAGTTGCAATCTCAGCATAACAATAGGGCGTTTTTGGTAATGTAAACTCTATTCAGAGGTTTAAGCAACAGCTAATCTTAGCAGTTTTGATTATGAAGTAAAATCGGAATGTGTGAGCAGGAGAACTCTATATATTTTATACCTTTCACCTGAGGAATATTTCTGAAATTTAAAATATAGAAGATGCAGACAGCTTGGTTTCAGCTAAAAGCTGTTGTAAGTTAGCATATTCAAAAATTTGCAGGATTTTAAACTTCTTGAGAACTCTATGAACCAATGGTATTGTAGGGTATACATCCCAATGGGTATGTTAACTTCCATATTGTAACTTGCAACTATGAAAGCCAAAATCCAAAGTCACAGGGTATAGAAAAAAGCCACCAAAAAGCACTGTACCAAGGAGCATCTCTTCCTAAATTCTTTGACAGCATTTTGTTTAAAATGATTTAAAAGAATCAGAAAGAGTGTTTAGAAAATAAAACACATTTAGCTATGCAAAGCAATAGTCCTGCTTCCATCCCAAATATGTTTCAAATCACTTAACCAATGAAAAAGAATATGAGTATTCACAGTTTAAAGACCAACCAAACAAAAAGCACTCAGTGAAATCCCAACATATAAGAAAGTGCTTTCATTTGACTTATCTGCAGACATAAAAATCACAAGGATAAAAGCAAATTTCCACTTGATCACTCCGGTCTACCAAAAATAACTCTTGGAAATAATATTGCTATCTAACCCTAAACATAGTTCACAATTGTCAAACCAAGAACCTTGATGATTTTCATGTTGATTCCTAGGTTTCATGAGAAACGTTTTAATGAAATTGAGCTTTCTCCAAGTAACTTCATGAATGTTCTATCCAAGTAAGTCTGGTCACACAATACCCCAAACAGAAGAGCACACTTCCAATACGTCATCACAGAAAAGTGCTCCGTTTGGAGTTTTGCGCGCTAATATGTCTGAAATGGCTGTTAGGGAAAGGCATTGTGGTTGTGGTTGCAGATAATCTGCTTCTCACCTTGGTCAAACAAGGTGACACTTACATGTTAAAAAACAAGGTTTTAAAGCCGAGATTTTTCTAATAAGGTACAGTGCTCTGCTTTGACTGAGTTGAAAGCATTGAAAGTAGAGGACTGGCCACTCTGATGCTCCTCATTTCATCTGGAAGGTTTAACCCAGTTCCCACATTGCCCAAAACACGAAGCACTTTCTCACCAGCAATGGAACACAAGATAGTGCTTTGTTTTGGGTCATGTAAATAGGGACAAAAGTATCCAAGATCTTCTCTTATCTGAAAAAAAATGATTTTGATTAGAAAGTATGAAGTGAGGCTTACCTCATGGTTGAGAACAGCAATGGTTTTGAGTTATCTTCAGGTCTTCTTTAAACACTTACTTCTCTCTAACTTCCAGGCCTTTATAAGCAAGGGGGAATACTCCATTATCCAATGAATACCCAGGTAAGTTTTCTTTTGTGTTGCAGAGGGAGGACATTCCAGTGGGTCAAATGTAAATAGGGCCTTGCCTCTCAAAGCCACAGGTGGTACCAGTTGCAATCTCAGCATAACAATAGGGCGTTTTTGGTAATGTAAACTCTATTCAGAGGTTTAAGCAACAGCTAATCTTAGCAGTTTTGATTATGAAGTAAAATCGGAATGTGTGAGCAGGAGAACTCTATATATTTTATACCTTTCACCTGAGGAATATTTCTGAAATTTAAAATATAGAAGATGCAGACAGCTTGGTTTCAGCTAAAAGCTGTTGTAAGTTAGCATATTCAAAAATTTGCAGGATTTTAAACTTCTTGAGAACTCTATGAACCAATGGTATTGTAGGGTATACATCCCAATGGGTATGTTAACTTCCATATTGTAACTTGCAACTATGAAAGCCAAAATCCAAAGTCACAGGGTATAGAAAAAAGCCACCAAAAAGCACTGTACCAAGGAGCATCTCTTCCTAAATTCTTTGACAGCATTTTGTTTAAAATGATTTAAAAGAATCAGAAAGAGTGTTTAGAAAATAAAACACATTTAGCTATGCAAAGCAATAGTCCTGCTTCCATCCCAAATATGTTTCAAATCACTTAACCAATGAAAAAGAATATGAGTATTCACAGTTTAAAGACCAACCAAACAAAAAGCACTCAGTGAAATCCCAACATATAAGAAAGTGCTTTCATTTGACTTATCTGCAGACATAAAAATCACAAGGATAAAAGCAAATTTCCACTTGATCACTCCGGTCTACCAAAAATAACTCTTGGAAATAATATTGCTATCTAACCCTAAACATAGTTCACAATTGTCAAACCAAGAACCTTGATGATTTTCATGTTGATTCCTAGGTTTCATGAGAAACGTTTTAATGAAATTGAGCTTTCTCCAAGTAACTTCATGAATGTTCTATCCAAGTAAGTCTGGTCACACAATACCCCAAACAGAAGAGCACACTTCCAATACGTCATCACAGAAAAGTGCTCCGTTTGGAGTTTTGCGCGCTAATATGTCTGAAATGGCTGTTAGGGAAAGGCATTGTGGTTGTGGTTGCAGATAATCTGCTTCTCACCTTGGTCAAACAAGGTGACACTTACATGTTAAAAAACAAGGTTTTAAAGCCGAGATTTTTCTAATAAGGTACAGTGCTCTGCTTTGACTGAGTTGAAAGCATTGAAAGTAGAGGACTGGCCACTCTGATGCTCCTCATTTCATCTGGAAGGTTTAACCCAGTTCCCACATTGCCCAAAACAGGAAGCACTTTCTCACCAGCAATGGAACACAAGATAGTGCTTTGTTTTGGGTCATGTAAATAGGGACAAAAGTATCCAAGATCTTCTCTTATCTGAAAAAAAATGATTTTGATTAGAAAGTATGAAGTGAGGCTTACCTCATGGTTGAGAAAAGCAATGGTTTTGAGTTATCTTCAGGTCTTCTTTAAACACTTACTTCTCTCTAACTTCCAGGCCTTTATAAGCAAGGGGGAATACTCCATTATCCAATGAATACCCAGGTAAGTTTTCTTTTGTGTTGCAGAGGGAGGACATTCCAGTGGGTCAAATGTAAATAGGGCCTTGCCTCTCAAAGCCACAGGTGGTACCAGTTGCAATCTCAGCATAACAATAGGGCGTTTTTGGTAATGTAAACTCTATTCAGAGGTTTAAGCAACAGCTAATCTTAGCAGTTTTGATTATGAAGTAAAATCGGAATGTGTGAGCAGGAGAACTCTATATATTTTATACCTTTCACCTGAGGAATATTTCTGAAATTTAAAATATAGAAGATGCAGACAGCTTGGTTTCAGCTAAAAGCTGTTGTAAGTTAGCATATTCAAAAATTTGCAGGATTTTAAACTTCTTGAGAACTCTATGAACCAATGGTATTGTAGGGTATACATCCCAATGGGTATGTTAACTTCCATATTGTAACTTGCAACTATGAAAGCCAAAATCCAAAGTCACAGGGTATAGAAAAAAGCCACCAAAAAGCACTGTACCAAGGAGCATCTCTTCCTAAATTCTTTGACAGCATTTTGTTTAAAATGATTTAAAAGAATCAGAAAGAGTGTTTAGAAAATAAAACACATTTAGCTATGCAAAGCAATAGTCCTGCTTCCATCCCAAATATGTTTCAAATCACTTAACCAATGAAAAAGAATATGAGTATTCACAGTTTAAAGACCAACCAAACAAAAAGCACTCAGTGAAATCCCAACATATAAGAAAGTGCTTTCATTTGACTTATCTGCAGACATAAAAATCACAAGGATAAAAGCAAATTTCCACTTGATCACTCCGGTCTACCAAAAATAACTCTTGGAAATAATATTGCTATCTAACCCTAAACATAGTTCACAATTGTCAAACCAAGAACCTTGATGATTTTCATGTTGATTCCTAGGTTTCATGAGAAACGTTTTAATGAAATTGAGCTTTCTCCAAGTAACTTCATGAATGTTCTATCCAAGTAAGTCTGGTCACACAATACCCCAAACAGAAGAGCACACTTCCAATACGTCATCACAGAAAAGTGCTCCGTTTGGAGTTTTGCGCGCTAATATGTCTGAAATGGCTGTTAGGGAAAGGCATTGTGGTTGTGGTTGCAGATAATCTGCTTCTCACCTTGGTCAAACAAGGTGACACTTACATGTTAAAAAACAAGGTTTTAAAGCCGAGATTTTTCTAATAAGGTACAGTGCTCTGCTTTGACTGAGTTGAAAGCATTGAAAGTAGAGGACTGGCCACTCTGATGCTCCTCATTTCATCTGGAAGGTTTAACCCAGTTCCCACATTGCCCAAAACAGGAAGCACTTTCTCACCAGCAATGGAACACAAGATAGTGCTTTGTTTTGGGTCATGTAAATAGGGACAAAAGTATCCAAGATCTTCTCTTATCTGAAAAAAAATGATTTTGATTAGAAAGTATGAAGTGAGGCTTACCTCATGGTTGAGAAAAGCAATGGTTTTGAGTTATCTTCAGGTCTTCTTTAAACACTTACTTCTCTCTAACTTCCAGGCCTTTATAAGCAAGGGGGAATACTCCATTATCCAATGAATACCCAGGTAAGTTTTCTTTTGTGTTGCAGAGGGAGGACATTCCAGTGGGTCAAATGTAAATAGGGCCTTGCCTCTCAAAGCCACAGGTGGTACCAGTTGCAATCTCAGCATAACAATAGGGCGTTTTTGGTAATGTAAACTCTATTCAGAGGTTTAAGCAACAGCTAATCTTAGCAGTTTTGATTATGAAGTAAAATCGGAATGTGTGAGCAGGAGAACTCTATATATTTTATACCTTTCACCTGAGGAATATTTCTGAAATTTAAAATATAGAAGATGCAGACAGCTTGGTTTCAGCTGAAAGCTGTTGTAAGTTAGCATATTCAAAAATTTGCAGGATTTTAAACTTCTTGAGAACTCTATGAACCAATGGTATTGTAGGGTATACATCCCAATGGGTATGTTAACTTCCATATTGTAACTTGCAACTATGAAAGCCAAAATCCAAAGTCACAGGGTATAGAAAAAAGCCACCAAAAAGCACTGTACCAAGGAGCATCTCTTCCTAAATTCTTTGACAGCATTTTGTTTAAAATGATTTAAAAGAATCAGAAAGAGTGTTTAGAAAATAAAACACATTTAGCTATGCAAAGCAATAGTCCTGCTTCCATCCCAAATATGTTTCAAATCACTTAACCAATGAAAAAGAATATGAGTATTCACAGTTTAAAGACCAACCAAACAAAAAGCACTCAGTGAAATCCCAAAATATAAGAAAGTGCTTTCATTTGACTTATCTGCAGACATAAAAATCACAAGGATAAAAGCAAATTTCCACTTGATCACTCCGGTCTACCAAAAATAACTCTTGGAAATAATATTGCTATCTAACCCTAAACATAGTTCACAATTGTCAAACCAAGAACCTTGATGATTTTCATGTTGATTCCTAGGTTTCATGAGAAACGTTTTAATGAAATTGAGCTTTCTCCAAGTAACTTCATGAATGTTCTATCCAAGTAAGTCTGGTCACACAATACCCCAAACAGAAGAGCACACTTCCAATACGTTATCACAGAAAAGTGCTCCGTTTGGAGTTTTGCGCGCTAATATGTCTGAAATGGCTGTTAGGGAAAGGCATTGTGGCTGTGGTTGCAGATAATCTGCTTCTCACCTTGGTCAAACAAGGTGACACTTACATGTTAAAAAACAAGGTTTTAAAGCCGAGATTTTTCTAATAAGGTACAGTGCTCTGCTTTGACTGAGTTGAAAGCATTGAAAGTAGAGGACTGGCCACTCTGATGCTCCTCATTTCATCTGGAAGGTTTAACCCAGTTCCCACATTGCCCAAAACAGGAAGCACTTTCTCACCAGCAATGGAACACAAGATAGTGCTTTGTTTTGGGTCATGTAAATAGGGACAAAAGTATCCAAGATCTTCTCTTATCTGAAAAAAAATGATTTTGATTAGAAAGTATGAAGTGAGGCTTACCTCATGGTTGAAAACAGCGATGGTTTTGAGTTATCTTCAGGTCTTCTTTAAACACTTACTTCTCTCTAACTTCCAGGCCTTTATAAGCAAGGGGGAATACTCCATTATCCAATGAATACCCAGGTAAGTTTTCTTTTGTGTTGCAGAGGGAGGGCATTCTGGTGGGCCTTGCCTCTCAAAGCCACAGGTGGTACCAGTTGCAATCTCAGCATAACAATAGGGCGTTTTTGGTAATGTAAACTCTATTCAGAGGTTTAAGCAACAGCTAATCTCAGCAGTTTTGATTATGAAGTAAAATCCGAATGTGTGAGCAGGAGAACTCTATATATTTTATACCTTTCACCTGAGGAATATTTCTGAAATTTAAAATATAGAAGATGCAGACAGCTTGGTTTCAGCTGAAAGCTGTTGTAAGTTAGCATATTCAAAAATTTGCAGGATTTTAAACTTCTTGAGAACTCTATGAACCAATGGTATTGTAGGGTATACATCCCAATGGGTATGTTAACTTCCATATTGTAACTTGCAACTATGAAAGCCAAAATCCAAAGTCACAGGGTACAGAAAAAAGCCACCAAAAAGCACTGTACCAAGGAGCATCTCTTCCTAAATTCTTTGACAGCATTTTGTTTAAAATGATTTAAAAGAATCAGAAAGAGTGTTTAGAAAATAAAACACATTTAGCTATGCAAAGCAATAGTCCTGCTTCCATCCCAAATATGTTTCAAATCACTTAACCAATGAAAAAGAATATGAGTATTCACAGTTTAAAGACCAACCAAACAAAAAGCACTCAGTGAAATCCCAACATATAAGAAAGTGCTTTCATTTGACTTATCTGCAGACATAAAAATCACAAGGATAAAAGCAAATTTCCACTTGATCACTCCGGTCTACCAAAAATAACTCTTGGAAATAATATTGCTATCTAACCCTAAACATAGTTCACAATTGTCAAACCAAGAACCTTGATGATTTTCATGTTGATTCCTAGGTTTCATGAGAAACGTTTTAATGAAATTGAGCTTTCTCCAAGTAACTTCATGAATGTTCTATCCAAGTAAGTCTGGTCACACAATACCCCAAACAGAAGAGCACACTTCCAATACGTTATCACAGAAAAGTGCTCCGTTTGGAGTTTTGCGCGCTAATATGTCTGAAATGGCTGTTAGGGAAAGGCATTGTGGCTGTGGTTGCAGATAATCTGCTTCTCACCTTGGTCAAACAAGGTGACACTTACATGTTAAAAAACAAGGTTTTAAAGCCGAGATTTTTCTAATAAGGTACAGTGCTCTGCTTTGACTGAGTTGAAAGCATTGAAAGTAGAGGACTGGCCACTCTGATGCTCCTCATTTCATCTGGAAGGTTTAACCCAGTTCCCACATTGCCCAAAACAGGAAGCACTTTCTCACCAGCAATGGAACACAAGATAGTGCTTTGTTTTGGGTCATGTAAATAGGGACAAAAGTATCCAAGATCTTCTCTTATCTGAAAAAAAATGATTTTGATTAGAAAGTATGAAGTGAGGCTTACCTCATGGTTGAAAACAGCGATGGTTTTGAGTTATCTTCAGGTCTTCTTTAAACACTTACTTCTCTCTAACTTCCAGGCCTTTATAAGCAAGGGGGAATACTCCATTATCCAATGAATACCCAGGTAAGTTTTCTTTTGTGTTGCAGAGGGAGGGCATTCTAGTGGGCCTTGCCTCTCAAAGCCACAGGTGGTACCAGTTGCAATCTCAGCATAACAATAGGGCGTTTTTGGTAATGTAAACTCTATTCAGAGGTTTAAGCAACAGCTAATCTTAGCAGTTTTGATTATGAAGTAAAATCCGAATGTGTGAGCAGGAGAACTCTATATATTTTATACCTTTCACCTGAGGAATATTTCTGAAATTTAAAATATAGAAGATGCAGACAGCTTGGTTTCAGCTGAAAGCTGTTGTAAGTTAGCATATTCAAAAATTTGCAGGATTTTAAACTTCTTGAGAACTCTATGAACCAATGGTATTGTAGGGTATACATCCCAATGGGTATGTTAACTACCATATTGTAACTTGCAACTATGAAAGCCAAAATCCAAAGTCACAGGGTACAGAAAAAAGCCACCAAAAAGCACTGTACCAAGGAGCATCTCTTCCTAAATTCTTTGACAGCATTTTGTTTAAAATGATTTAAAAGAATCAGAAAGAGTGTTTAGAAAATAAAACACATTTAGCTATGCAAAGCAATAGTCCTGCTTCCATCCCAAATATGTTTCAAATCACTTAACCAATGAAAAAGAATATGAGTATTCACAGTTTAAAGACCAACCAAACAAAAAGCACTCAGTGAAATCCCAACATATAAGAAAGTGCTTTCATTTGACTTATCTGCAGACATAAAAATCACAAGGATAAAAGCAAATTTCCACTTGATCACTCCGGTCTACCAAAAATAACTCTTGGAAATAATATTGCTATCTAACCCTAAACATAGTTCACAATTGTCAAACCAAGAACCTTGATGATTTTCATGTTGATTCCTAGGTTTCATGAGAAACGTTTTAATGAAATTGAGCTTTCTCCAAGTAACTTCATGAATGTTCTATCCAAGTAAGTCTGGTCACACAATACCCCAAACAGAAGAGCACACTTCCAATACGTCATCACAGAAAAGTGCTCCGTTTGGAGTTTTGCGCGCTAATATGTCTGAAATGGCTGTTAGGGAAAGGCATTGTGGCTGTGGTTGCAGATAATCTGCTTCTCACCTTGGTCAAACAAGGTGACACTTACATGTTAAAAAACAAGGTTTTAAAGCCGAGATTTTTCTAATAAGGTACAGTGCTCTGCTTTGACTGAGTTGAAAGCATTGAAAGTAGAGGACTGGCCACTCTGATGCTCCTCATTTCATCTGGAAGGTTTAACCCAGTTCCCACATTGCCCAAAACAGGAAGCACTTTCTCACCAGCAATGGAACACAAGATAGTGCTTTGTTTTGGGTCATGTAAATAGGGACAAAAGTAACCAAGATCTTCTCTTATCTGAAAAAAAATGATTTTGATTAGAAAGTATGAAGTGAGGCTTACCTCATGGTTGAAAACAGCGATGGTTTTGAGTTATCTTCAGGTCTTCTTTAAACACTTACTTCTCTCTAACTTCCAGGCCTTTATAAGCAAGGGGGAATACTCCATTATCCAATGAATACCCAGGTAAGTTTTCTTTTGTGTTGCAGAGGGAGGGCATTCCAGTGGGTCAAATGTAAATAGGGCCTTGCCTCTCAAAGCCACAGGTGGTACCAGTTGCAATCTCAGCATAACAATAGGGCGTTTTTGGTAATGTAAACTCTATTCAGAGTTTTAAGCAACAGCTAATCTTAGCAGTTTTGATTATGAAGTAAAATCGGAATGTGTGAGCAGGAGAACTCTATATATTTTATACCTTTCACCTGAGGAATATTTCTGAAATTTAAAATATAGAAGATGCAGACAGCTTGGTTTCAGCTGAAAGCTGTTGTAAGTTAGCATATTCAAAAATTTGCAGGATTTTAAACTTCTTGAGAACTCTATGAACCAATGGTATTGTAGGGTATACATCCCAATGGGTATGTTAACTTCCATATTGTAACTTGCAACTATGAAAGCCAAAATCCAAAGTCACAGGGTATAGAAAAAAGCCACCAAAAAGCACTGTACCAAGGAGCATCTCTTCCTAAATTCTTTGACAGCATTTTGTTTAAAATTATTTAAAAGAATCAGAAAGAGTGTTTAGAAAATAAAACACATTTAGCTATGCAAAGCAATAGTCCTGCTTCCATCCCAAATATGTTTCAAATCACTTAACCAATGAAAAAGAATATGAGTATTCACAGTTTAAAGACCAAACAAAAAGAACTCAGTAAAATCCCAACATATAAGAAAGTGCTTTCATTTGACTTATCTGCAGACATAAAAATCACAAGGATAAAAGCAAATTTCCACTTGATCACTCCGGTCTACCAAAAATAACTCTTGGATATAATATTGCTATCTAACCCTAAACATAGTTCACAATTGTCAAACCAAGAACCTTGATGATTTTTATGTTGATTCCTAGGTTTCATGAGAAACGTTTTAATGAAATTGAGCTTTCTCCAAGTAACTTCATGAATGTTCTATCCAAGTAAGTCTGGTCACACAATACCCCAAACAGAAGAGCACACTTCCAATACGTCATCACAGAAAAGTGCTCCGTTTGGAGTTTTGCGCGCTAATATGTCTGAAATGGCTGTTAGGGAAAGGCATTGTGGCTGTGGTTGCAGATAATCTGCTTCTCACCTTGGTCAAACAAGGTGACACTTACATGTTAAAAAACAAGGTTTTAAAGCCGAGATTTTTCTAATAAGGTACAGTGCTCTGCTTTGACTGAGTTGAAAGCATTGAAAGTAGAGGACTGGCCACTCTGATGCTCCTCATTTCATCTGGAAGGTTTAACCCAGTTCCCACATTGCCCAAAACAGGAAGCACTTTCTCACCAGCAATGGAACACAAGATAGTGCTTTGTTTTGGGTCATGTAAATAGGGACAAAAGTATCCAAGATCTTCTCTTATCTGAAAAAAAATGATTTTGATTAGAAAGTATGAAGTGAGGCTTACCTCATGGTTGAAAACAGCGATGGTTTTGAGTTATCTTCAGGTCTTCTTTAAACACTTACTTCTCTCTAACTTCCAGGCCTTTATAAGCAAGGGGGAATACTCAATTATCCAATGAATACCCAGGTAAGTTTTCTTTTGTGTTGCAGAGGGAGGGCATTCTGGTGGGCCTTGCCTCTCAAAGCCACAGGTGGTACCAGTTGCAATCTCAGCATAACAATAGGGCGTTTTTGGTAATGTAAACTCTATTCAGAGGTTTAAGCAACAGCTAATCTCAGCAGTTTTGATTATGAAGTAAAATCCGAATGTGTGAGCAGGAGAACTCTATATATTTTATACCTTTCACCTGAGGAATATTTCTGAAATTTAAAATATAGAAGATGCAGACAGCTTGGTTTCAGCTGAAAGCTGTTGTAAGTTAGCATATTCAAAAATTTGCAGGATTTTAAACTTCTTGAGAACTCTATGAACCAATGGTATTGTAGGGTATACATCCCAATGGGTATGTTAACTTCCATATTGTAACTTGCAACTATGAAAGCCAAAATCCAAAGTCACAGGGTACAGAAAAAAGCCACCAAAAAGCACTGTACCAAGGAGCATCTCTTCCTAAATTCTTTGACAGCATTTTGTTTAAAATGATTTAAAAGAATCAGAAAGAGTGTTTAGAAAATAAAACACATTTAGCTATGCAAAGCAATAGTCCTGCTTCCATCCCAAATATGTTTCAAATCACTTAACCAATGAAAAAGAATATGAGTATTCACAGTTTAAAGACCAACCAAACAAAAAGCACTCAGTGAAATCCCAACATATAAGAAAGTGCTTTCATTTGACTTATCTGCAGACATAAAAATCACAAGGATAAAAGCAAATTTCCACTTGATCACTCCGGTCTACCAAAAATAACTCTTGGAAATAATATTGCTATCTAACCCTAAACATAGTTCACAATTGTCAAACCAAGAACCTTGATGATTTTCATGTTGATTCCTAGGTTTCATGAGAAACGTTTTAATGAAATTGAGCTTTCTCCAAGTAACTTCATGAATGTTCTATCCAAGTAAGTCTGGTCACACAATACCCCAAACAGAAGAGCACACTTCCAATACGTCATCACAGAAAAGTGCTCCGTTTGGAGTTTTGCGCGCTAATATGTCTGAAATGGCTGTTAGGGAAAGGCATTGTGGCTGTGGTTGCAGATAATCTGCTTCTCACCTTGGTCAAACAAGGTGACACTTACATGTTAAAAAACAAGGTTTTAAAGCCGAGATTTTTCTAATAAGGTACAGTGCTCTGCTTTGACTGAGTTGAAAGCATTGAAAGTAGAGGACTGGCCACTCTGATGCTCCTCATTTCATCTGGAAGGTTTAACCCAGTTCCCACATTGCCCAAAACAGGAAGCACTTTCTCACCAGCAATGGAACACAAGATAGTGCTTTGTTTTGGGTCATGTAAATAGGGACAAAAGTATCCAAGATCTTCTCTTATCTGAAAAAAAATGATTTTGATTAGAAAGTATGAAGTGAGGCTTACCTCATGGTTGAGAACAGCAATGGTTTTGAGTTATCTTCAGGTCTTCTTTAAACACTTACTTCTCTCTAACTTCCAGGCCTTTATAAGCAAGGGGGAATACTCCATTATCCAATGAATACCCAGGTAAGTTTTCTTTTGTGTTGCAGAGGGAGGACATTCCAGTGGGTCAAATGTAAATAGGGCCTTGCCTCTCAAAGCCACAGGTGGTACCAGTTGCAATCTCAGCATAACAATAGGGCGTTTTTGGTAATGTAAACTCTATTCAGAGGTTTAAGCAACAGCTAATCTTAGCAGTTTTGATTATGAAGTAAAATCGGAATGTGTGAGCAGGAGAACTCTATATATTTTATACCTTTCACCTGAGGAATATTTCTGAAATTTAAAATATAGAAGATGCAGACAGCTTGGTTTCAGCTGAAAGCTGTTGTAAGTTAGCATATTCAAAAATTTGCAGGATTTTAAACTTCTTGAGAACTCTATGAACCAATGGTATTGTAGGGTATACATCCCAATGGGTATGTTAACTTCCATATTGTAACTTGCAACTATGAAAGCCAAAATCCAAAGTCACAGGGTATAGAAAAAAGCCACCAAAAAGCACTGTACCAAGGAGCATCTCTTCCTAAATTCTTTGACAGCATTTTGTTTAAAATGATTTAAAAGAATCAGAAAGAGTGTTTAGAAAATAAAACACATTTAGCTATGCAAAGCAATAGTCCTGCTTCCATCCCAAATATGTTTCAAATCACTTAACCAATGAAAAAGAATATGAGTATTCACAGTTTAAAGACCAACCAAACAAAAAGCACTCAGTGAAATCCCAACATATAAGAAAGTGCTTTCATTTGACTTATCTGCAGACATAAAAATCACAAGGATAAAAGCAAATTTCCACTTGATCACTCCGGTCTACCAAAAATAACTCTTGGAAATAATATTGCTATCTAACCCTAAACATAGTTCACAATTGTCAAACCAAGAACCTTGATGATTTTTATGTTGATTCCTAGGTTTCATGAGAAACGTTTTAATGAAATTGAGCTTTCTCCAAGTAACTTCATGAATGTTCTATCCAAGTAAGTCTGGTCACACAATACCCCAAACAGAAGAGCACACTTCCAATACGTCATCACAGAAAAGTGCTCCGTTTGGAGTTTTGCGCGCTAATATGTCTGAAATGGCTGTTAGGGAAAGGCATTGTGGCTGTGGTTGCAGATAATCTGCTTCTCACCATGGTCAAACAAGGTGACACTTACATGTTAAAAAACAAGGTTTTAAAGCCGAGATTTTTCTAATAAGGTACAGTGCTCTGCTTTGACTGAGTTGAAAGCATTGAAAGTAGAGGACTGGCCACTCTGATGCTCCTCATTTCATCTGGAAGGTTTAACCCAGTTCCCACATTGCCCAAAACAGGAAGCACTTTCTCACCAGCAATGGAACACAAGATAGTGCTTTGTTTTGGGTCATGTAAATAGGGACAAAAGTATCCAAGATCTTCTCTTATCTGAAAAAAAATGATTTTGATTAGAAAGTATGAAGTGAGGCTTACCTCATGGTTGAAAACAGCGATGGTTTTGAGATATCTTCAGGTCTTCTTTAAACACTTACTTCTCTCTAACTTCCAGGCCTTTATAAGCAAGGGGGAATACTCCATTATCCAATGAATACCCAGGTAAGTTTTCTTTTGTGTTGCAGAGGGAGGACATTCCAGTGGGTCAAATGTAAATAGGGCCTTGCCTCTCAAAGCCACAGGTGGTACCAGTTGCAATCTCAGCATAACAATAGGGCGTTTTTGGTAATGTAAACTCTATTCAGAGGTTTAAGCAACAGCTAATCTTAGCAGTTTTGATTATGAAGTAAAATCGGAATGTGTGAGCAGGAGTACTCTATATATTTTATACCTTTCACCTGAGGAATATTTCTGAAATTTAAAATATAGAAGATGCAGACAGCTTGGTTTCAGCTAAAAGCTGTTGTAAGTTAGCATATTCAAAAATGTGCAGGATTTTAAACTTCTTGAGAACTCTATGAACCAATGGTATTGTAGGTTATACATCCCAATGGGTATGTTAACTTCCATATTGTAACTTGCAACTATGAAAGCCAAAATCCAAAGTCACAGGGTATAGAAAAAAGCCACCAAAAAGCACTGTACCAAGGAGCATCTCTTCCTAAATTCTTTGACAGCATTTTGTTTAAAATGATTTAAAAGAATCAGAAAGAGTGTTTAGAAAATAAAACACATTTAACTATGCAAAGCAATAGTCCTGCTTCCATCCCAAATATGTTTCAAATCACTTAACCAATGAAAAAGAATATGAGTATTCACAGTTTAAAGACCAAACAGAAAGCACTCAGTAAAATCCCAACATATAAGAAAGTGCTTTCATTTGACTTATCTGCAGACATAAAAATCACAAGGATAAAAGCAAATTTCCACTTGATCACTCCGGTCTACCAAAAATAACTCTTGGAAATAATATTGCTATCTAACCCTAAACATAGTTCACAATTGTCAAACCAAGAACCTTGATGATTTTTATGTTGATTCCTAGGTTTCATGAGAAGCGTTTTAATGAAATTGAGCTTTCTCCAAGTAACTTCATGAATGTTCTATCCAAGTAAGTCTGGTCACACAATACCCCAAACAGAAGAGCACACTTCCAATACGTCATCACAGAAAAGTGCTCCGTTTGGAGTTTTGCGCGCTAATATGTCTGAAATGGCTGTTAGGGAAAGGCATTGTGGCTGTGGTTGCAGATAATCTGCTTCTCACCATGGTCAAACAAGGTGACACTTACATGTTAAAAAACAAGGTTTTAAAGCCGAGATTTTTCTAATAAGGTACAGTGCTCTGCTTTGACTGAGTTGAAAGCATTGAAAGTAGAGGACTGGCCACTCTGATGCTCCTCATTTCATCTGGAAGGTTTAACCCAGTTCCCACATTGCCCAAAACAGGAAGCACTTTCTCACCAGCAATGGAACACAAGATAGTGCTTTGTTTTGGGTCATGTAAATAGGGACAAAAGTATCCAAGATCTTCTCTTATCTGAAAAAAAATGATTTTGATTAGAAAGTATGAAGTGAGGCTTACCTCATGGTTGAAAACAGCGATGGTTTTGAGATATCTTCAGGTCTTCTTTAAACACTTACTTCTCTCTAACTTCCAGGCCTTTATAAGCAAGGGGGAATACTCCATTATCCAATGAATACCCAGGTAAGTTTTCTTTTGTGTTGCAGAGGGAGGGCATTCTAGTGGGTCAAATGTAAATAGGGCCTTGCCTCTCAAAGCCACAGGTGGTACCAGTTGCAATCTCAGCATAACAATAGGGCGTTTTTGGTAATGTAAACTCTATTCAGAGGTTTAAGCAACAGCTAATCTTAGCAGTTTTGATTATGAAGTAAAATCCGAATGTGTGAGCAGGAGAACTCTATATATTTTATACCTTTCACCTGAGGAATATTTCTGAAATTTAAAATATAGAAGATGCAGACAGCTTGGTTTCAGCTGAAAGCTGTTGTAAGTTAGCATATTCAAAAATTTGCAGGATTTTAAACTTCTTGAGAACTCTATGAACCAATGGTATTGTAGGTTATACATCCCAATGGGTATGTTAACTTCCATATTGTAACTTGCAACTATGAAAGCCAAAATCCAAATTCACAGGGTATAGAAAAAAGCCACCATAAAGCACTGTACCAAGGAGCATCTCTTCCTAAATTCTTTGACAGCATTTTGTTTAAAATGATTTAAAAGAATCAGAAAGAGTGTTTAGAAAATAAAACACATTTAGCTATGCAAAGCAATAGTCCTGCTTCCATCCCAAATATGTTTCAAATCACTTAACCAATGAAAAAGAATATGAGTATTCACAGTTTAAAGACCAACCAAACAAAAAGCACTCAGTGAAATCCCAACATATAAGAAAGTGCTTTCATTTGACTTATCTGCAGACATAAAAATCACAAGGATAAAAGCAAATTTCCACTTGATCACTCCGGTCTACCAAAAATAACTCTTGGAAATAATATTGCTATCTAACCCTAAACATAGTTCACAATTGTCAAACCAAGAACCTTGATGATTTTCATGTTGATTCCTAGGTTTCATGAGAAACGTTTTAATGAAATTGAGCTTTCTCCAAGTAACTTCATGAATGTTCTATCCAAGTAAGTCTGGTCACACAATACCCCAAACAGAAGAGCACACTTCCAATACGTCATCACAGAAAAGTGCTCCGTTTGGAGTTTTGCGTGCTAATATGTCTGAAATGGCTGTTAGGGAAAGGCATTGTGGCTGTGGTTGCAGATAATCTGCTTCTCACCTTGGTCAAACAAGGTGACACTTACATGTTAAAAAACAAGGTTTTAAAGCCGAGATTTTTCTAATAAGGTACAGTGCTCTGCTTTGACTGAGTTGAAAGCATTGAAAGTAGAGGACTGGCCACTCTGATGCTCCTCATTTCATCTGGAAGGTTTAACCCAGTTCCCACATTGCCCAAAACAGGAAGCACTTTCTCACCAGCAATGGAACACAAGATAGTGCTTTGTTTTGGGTCATGTAAATAGGGACAAAAGTATCCAAGATCTTCTCTTATCTGAAAAAAAATGATTTTGATTAGAAAGTATGAAGTGAGGCTTACCTCATGGTTGAGAACAGCGATGGTTTTGAGTTATCTTCAGGTCTTCTTTAAACACTTACTTCTCTCTAACTTCCAGGCCTTTATAAGCAAGGGGGAATACTCCATTATCCAATGAATACCCAGGTAAGTTTTCTTTTGTGTTGCAGAGGGAGGACATTCCAGTGGGTCAAATGTAAATAGGGCCTTGCCTCTCAAAGCCACAGGTGGTACCAGTTGCAATCTCAGCATAACAATAGGGCGTTTTTGGTAATGTAAACTCTATTCAGAGGTTTAAGCAACAGCTAATCTTAGCAGTTTTGATTATGAAGTAAAATCGGAATGTGTGAGCAGGAGAACTCTATATATTTTATACCTTTCACCTGAGGAATATTTCTGAAATTTAAAATATAGAAGATGCAGACAGCTTGGTTTCAGCTGAAAGCTGTTGTAAGTTAGCATATTCAAAAATTTGCAGGATTTTAAACTTCTTGAGAACTCTATGAACCAATGGTATTGTAGGGTATACATCCCAATGGGTATGTTAACTTCCATATTGTAACTTGCAACTATGAAAGCCAAAATCCAAAGTCACAGGGTATAGAAAAAAGCCACCAAAAAGCACTGTACCAAGGAGCATCTCTTCCTAAATTCTTTGACAGCATTTTGTTTAAAATGATTTAAAAGAATCAGAAAGAGTGTTTAGAAAATAAAACACATTTAGCTATGCAAAGCAATAGTCCTGCTTCCATCCCAAATATGTTTCAAATCACTTAACCAATGAAAAAGAATATGAGTATTCACAGTTTAAAGACCAACCAAACAAAAAGCACTCAGTGAAATCCCAACATATAAGAAAGTGCTTTCATTTGACTTATCTGCAGACATAAAAATCACAAGGATAAAAGCAAATTTCCACTTGATCACTCCGGTCTACCAAAAATAACTCTTGGAAATAATATTGCTATCTAACCCTAAACATAGTTCACAATTGTCAAACCAAGAACCTTGATGATTTTTATGTTGATTCCTAGGTTTCATGAGAAACGTTTTAATGAAATTGAGCTTTCTCCAAGTAACTTCATGAATGTTCTATCCAAGTAAGTCTGGTCACACAATACCCCAAACAGAAGAGCACACTTCCAATACGTCATCACAGAAAAGTGCTCCGTTTGGAGTTTTGCGCGCTAATATGTCTGAAATGGCTGTTAGGGAAAGGCATTGTGGCTGTGGTTGCAGATAATCTGCTTCTCACCATGGTCAAACAAGGTGACACTTACATGTTAAAAAACAAGGTTTTAAAGCCGAGATTTTTCTAATAAGGTACAGTGCTCTGCTTTGACTGAGTTGAAAGCATTGAAAGTAGAGGACTGGCCACTCTGATGCTCCTCATTTCATCTGGAAGGTTTAACCCAGTTCCCACATTGCCCAAAACAGGAAGCACTTTCTCACCAGCAATGGAACACAAGATAGTGCTTTGTTTTGGGTCATGTAAATAGGGACAAAAGTATCCAAGATCTTCTCTTATCTGAAAAAAAATGATTTTGATTAGAAAGTATGAAGTGAGGCTTACCTCATGGTTGAAAACAGCGATGGTTTTGAGATATCTTCAGGTCTTCTTTAAACACTTACTTCTCTCTAACTTCCAGGCCTTTATAAGCAAGGGGGAATACTCCATTATCCAATGAATACCCAGGTAAGTTTTCTTTTGTGTTGCAGAGGGAGGACATTCCAGTGGGTCAAATGTAAATAGGGCCTTGCCTCTCAAAGCCACAGGTGGTACCAGTTGCAATCTCAGCATAACAATAGGGCGTTTTTGGTAATGTAAACTCTATTCAGAGGTTTAAGCAACAGCTAATCTTAGCAGTTTTGATTATGAAGTAAAATCGGAATGTGTGAGCAGGAGTACTCTATATATTTTATACCTTTCACCTGAGGAATATTTCTGAAATTTAAAATATAGAAGATGCAGACAGCTTGGTTTCAGCTAAAAGCTGTTGTAAGTTAGCATATTCAAAAATGTGCAGGATTTTAAACTTCTTGAGAACTCTATGAACCAATGGTATTGTAGGTTATACATCCCAATGGGTATGTTAACTTCCATATTGTAACTTGCAACTATGAAAGCCAAAATCCAAAGTCACAGGGTATAGAAAAAAGCCACCAAAAAGCACTGTACCAAGGAGCATCTCTTCCTAAATTCTTTGACAGCATTTTGTTTAAAATGATTTAAAAGAATCAGAAAGAGTGTTTAGAAAATAAAACACATTTAACTATGCAAAGCAATAGTCCTGCTTCCATCCCAAATATGTTTCAAATCACTTAACCAATGAAAAAGAATATGAGTATTCACAGTTTAAAGACCAAACAGAAAGCACTCAGTAAAATCCCAACATATAAGAAAGTGCTTTCATTTGACTTATCTGCAGACATAAAAATCACAAGGATAAAAGCAAATTTCCACTTGATCACTCCGGTCTACCAAAAATAACTCTTGGAATTAATATTGCTATCTAACCCTAAACATAGTTCACAATTGTCAAACCAAGAACCTTGATGATTTTTATGTTGATTCCTAGGTTTCATGAGAAGCGTTTTAATGAAATTGAGCTTTCTCCAAGTAACTTCATGAATGTTCTATCCAAGTAAGTCTGGTCACACAATACCCCAAACAGAAGAGCACACTTCCAATACGTCATCACAGAAAAGTGCTCCGTTTGGAGTTTTGCGCGCTAATATGTCTGAAATGGCTGTTAGGGAAAGGCATTGTGGCTGTGGTTGCAGATAATCTGCTTCTCACCATGGTCAAACAAGGTGACACTTACATGTTAAAAAACAAGGTTTTAAAGCCGAGATTTTTCTAATAAGGTACAGTGCTCTGCTTTGACTGAGTTGAAAGCATTGAAAGTAGAGGACTGGCCACTCTGATGCTCCTCATTTCATCTGGAAGGTTTAACCCAGTTCCCACATTGCCCAAAACAGGAAGCACTTTCTCACCAGCAATGGAACACAAGATAGTGCTTTGTTTTGGGTCATGTAAATAGGGACAAAAGTATCCAAGATCTTCTCTTATCTGAAAAAAAATGATTTTGATTAGAAAGTATGAAGTGAGGCTTACCTCATGGTTGAAAACAGCGATGGTTTTGAGATATCTTCAGGTCTTCTTTAAACACTTACTTCTCTCTAACTTCCAGGCCTTTATAAGCAAGGGGGAATACTCCATTATCCAATGAATACCCAGGTAAGTTTTCTTTTGTGTTGCAGAGGGAGGGCATTCTAGTGGGTCAAATGTAAATAGGGCCTTGCCTCTCAAAGCCACAGGTGGTACCAGTTGCAATCTCAGCATAACAATAGGGCGTTTTTGGTAATGTAAACTCTATTCAGAGGTTTAAGCAACAGCTAATCTTAGCAGTTTTGATTATGAAGTAAAATCCGAATGTGTGAGCAGGAGAACTCTATATATTTTATACCTTTCACCTGAGGAATATTTCTGAAATTTAAAATATAGAAGATGCAGACAGCTTGGTTTCAGCTGAAAGCTGTTGTAAGTTAGCATATTCAAAAATTTGCAGGATTTTAAACTTCTTGAGAACTCTATGAACCAATGGTATTGTAGGTTATACATCCCAATGGGTATGTTAACTTCCATATTGTAACTTGCAACTATGAAAGCCAAAATCCAAATTCACAGGGTATAGAAAAAAGCCACCATAAAGCACTGTACCAAGGAGCATCTCTTCCTAAATTCTTTGACAGCATTTTGTTTAAAATGATTTAAAAGAATCAGAAAGAGTGTTTAGAAAATAAAACACATTTAGCTATGCAAAGCAATAGTCCTGCTTCCATCCCAAATATGTTTCAAATCACTTAACCAATGAAAAAGAATATGAGTATTCACAGTTTAAAGACCAACCAAACAAAAAGCACTCAGTGAAATCCCAACATATAAGAAAGTGCTTTCATTTGACTTATCTGCAGACATAAAAATCACAAGGATAAAAGCAAATTTCCACTTGATCACTCCGGTCTACCAAAAATAACTCTTGGAAATAATATTGCTATCTAACCCTAAACATAGTTCACAATTGTCAAACCAAGAACCTTGATGATTTTCATGTTGATTCCTAGGTTTCATGAGAAACGTTTTAATGAAATTGAGCTTTCTCCAAGTAACTTCATGAATGTTCTATCCAAGTAAGTCTGGTCACACAATACCCCAAACAGAAGAGCACACTTCCAATACGTCATCACAGAAAAGTGCTCCGTTTGGAGTTTTGCGTGCTAATATGTCTGAAATGGCTGTTAGGGAAAGGCATTGTGGCTGTGGTTGCAGATAATCTGCTTCTCACCTTGGTCAAACAAGGTGACACTTACATGTTAAAAAACAAGGTTTTAAAGCCGAGATTTTTCTAATAAGGTACAGTGCTCTGCTTTGACTGAGTTGAAAGCATTGAAAGTAGAGGACTGGCCACTCTGATGCTCCTCATTTCATCTGGAAGGTTTAACCCAGTTCCCACATTGCCCAAAACAGGAAGCACTTTCTCACCAGCAATGGAACACAAGATAGTGCTTTGTTTTGGGTCATGTAAATAGGGACAAAAGTATCCAAGATCTTCTCTTATCTGAAAAAAAATGATTTTGATTAGAAAGTATGAAGTGAGGCTTACCTCATGGTTGAGAACAGCGATGGTTTTGAGTTATCTTCAGGTCTTCTTTAAACACTTACTTCTCTCTAACTTCCAGGCCTTTATAAGCAAGGGGGAATACTCCATTATCCAATGAATACCCAGGTAAGTTTTCTTTTGTGTTGCAGAGGGAGGACATTCCAGTGGGTCAAATGTAAATAGGGCCTTGCCTCTCAAAGCCACAGGTGGTACCAGTTGCAATCTCAGCATAACAATAGGGCATTTTTGGTAATGTAAACTCTATTCAGAGGTTTAAGCAACAGCTAATCTTAGCAGTTTTGATTATGAAGTAAAATCTGAATGTGTGAGCAGGAGAACTCTATATAATTTATACCTTTCACCTGAGGAATATTTCTGAAATTTAAAATATAGAAGATGCAGACAGCTTGGTTTCAGCTGAAAGCTGTTGTAAGTTAGCATATTCAAAAATTTGCAGGATTTTAAACTTCTTGAGAACTCTATGAACCAATGGTATTGTAGAGTATACATCCCAATGGGTATGTTAACTTCCATATTGTAACTTGCAACTATGAAAGCCAAAATCCAAAGTCACAGGGTATAGAAAAAAGCCACCAAAAAGCACTGTACCAAGGAGCATCTCTTCCTAAATTCTTTGACAGCATTTTGTTTAAAATGATTTAAAAGAATCAGAAAGAGTGTTTAGAAAATAAAACACATTTAGCTATGCAAAGCAATAGTCCTGCTTCCATCCCAAATATGTTTCAAATCACTTAACCAATGAAAAAGAATATGAGTATTCACAGTTTAAAGACCAACCAAACAAAAAGCACTCAGTGAAATCCCAACATATAAGAAAGTGCTTTCATTTGACTTATCTGCAGACATAAAAATCACAAGGATAAAAGCAAATTTCCACTTGATCACTCCGGTCTACCAAAAATAACTCTTGGAAATAATATTGCTATCTAACCCTAAACATAGTTCACAATTGTCAAACCAAGAACCTTGATGATTTTTATGTTGATTCCTAGGTTTCATGAGAAACGTTTTAATGAAATTGAGCTTTCTCCAAGTAACTTCATGAATGTTCTATCCAAGTAAGTCTGGTCACACAATACCCCAAACAGAAGAGCACACTTCCAATACGTCATCACAGAAAAGTGCTCCGTTTGGAGTTTTGCGCGCTAATATGTCTGAAATGGCTGTTAGGGAAAGGCATTGTGGCTGTGGTTGCAGATAATCTGCTTCTCACCTTGGTCAAACAAGGTGACACTTACATGTTCAAAAACAAGGTTTTAAAGCCGAGATTTTTCTAATAAGGTACAGTGCTCTGCTTTGACTGAGTTGAAAGCATTGAAAGTAGAGGACTGGCCACTCTGATGCTCCTCATTTCATCTGGAAGGTTTAACCCAGTTCCCACATTGCCCAAAACAGGAAGCACTTTCTCACCAGCAATGGAACACAAGATAGTGCTTTGTTTTGGGTCATGTAATTAGGGACAAAAGTATCCAAGATCTTCTCTTATCTGAAAAAAAATGATTTTGATTAGAAAGTATGAAGTGAGGCTTACCTCATGGTTGAAAACAGCGATGGTTTTGAGTTATCTTCAGGTCTTCTTTAAACACTTACTTCTCTCTAACTTCCAGGCCTTTATAAGCAAGGGGGAATACTCCATTATCCAATGAATACCCAGGTAAGTTTTCTTTTGTGTTGCAGAGGGAGGGCATTCTAGTGGGTCAAATGTAAATAGGGCCTTGCCTCTCAAAGCCACAGGTGGTACCAGTTGCAATCTCAGCATAACAATAGGGCGTTTTTGGTAATGTAAACTCTATTCAGAGGTTTAAGCAACAGCTAATCTTAGCAGTTTTGATTATGAAGTAAAATCGGAATGTGTGAGCAGGAGTACTCTATATATTTTATACCTTTCACCTGAGGAATATTTCTGAAATTTAAAATATAGAAGATGCAGACAGCTTGGTTTCAGCTAAAAGCTGTTGTAAGTTAGCATATTCAAAAATGTGCAGGATTTTAAACTTCTTGAGAACTCTATGAACCAATGGTATTGTAGGTTATACATCCCAATGGGTATGTTAACTTCCATATTGTAACTTGCAACTATGAAAGCCAAAATCCAAAGTCACAGGGTATAGAAAAAAGCCACCAAAAAGCACTGTACCAAGGAGCATCTCTTCCTAAATTCTTTGACAGCATTTTGTTTAAAATGATTTAAAAGAATCAGAAAGAGTGTTTAGAAAATAAAACACATTTAGCTATGCAAAGCAATAGTCCTGCTTCCATCCCAAATATGTTTCAAATCACTTAACCAATGAAAAAGAATATGAGTATTCACAGTTTAAAGACCAACCAAACAAAAAGCACTCAGTGAAATCCCAACATATAAGAAAGTGCTTTCATTTGACTTATCTGCAGACATAAAAATCACAAGGATAAAAGCAAATTTCCACTTGATCACTCCGGTCTACCAAAAATAACTCTTGGAAATAATATTGCTATCTAACCCTAAACATAGTTCACAATTGTCAAACCAAGAACCTTGATGATTTTCATGTTGATTCCTAGGTTTCATGAGAAACGTTTTAATGAAATTTAGCTTTCTCCAAGTAACTTCATGAATGTTCTATCCAAGTAAGTCTGGTCACACAATACCCCAAACAGAAGAGCACACTTCCAATACGTCATCACAGAAAAGTGCTCCGTTTGGAGTTTTGCGCGCTAATATGTCTGAAATGGCTGTTAGGGAAAGGCATTGTGGCTGTGGTTGCAGATAATCTGCTTCTCACCTTGGTCAAACAAGGTGACACTTACATGTTAAAAAACAAGGTTTTAAAGCCGAGATTTTTCTAATAAGGTACAGTGCTCTGCTTTGACTGAGTTGAAAGCATTGAAAGTAGAGGACTGGCCACTCTGATGCTCCTCATTTCATCTGGAAGGTTTAACCCAGTTCCCACATTGCCCAAAACAGGAAGCACTTTCTCACCAGCAATGGAACACAAGATAGTGCTTTGTTTTGGGTCATGTAAATAGGGACAAAAGTATCCAAGATCTTCTCTTATCTGAAAAAAAATGATTTTGATTAGAAAGTATGAAGTGAGGCTTACCTCATGGTTGAAAACAGCAATGGTTTTTTTATACTTTCTAATCAAAATCATTTTTTTTCAGATAAGAGAAGATCTTGGATACTTTTGTCCCTATTTACATGACCCAAAACAAAGCACTATCTTGTGTTCCATTGCTGGTGAGAAAGTGCAGGGGGCATACAGGAGAGAGGTCAGGCAAGCAAGGGTCAAAACAGGAGAAAACAGCAAGGTCAGGGCACAATCCGGGTCAGCAACTTACTTCAGACAGGTTCACAGGTTCACAGGATACAAAAGACCAAAAGGCACTGAATGACAGCTCAGGGCCGTTTAAATATCCCGCCCTGCGCTGTCATTGGTGCCAGGCGCGCGCCCGCGGTCACTACTGCGCATGCGCGAACCTGATTGCCGCGGTCGGCCAAGTCCCGGCGCTCGCGTACAGGGAGGTGTACTGCGCCTGCGCCGGGACCAGCGGCGCGACGATCCCCGACATTGCCCCCCCCCTACGGGCAACCTCCGGATGCCCACCCGATCTCTCCACCACGGGTGATCACGAAGAAACTCCCGGACTAGTCTAGGTGCGTGGACATTATGAGCCGGTTCCCAGGAGTTGTCCTCAGGACCATAGCCCTTCCACTTAATTAGGAATTGGGTCTGGCCCCCCCTTCTTCGGCACTTAAGGATCGTTTCCACCTCAAATTCCTCTTGTCCTTCGACCGTTATGGCCTCAGGGGGTCTGGATTCTCGTTCTGGGAAGGCATCTGGGACCACTGGCTTCAGCAGAGATACATGGAAAACTGGATGAATTCTGAATGTGGCCGGAAGGATCAGCTCATATGCCACTTCGTTGACCATCCGCTTTACCTGAAAAGGCCCCACAAATTTAGGTCCCAATTTTTTCGAAGGACAAAGCATCTTTAAGTTGGTTGTGGCCAACCACACCTTCTGCCCAGGCCGCAACGCCAAATCCCCTCTTCGTTTCTTGTTAAACTCCTTCTTATTGTCCTCTTGGGCCCGAGCGATGGCTTCCTGGAGTAATTTGTTATTGACGGAGAAGAAGGTCAACGCATCCTGCGTGGCTGGAACTGGGCATTCAGAGACCAAGTCAGGGAGAAAGACAGGGTGAAACCCATAATTCGAAAAGAATGGGGACTGCCCCGTTGCCGAATGGCTTGCGTTGTTATAAGCGAACTCCGCCAGGGGTAAAAGAGACAGCCAATCATCCTGCAGGAAAGACGTGTAGCTACGCAAGTATTGCTCCAGGGTCTGGTTCGTCCTCTCGGTCTGACCGTTGGTCTGAGGGTGGAACGCGGAGGAGAGGGACAACTTGATGTCCAGGGCCTTGCACAGAGCCCTCCAAAACTTAGATGTAAACTGGACCCCTCGATCAGAGACGATGTCCTCGGGTACTCCATGAAGTCTAACGATCTCCCGGATAAATATTCGCGCCGTCTCAGTTGCTGACGGAGTCTTCCTTAGTGGCACGAAGTGAGCCATCTTGGATAGGCGATCAATAACTACCAGAATTGCTGTGTGGTCTTGTGACGGTGGGAGCTCGACTATGAAGTCCATCGCGATCTTCTGCCAAGGCCGTTCGGGAATCGGCAAAGGTCGCAACAGCCCCCAGGCTTTGCTCCTTGACGGTTTGCTCTTCTGGCAGATGGTACAGGATCTCACGTAGCGCTTGCAATCCTTAGCCATGTTTGGCCACCAAAACGAGCGCCGGAGAAGCTCCAGAGTCTTGACTGGGCCAAAGTGACCCGCCAGCGGGTGATCGTGGCAATGCCCCAAAACCAGGGTCCGGACTTCCTCAGGTACCATGATAGAATCCTCCTTCCACAGGAGTCCCCCTTTGTTCTGGAGGGATACCCCAACTGGGGTTGGTGTGGCCGTAGATGCTTCTATTAACTTGGAGCGAAGGTCTGACTGGAGCGCCAAGAAGTTCCCTGAGGACAAGATAGTGTCGGGTACCAGTTCTTCTTCGGAGTCCTCAAACATACGAGATAGCGCGTCAGGCTTCGTATTTTTAGATCCGGGCCTGTAAGTAATATGAAAATTGAATCTGGAAAAGAACAGGGCCCATCTTGCCTGCCGTGGGCGTAGACGCTTGGCAGTCCTCAGATATTCCAGATTCTTGTGGTCTGTGAAAATCAATATAGGGTGTGAGGCACCTTCCAGCAGGTATCTCCATTCTTCTAGCGCTGCTTTGATAGCCAGCAGCTCTCGATCCCCGATATCGTAATTCTTCTCTGCTGGGGTGAGTTTCCTCGAGAAGAATGCTACGGGATGGAGTAACTCTTTGGTGCCTTTCCGCTGAGACAGGATGGATCCTACCGCATTCTCCGATGCATCTACCTCCAAGATGTAGGGCAGGGCCGCGTCCGGGTGGCCCAGGATGGGTGCCGAGGTAAACAGCTTTTTCAGAGCTTCGAAAGCTTTTTGAGCCTCTGGTGTCCATTTGAACCGGGTTCCAAGTTTGGTTAGTTGGGTAATGGGGGAGACCAGACCCGAGAAGTTTTTGATGAACTTCCGATAAAAGTTCGCGAACCCTATAAACCGTTGGACACCTTTTTTGTCCGTGGGTTCAGGCCAATCTAAAATTGCAGAGACCTTCTGGGGGTCCATCGCGACCCCCGCAGTGGAGATAATCAGGCCTAGGAACGTGATGCTAGATTGCTCAAAGCAACATTTCTCCGCCTTAGCATATAACCCATGCTGCCGCAATCGCCCCAAAACTTTCGCCACATGTATCCTATGATCCTCTAGAGAGGGTGAAAAAATTAGTATGTCGTCCAAGTAGACGATAACGAAGACATCCAAAAAATCCCTGAAGATGTCGTTCACAAAGTGTTGGAAGGTGGCTGGTGCATTGCACAGCCCAAATGGCATGACCAAGTATTCAAAGTGGCCAAACCGGGTATGGAAAGCAGTTTTCCACTCGTCCCCCTCTCTTATGCGTACCAGGTTATAGGCCCCCCTTAAATCAAGTTTTGTGAATATGACTGCAGCCTTTAGGCTCTGAAACAGTTCTGGTACCAATGGCAATGGGTAACGATTTTTTATCGTGACCCTGTTCAACTCCCGGTAGTCAATACAAGGTCTCAGGGTTTTGTCTTTTTTCTCCACGAAGAAGATTCCCGCTCCTGCTGGAGAAGTGGAGGGGCGGATGAATCCCTTCTGGAGGCTGTCCTCGATATATTCCTTCAGGGCCCCCAATTCAAGCTCAGATAGGGGGAAAATACGCCCAAAAGGGATTTCAGAGCCTGGTAACAGGTCGATTGGACAGTCATACGGGCGGTGGGGGGGCAGAGTGTCGGCTCCCCGCTTACTGAACACATCCAGGAACCCATGATAGGCTGCGGGAATAACCTGTTTCAAGTCGGAGTCTCCTTCGGAGCAAAGGAGAACTCGGGGCCCCGCGGGGCCCGAAGTGCGACAATGTTCCCGACAGTATGGGGAAGGGAACGAGATTGACCCGGTCTCCCAGTCAATCTGGGGGTTATGGGCCCGTAACCATGGGAGCCCCAGAATGACTGGGAAAAGAGGTGATGCAATAGCGTCCAGGCGGAGGAACTCCTGGTGCTGGTTGGCAATGATAGTGGCAATGGGGGGAGTTTCCTGATTAACTACCCCCGATTTTATCTGGGAACCATCAGCCAAAAAGATGTTGAAGCCCTTCTGTCTGTGTTGGAGAGGGATACCCTGTTGGTGAGCAAACTCTAGATCCAGGAAACAGCTGCATGCCCCCGAATCAACTATGGCTGTCACCTCCACGATCTTTCCTGGAAGCTGAAAGGAGAGGGGCACTACTAAGTATTGCGAAGGACAGGTATTGCTAACAGACAAGGAAGAAAAACGGGTGCACTTACTCGTTTTTTGAGGGCAGGATCGCACCATATGACCAGCTTCACCGCAGTAAAGGCAGAGGTTCTGGGCTCGTCTGCGCTGGCGTTCCTCCGGTGATAATTTAGGCCGTGCCAGACCTAGCTGCATAGGTTCCGGGACATCTCCTGGTGGTGGGTTCTGGATGCTTTGTCGGGTTGGTGGGCTGGGGACTAGGAATGGACCCCAGGTATTTCCGCGACCCTGGCCGGACCTCTCAAGCCTGCGTTCCCGCAGTCTTCGGTCAATCTTAATTGTCAGGGCAATAAGGTCTTCTAGAGACTCGGGAACCTCCACCCGGGCCAGCTCATCTTTCAAGGGATCGGAGAGTCCCATACGGAACTGGTGCAATAGAGCGAACTCATTCCAGCGTGTGTCCCCCATCCACCGCCTGAAATCAGAGGCGTATTCCTCTGCCGCCCGCCGGCCCTGTCGGAGCACATATAAGGTCGCTTCGGCAGAGGCTGCCCGCTGTGGGTCATCATACAAGATGGCCATTGCTTCAAAGAAACTATTGACCGATCCCAGGTGAGGATCATTGTTTCCCCTTAGCCGGTGGGCCCAATCCTGGGGTTCACCCTGTAGTAGTGAAATAATGAATCCTACCTTCACGTTTTCGGTCAGGAAGGTACGGGGTTGTAGCTCAAAGAACAAGAGACAGGAGTCGCGGAATGACCGGAAGCGTGTGCGGTCCCCGTGAAAACGCTCCGGTAGGGGTACTCGGGGTTCTACCATAGGGAGCGGGGCGGAAGCCCCTGAGGCTGGCTCCTGAGCTACCAGGGCCGGGGGTGCAGAAACCGGGGCCTGTGGGGCAGGATCAGAAATAGAGCCAGTCTGGATGCGATTCTCCAGCTGCATGCATCTGTCCTGCAGGACCGTTACGGCCTGCGTCAAAGTAGCTAGGTGCCTGCAAATTTCCTCTAACGGGGAGGGCCCTCCTCTAGGCTCAGTCATGGCCTTTTGGTACTGTAAGGGACCGCCCGGCGGTACCACTAGCACTCCACTGGTCGGATGTTCCCAGCGCACGGAGTCTAAGCCCCAGGGTACTTGTTCACCAGGGCCCCTGATGGTGGGGATGGACTTGGAGTACCCCAGGACCAGGTCGTGACTACTGAGGACACCCGTCAGTGGTAGGGGTATTCGCCAGGGGCTCCCACGGGAGAGAGCCAGGTATGAGGAGGTCTGGAGACCCCGTAGAGAGGGACGGATGGATGGATGGATGGCTGAGTAGGAGCAGGGTCATACAAGCCGGGTCGGTAACTATGGGGACGGTGCGGTACAGAGCAGCGGGCAGAGAATAATCGGGTCACACGCCAGGTCAGCAACAGCAGGTCAGATCCAATAGGGGGCATACAGGAGAGAGGTCAGGCAAGCAAGGGTCAAAACAGGAGAAAACAGCAAGGTCAGGGCACAATCCGGGTCAGCAACTTACTTCAGACAGGTTCACAGGTTCACAGGATACAAAAGACCAAAAGGCACTGAATGACAGCTCAGGGCCGTTTAAATATCCCGCCCTGCGCTGTCATTGGTGCCAGGCGCGCGCCCGCGGTCACTACTGCGCATGCGCGAACCTGATTGCCGCGGTCGGCCAAGTCCCGGCGCTCGCGTACAGGGAGGTGTACTGCGCCTGCGCCGGGACCAGCGGCGCGACGATCCCCGACAGTAAGCCTCACTTCATACTTTCTAATCAAAATCATTTTTTTTCAGATAAGAGAAGATCTTGGTTACTTTTGTCCCTATTTACATGACCCAAAACAAAGCACTATCTTGTGTTCCATTGCTGGTGAGAAAGTGCTTCCTGTTTTGGGCAATGTGGGAACTGGGTTAAACCTTCCAGATGAAATGAGGAGCATCAGAGTGGACAGTCCTCTACTTTCAATGCTTTCAACTCAGTCAAAGCAGAGCACTGTACCTTATTAGAAAAATCTCGGCTTTAAAACCTTGTTTTTTAACATGTAAGTGTCACCTTGTTTGACCAAGGTGAGAAGCAGATTATCTGCATCCACAGCCACAATGCCTATCCCTAACAGCCATTTCAGACATATTAGCGCGCAAAACTCCAAACGGAGCACTTTTCTGTGATGACGTATTGGAAGTGTGCTCTTCTGTTTGGGGTATTGTGTGACCAGACTTACTTGGATAGAACATTCATGAAGTTACTTGGAGAAAGCTCAATTTCATTAAAACGTTTCTCATGAAACCTAGGAATCAACATAAAAATCATCAAGGTTCTTGGTTTGACAATTGTGAACTATGTTTAGGGTTAGATAGCAATATTATTTCCAAGAGTTATTTTTGGTAGACCGGAGTGATCAAGTGAAAATTTGCTTTTATCCTTGTGATTTTTATGTCTGCAGATAAGTCAAATGAAAGCACTTTCTTATATGTTGGGATTTCACTGAGTGCTTTTTGTTTGGTTCGTCTTTAAACTGAATTCTCATATTCTTTTTCATTGGTTAAGCGATCTGAAACATATTTGGGATGGAAGCAGGACTATTGCTTTGCATAGCTAAATGTGTTTTATTTTCTAAACACTCTTTCTGATTCTTTTAAATCATTTTAAACAAAATAATGTCAAAGAATTTAGGAAGAGATGCTCCTTGGTACAGTGCTTTTTGGTGGCTTTTTTCTATACCCTGTGACTTTGGATTTTGGCTTTCATAGTTGCAAGTTACAATATGGAAGTTAACATACCCATTGGGATGTATAACCTACAATACCATTGGTTCATAGAGTTCTCAAGAAGTTTAAAATCCTGCAAATTTTTGAATATGCTAACTTACAACAGCTTTTAGCTGAAACCAAGCTGTCTGCATCTTCTATATTTTAAATTTCAGAAATATTCCTCAGGTGAAAGGTATAAAATATATAGAGTTCTCCTGCTCACACATTCCAATTTTACTTCATAATCAAAACTGCTAAGATTAGCTGTTGCTTAAACCTCTGAATAGAGTTTACATTACCAAAAACGCCCTATTGTTATGCTGAGATTGCAACTGGTACCACCTGTGGCTTTGAGAGGCAAGGCCCTATTTACATTTGACCCACTGGAATGTCCTCTCTCTGCAACACAAAAGAAAACTTACCTGGGTATTCATTGGATAATGGAGTATTCCCCCTTGCTTATAAAGGCCTGGAAGTTAGAGAGAAGTAAGTGTTTAAAGAAGACCTGAAGATAACTCAAAACCATCGCTGTTTTCAACCATGAGGTAAGCCTCACTTCATACTTTCTAATCAAAATCATTTTTTTTTCAGATAAGAGAAGATCTTGGTTACTTTTGTCCCTATTTACATGACCCAAAACAAAGCACTATCTTGTGTTCCATTGCTGGTGAGAAAGTGCTTCCTGTTTTGGGCAATGTGGGAACTGGGTTAAACCTTCCAGATGAAATGAGGAGCATCAGAGTGGACAGTCCTCTACTTTCAATGCTTTCAACTCAGTCAAAGCAGAGCACTGTACCTTATTAGAAAAATCTCGGCTTTAAAACCTTGTTTTTTAACATGTAAGTGTCACCTTGTTTGACCAAGGTGAGAAGCAGATTATCTGCATCCACAGCCACAATGCCTATCCCTAACAGCCATTTCAGACATATTAGCGCGCAAAACTCCAAACGGAGCACTTTTCTGTGATGACGTATTGGAAGTGTGCTCTTCTGTTTGGGGTATTGTGTGACCAGACTTACTTGGATAGAACATTCATGAAGTTACTTGGAGAAAGCTCAATTTCATTAAAACGTTTCTCATGAAACCTAGGAATCAACATAAAAATCATCAAGGTTCTTGGTTTGACAATTGTGAACTATGTTTAGGGTTAGATAGCAATATTATTTCCAAGAGTTATTTTTGGTAGACCGGAGTGATCAAGTGAAAATTTGCTTTTATCCTTGTGATTTTTATGTCTGCAGATAAGTCAAATGAAAGCACTTTCTTATATGTTGGGATTTCACTGAGTGCTTTTTGTTTGGTTGGTCTTTAAACTGAATTCTCATATTCTTTTTCATTGGTTAAGCGATCTGAAACATATTTGGGATGGAAGCAGGACTATTGCTTTGCATAGCTAAATGTGTTTTATTTTCTAAACACTCTTTCTGATTCTTTTAAATCATTTTAAACAAAATGCTGTCAAAGAATTTAGGAAGAGATGCTCCTTGGTACAGTGCTTTTTGGTGGCTTTTTTCTATACCCTGTGACTTTGGATTTTGGCTTTCATAGTTGCAAGTTACAATATGGAAGTTAACATACCCATTGGGATGTATAACCTACAATACCATTGGTTCATAGAGTTCTCAAGAAGTTTAAAATCCTGCACATTTTTGAATATGCTAACTTACAACAGCTTTTTAGCTGAAACCAAGCTGTCTGCATCTTCTATATTTTAAATTTCAGAAATATTCCTCAGGTGAAAGGTATAAAATATATAGAGTTCTCCTGCTCACACATTCCGATTTTACTTCATAATCAAAACTGCTGAGATTAGCTGTTGCTTAAACCTCTGAATAGAGTTTACATTACCAAAAACGCCCTATTGTTATGCTGAGATTGCAACTGGTACCACCTGTGGCTTTGAGAGGCAAGGCCCTATTTACATTTGACCCACTGGAATGTCCTCTCTCTGCAACACAAAAGAAAACTTACCTGGGTATTCATTGGATAATGGAGTATTCCCCCTTGCTTATAAAGGCCTGGAAGTTAGAGAGAAGTAAGTGTTTAAAGAAGACCTGAAGATAACTCAAAACCATCGCTGTTTTCAACCATGAGGTAAGCCTCACTTCATACTTTCTAATCAAAATCATTTTTTTTCAGATAAGAGAAGATCTTGGATACTTTTGTCCCTATTTACATGACCCAAAACAAAGCACTATCTTGTGTTCCATTGCTGGTGAGAAAGTGCTTCCTGTTTTGGGCAATGTGGGAACTGGGTTAAACCTTCCAGATGAAATGAGGAGCATCAGAGTGGCCAGTCCTCTACTTTCAATGCTTTCAACTCAGTCAAAGCAGAGCACTGTACCTTATTAGAAAAATCTCGGCTTTAAAACCTTGTTTTTTAACATGTAAGTGTCACCTTGTTTGACCAAGGTGAGAAGCAGATTATCTGCAACCACAGCCACAATGCCTTTCCCTAACAGCCATTTCAGACATATTAGCGCGCAAAACTCCAAACGGAGCACTTTTCTGTGATGACGTATTGGAAGTGTGCTCTTCTGTTTGGGGTATTGTGTGACCAGACTTACTTGGATAGAACATTCATGAAGTTACTTGGAGAAAGCTCAATTTCATTAAAACGTTTCTCATGAAACCTAGGAATCAACATAAAAATCATCAAGGTTCTTGGTTTGACAATTGTGAACTATGTTTAGGGTTAGATAGCAATATTTTTTCCAAGAGTTATTTTTGGTAGACCGGAGTGATCAAGTGGAAATTTGCTTTTATCCTTGTGATTTTTATGTCTGCAGATAAGTCAAATGAAAGCACTTTCTTATATGTTGGGATTTCACTGAGTGCTTTTTGTTTGGTTGGTCTTTAAACTGTGAATACTCATATTCTTTTTCATTGGTTAAGTGATTTGAAACATATTTGGGATGGAAGCAGGACTATTGCTTTGCATAGCTAAATGTGTTTTTTTTTCTAAACACTCTTTCTGATTCTTTTAAATCATTTTAAACAAAATGCTGTCAAAGAATTTAGGAAGAGATGCTCCTTGGTACAGTGCTTTTTGGTGGCTTTTTTCTATACCCTGTGACTTTGGATTTTGGCTTTCATAGTTGCAAGTTACAATATGGAAGTTAACATACCCATTGGGATGTATAACCTACAATACCATTGGTTCATAGAGTTCTCAAGAAGTTTAAAATCCTGCACATTTTTGAATATGCTAACTTACAACAGCTTTTTAGCTGAAACCAAGCTGTCTGCATCTTCTATATTTTAAATTTCAGAAATATTCCTCAGGTGAAAGGTATAAAATATATAGAGTTCTCCTGCTCACACATTCCGATTTTACTTCATAATCAAAACTGCTAAGATTAGCTGTTGCTTAAACCTCTGAATAGAGTTTACATTACCAAAAACGCCCTATTGTTATGCTGAGATTGCAACTGGTACCACCTGTGGCTTTGAGAGGCAAGGCCCTATTTACATTTGACCCACTGGAATGTCCTCTCTCTGCAACACAAAAGAAAACTTACCTGGGTATTCATTGGATAATGGAGTATTCCCCCTTGCTTATAAAGGCCTGGAAGTTAGAGAGAAGTAAGTGTTTAAAGAAGACCTGAAGATAACTCAAAACCATCGCTGTTTTCAACCATGAGGTAAGCCTCACTTCATACTTTCTAATCAAAATCATTTTTTTTTCAGATAAGAGAAGATCTTGGTTACTTTTGTCCCTATTTACATGACCCAAAACAAAGCACTATCTTGTGTTCCATTGCTGGTGAGAAAGTGCTTCCTGTTTTGGGCAATGTGGGAACTGGGTTAAACCTTCCAGATGAAATGAGGAGCATCAGAGTGGCCAGTCCTCTACTTTCAATGCTTTCAACTCAGTCAAAGCAGAGCACTGTACCTTATTAGAAAAATCTCGGCTTTAAAACCTTGTTTTTTAACATGTAAGTTTCACCTTGTTTGACCAAGGTGAGAAGCAGATTATCTGCATCCACAGCCACAATGCCTATCCCTAACAGCCATTTCAGACATATTAGCGCGCAAAACTCCAAACGGAGCACTTTTCTGTGATGACGTATTGGAAGTGTGCTCTTCTGTTTGGGGTATTGTGTGACCAGACTTACTTGGATAGAACATTCATGAAGTTACTTGGAGAAAGCTCAATTTCATTAAAACGTTTCTCATGAAACCTAGGAATCAACATAAAAATCATCAAGGTTCTTGGTTTGACAATTGTGAACTATGTTTAGGGTTAGATAGCAATATTATTTCCAAGAGTTATTTTTGGTAGACCGGAGTGATCAAGTGAAAATTTGCTTTTATCCTTGTGATTTTTATGTCTGCAGATAAGTCAAATGAAAGCACTTTCTTATATGTTGGGATTTCACTGAGTGCTTTTTGTTTGGTTGGTCTTTAAACTGAATTCTCATATTCTTTTTCATTGGTTAAGCGATCTGAAACATATTTGGGATGGAAGCAGGACTATTGCTTTGCATAGCTAAATGTGTTTTATTTTCTAAACACTCTTTCTGATTCTTTTAAATCATTTTAAACAAAATGCTGTCAAAGAATTTAGGAAGAGATGCTCCTTGGTACAGTGCTTTTTGGTGGCTTTTTTCTATACCCTGTGACTTTGGATTTTGGCTTTCATAGTTGCAAGTTACAATATGGAAGTTAACATACCCATTGGGATGTATAACCTACAATACCATTGGTTCATAGAGTTCTCAAGAAGTTTAAAATCCTGCACATTTTTGAATATGCTAACTTACAACAGCTTTTTAGCTGAAACCAAGCTGTCTGCATCTTCTATATTTTAAATTTCAGAAATATTCCTCAGGTGAAAGGTATAAAATATATAGAGTTCTCCTGCTCACACATTCCGATTTTACTTCATAATCAAAACTGCTGAGATTAGCTGTTGCTTAAACCTCTGAATAGAGTTTACATTACCAAAAACGCCCTATTGTTATGCTGAGATTGCAACTGGTACCACCTGTGGCTTTGAGAGGCAAGGCCCTATTTACATTTGACCCACTGGAATGTCCTCTCTCTGCAACACAAAAGAAAACTTACCTGGGTATTCATTGGATAATGGAGTATTCCCCCTTGCTTATAAAGGCCTGGAAGTTAGAGAGAAGTAAGTGTTTAAAGAAGACCTGAAGATAACTCAAAACCATCGCTGTTTTCAACCATGAGGTAAGCCTCACTTCATACTTTCTAATCAAAATCATTTTTTTTCAGATAAGAGAAGATCTTGGATACTTTTGTCCCTATTTACATGACCCAAAACAAAGCACTATCTTGTGTTCCATTGCTGGTGAGAAAGTGCTTCCTGTTTTGGGCAATGTGGGAACTGGGTTAAACCTTCCAGATGAAATGAGGAGCATCAGAGTGGCCAGTCCTCTACTTTCAATGCTTTCAACTCAGTCAAAGCAGAGCACTGTACCTTATTAGAAAAATCTCGGCTTTAAAACCTTGTTTTTTAACATGTAAGTGTCACCTTGTTTGACCAAGGTGAGAAGCAGATTATCTGCAACCACAGCCACAATGCCTTTCCCTAACAGCCATTTCAGACATATTAGCGCGCAAAACTCCAAACGGAGCACTTTTCTGTGATGACGTATTGGAAGTGTGCTCTTCTGTTTGGGGTATTGTGTGACCAGACTTACTTGGATAGAACATTCATGAAGTTACTTGGAGAAAGCTCAATTTCATTAAAACGTTTCTCATGAAACCTAGGAATCAACATAAAAATCATCAAGGTTCTTGGTTTGACAATTGTGAACTATGTTTAGGGTTAGATAGCAATATTATTTCCAAGAGTTATTTTTGGTAGACCGGAGTGATCAAGTGGAAATTTGCTTTTATCCTTGTGATTTTTATGTCTGCAGATAAGTCAAATGAAAGCACTTTCTTATATGTTGGGATTTCACTGAGTGCTTTTTGTTTGGTTGGTCTTTAAACTGTGAATACTCATATTCTTTTTCATTGGTTAAGTGATTTGAAACATATTTGGGATGGAAGCAGGACTATTGCTTTGCATAGCTAAATGTGTTTTTTTTTCTAAACACTCTTTCTGATTCTTTTAAATCATTTTAAACAAAATGCTGTCAAAGAATTTAGGAAGAGATGCTCCTTGGTACAGTGCTTTTTGGTGGCTTTTTTCTATACCCTGTGACTTTGGATTTTGGCTTTCATAGTTGCAAGTTACAATATGGAAGTTAACATACCCATTGGGATGTATAACCTACAATACCATTGGTTCATAGAGTTCTCAAGAAGTTTAAAATCCTGCACATTTTTGAATATGCTAACTTACAACAGCTTTTTAGCTGAAACCAAGCTGTCTGCATCTTCTATATTTTAAATTTCAGAAATATTCCTCAGGTGAAAGGTATAAAATATATAGAGTTCTCCTGCTCACACATTCCGATTTTACTTCATAATCAAAACTGCTGAGATTAGCTGTTGCTTAAACCTCTGAATAGAGTTTACATTACCAAAAACGCCCTATTGTTATGCTGAGATTGCAACTGGTACCACCTGTGGCTTTGAGAGGCAAGGCCCTATTTACATTTGACCCACTGGAATGTCCTCTCTCTGCAACACAAAAGAAAACTTACCTGGGTATTCATTGGATAATGGAGTATTCCCCCTTGCTTATAAAGGCCTGGAAGTTAGAGAGAAGTAAGTGTTTAAAGAAGACCTGAAGATAACTCAAAACCATCGCTGTTTTCAACCATGAGGTAAGCCTCACTTCATACTTTCTAATCAAAATCATTTTTTTTCAGATAAGAGAAGATCTTGGATACTTTTGTCCCTATTTACATGACCCAAAACAAAGCACTATCTTGTGTTCCATTGCTGGTGAGAAAGTGCTTCCTGTTTTGGGCAATGTGGTAACTGGGTTAAACCTTCCAGATGAAATGAGGAGCATCAGAGTGGCCAGTCCTCTACTTTCAATGCTTTTAACTCAGTCAAAGCAGAGCACTGTACCTTATTAGAAAAATCTCGGCTTTAAAACCTTGTTTTTTAACATGTAAGTGTCACCTTGTTTGACCAAGGTGAGAAGCAGATTATCTGCAACCACAGCCACAATGCCTTTCCCTAACAGCCATTTCAGACATATTAGCGCGCAAAACTCCAAACGGAGCACTTTTCTGTGATGACGTATTGGAAGTGTGCTCTTCTGTTTGGGGTATTGTGTGACCAGACTTACTTGGATAGAACATTCATGAAGTTACTTGGAGAAAGCTCAATTTCATTAAAACGTTTCTCATGAAACCTAGGAATCAACATAAAAATCATCAAGGTTCTTGGTTTGACAATTGTGAACTATGTTTAGGGTTAGATAGCAATATTATTTCCAAGAGTTATTTTTGGTAGACCGGAGTGATCAAGTGGAAATTTGCTTTTATCCTTGTGATTTTTATGTCTGCAGATAAGTCAAATGAAAGCACTTTCTTATATGTTGGGATTTCACTGAGTGCTTTTTGTTTGGTTGGTCTTTAAACTGAATTCTCATATTCTTTTTCATTGGTTAAGCGATCTGAAACATATTTGGGATGGAAGCAGGACTATTGCTTTGCATAGCTAAATGTGTTTTATTTTCTAAACACTCTTTCTGATTCTTTTAAATCATTTTAAACAAAATGCTGTCAAAGAATTTAGGAAGAGATGCTCCTTGGTACAGTGCTTTTTGGTGGCTTTTTTCTATACCCTGTGACTTTGGATTTTGGCTTTCATAGTTGCAAGTTACAATATGGAAGTTAACATACCCATTGGGATGTATAACCTACAATACCATTGGTTCATAGAGTTCTCAAGAAGTTTAAAATCCTGCAAATTTTTGAATATGCTAACTTACAACAGCTTTTAGCTGAAACCAAGCTGTCTGCATCTTCTATATTTTAAATTTCAGAAATATTCCTCAGGTGAAAGGTATAAAATATATAGAGTTCTCCTGCTCACACATTCCGATTTTACTTCATAATCAAAACTGCTAAGATTAGCTGTTGCTTAAACCTCTGAATAGAGTTTACATTACCAAAAACGCCCTATTGTTATGCTGAGATTGCTGGTACCACCTGTGGCTTTGAGAGGCAAGGCCCTATTTACATTTGACCCACTGGAATGTCCTCCCTCTGCAACACAAAAGAAAACTTACCTGGGTATTCATTGGATAATGGAGTATTCCCCCTTGCTTATAAAGGCCTGGAAGTTAGAGAGAAGTAAGTGTTTAAAGAAGACCTGAAGATAACTCAAAACCATCGCTGTTTTCAACCATGAGGTAAGCCTCACTTCATACTTTCTAATCAAAATCATTTTTTTTCAGATAAGAGAAGATCTTGGATACTTTTGTCCCTATTTACATGACCCAAAACAAAGCACTATCTTGTGTTCCATTGCTGGTGAGAAAGTGCTTCCTGTTTTGGGCAATGTGGGAACTGGGTTAAACCTTCCAGATGAAATGAGGAGCATCAGAGTGGCCAGTCCTCTACATTCAATGCTTTCAACTCAGTCAAAGCAGAGCACTGTACCTTATTAGAAAAATCTCGGCTTTAAAACCTTGTTTTTTAACATGTAAGTGTCACCTTGTTTGACCAAGGTGAGAAGCAGATTATCTGCAACCACAGCCACAATGCCTTTCCCTAACAGCCATTTCAGACATATTAGCGTGCAAAACTCCAAACGGAGCACTTTTCTGTGATGACGTATTGGAAGTGTGCTCTTCTGTTTGGGGTATTGTGTGACCAGACTTACTTGGATAGAACATTCATGAAGTTACTTGGAGAAAGCTCAATTTCATTAAAACGTTTCTCATGAAACCTAGGAATCAACATAAAAATCATCAAGGTTCTTGGTTTGACAATTGTGAACTATGTTTAGGGTTAGATAGCAATATTATTTCCAAGAGTTATTTTTGGTAGACCGGAGTGATCAAGTGGAAATTTGCTTTTATCCTTGTGATTTTTATGTCTGCAGATAAGTCAAATGAAATCACTTTCTTATATGTTGGGATTTCACTGAGTGCTTTTTGTTTGGTTGGTCTTTAAACTGTGAATACTCATATTCTTTTTCATTGGTTAAGTGATTTGAAACATATTTGGGATGGAAGCAGGACTATTGCTTTGCATAGCTAAATGTGTTTTATTTTCTAAACACTCTTTCTGATTCTTTTAAATCATTTTAAACAAAATGCTGTCAAAGTATTTAGGAAGAGATGCTCCTTGGTACAGTGCTTTTTGGTGGCTTTTTTCTATACCCTGTGACTTTGGATTTTGGCTTTCATAGTTGCAAGTTACAATATGGAAGTTAACATACCCATTGGGATGTATAACCTACAATACCATTGGTTCATAGAGTTCTCAAGAAGTTTAAAATCCTGCAAATTTTTGAATATGCTAACTTACAACAGCTTTTAGCTGAAACCAAGCTGTCTGCATCTTCTATATTTTAAATTTCAGAAATATTCCTCAGGTGAAAGGTATAAAATATATAGAGTTCTCCTGCTCACACATTCGGATTTTACTTCATAATCAAAACTGCTAAGATTAGCTGTTGCTTAAACCTCTGAATAGAGTTTACATTACCAAAAAAGCCCTATTGTTATGCTGAGATTGCAACTGGTACCACCTGTGGCTTTGAGAGGCAAGGCCCTATTTACATTTACCCACTGGAATGTCCTCCCTCTGCAACACATATGAAAACTTACCTGGGTATTCATTGGATAATGGAGTATTCCCCCTTGCTTATAAAGGCCTGGAAGTTAGAGAGAAGTAAGTGTTTAAAGAAGACCTGAAGATAACTCAAAACCATCGCTGTTTTCAACCATGAGGTAAGCCTCACTTCATACTTTCTAATCAAAATCATTTTTTTTCAGATAAGAGAAGATCTTGGATACTTTTGTTCCTATTTACATGACCCAAAACAAAGCACTATCTTGTGTTCCATTGCTGGTGAGAAAGTGCTTCCTGTTTTGGGCAATGTGGGAACTGGGTTAAACCTTCCAGATGAAACGAGGAGCATCAGAGTGGCCAGTCCTCTACTCTCAATGCTTTCAACTCAGTCAAAGCAGAGCACTGTACCTTGTTAGAAAAATCTCGGCTTTAAAACCTTGTTTTTTAACATGTAAGTGTCACCTTGTTTGACCAAGGTGAGAAGCAGATTATCTGCAACCACAGCCACAATGCCTTTCCCTAACAGCCATTTCAGACATATTAGCGTGCAAAACTCCAAACGGAGCACTTTTCTGTGATGACGTATTGGAAGTGTGCTCTTCTGTTTGGGGTATTGTGTGACCAGACTTACTTGGATAGAACATTCATGAAGTTACTTGGAGAAAGCTCAATTTCATTAAAACGTTTCTCATGAAACCTAGGAATCAACATAGAAATCATCAAGGTTCTTGCTTTGACAATTGTGAACTATGTTTAGGGTTAGATAGCAATATTATTTCCAAGAGTTATTTTTGGTAGACCGGAGTGATCAAGTAGAAATTTGCTTTTATCCTTGTGATTTTTATGTCTGCAGATAAGTCAAAGGAAAGCACTTTCTTATATGTTGGGATTTCACTGAGTGCTTTTTGTTTGGTTGGTCTTTAAACTGTGAATACTCATATTCTTTTTCATTGGTTAAGTGATTTGAAACATATTTGGGATGGAAGCAGGACTATTGTTTTGCATAGCTAAATGTGTTTTATTTTCTAAACACTCTTTCTGATTCTTTTAAATCATTTTAAACAAAATGCTGTCAAAGAATTTAGGAAGAGATGCTCCTTGGTACTGTGCTTTTTGGTGGCTTTTTTCTATACCCTGTGACTTTGGATTTTGGCTTTCATAGTTGCAAGTTACAATATGGAAGTTAACATACCCATTGGGATGTATAACCTACAATACCATTGGTTCATAGAGTTCTCAAGAAGTTTAAAATCCTGCAAATTTTTGAATATGCTAACTTACAACAGCTTTTAGCTGAAACCAAGCTGTCTGCATCTTCTATATTTTAAATTTCAGAAATATTCCTCAGATGAAAGGTATAAAATATAGGGAGTTCTCCTGCTCACACATTCGGATTTTACTTCATAATCAAAACTGCTAAGATTAGCTGTTGCTTAAACCTCTGAATAGAGTTTACATTACCAAAAACGCCCTATTGTTATGCTGAGATTGCAACTGGTACCACCTGTGGCTTTGAGAGGCAAGGCCCTATTTACATTTGACCCACTGGAATGTCCTCCCTCTGCAACACAAAAGAAAACTTACCTGGGTATTCATTGGAAAATGGTGTATTCCCCCTTGCTTTAAAGGCCTGGAAGTTAGAGAGAAGTAAGTGTTTAACGAAGACCTGAAGATAACTCAAAACCATCGCTGTTTTCAACCATGAGGTAAGCCTCACTTCATACTTTCTAATCAAAATCATTTTTTTTCAGATAAGAGAAGATCTTGGATACTTTTGTCCCTATTTACATGACCCAAAACAAAGCACTATCTTGTGTTCCATTGCTGGTGAGAAAGTGCTTCCTGTTTTGGGCAATGTGGGAACTGGGTTAAACCTTCCAGATGAAATGAGGAGCATCAGAGTGGCCAGTCCTCTACTTTCAATGCTTTCAACTCAGTCAAAGCAGAGCACTGTACCTTATTAGAAAAATCTCGGCTTTAAAACCTTGTTTTTTAACATGTAAGTGTCACCTTGTTTGACCAAGGTGAGAAGCAGATTATCTGCAACCACAGCCACAATACCTTTCCCTAACAGCCATTTCAGACATATTAGCGCGCAAAACTCCAAACGGAGCACTTTTCTGTGATGACGTATTGGAAGTGTGCTCTTCTGTTTTGGGTATTGTGTGACCAGACTTACTTGGATAGAACATTCATGAAGTTACTTGGAGAAAGCTCAATTTCATTAAAACGTTTCTCATGAAACCTAGGAATCAACATAAAAATCATCAAGGTTCTTGGTTTGACAATTGTGAACTATGTTTAGGGTTAGATAGCAATATTATTTCCAAGAGTTATTTTTGGTAGACCGGAGTGATCAAGTGGAAATTTGCTTTATCCTTGTGATTTTTATGTCTGCAGATAAGTCAAATGAAAGCACTTTCTTATATGTTGGGATTTCACTGAGTGCTTTTTGTTTGGTTGGTCTTTAAACTGTGAATACTCATATTCTTTTTCATTGGTTAAGTGATTTGAAACATATTTGGGATGGAAGCAGGACTATTGCTTTGCATAGCTAAATGTGTTTTATTTTCTAAACACTCTTTCTGATTCTTTTAAATCATTTTAAACAAAATGCTGTCAAAGAATTTAGGAAGAGATGCTCCTTGGTACAGTGCTTTTTGGTGGCTTTTTTCTATACCCTGTGACTTTGGATTTTGGCTTTCATAGTTGCAAGTTACAATATGGAAGTTAACATACCCATTGTGATGTATAACCTACAATACCGTTGGTTCATAGAGTTCTCAAGAAGTTTAAAATCCTGCAAATTTTTGAATATGCTAACTTACAACAGCTTTTAGCTGAAACCAAGCTGTCTGCATCTTCTATATTTTAAATTTCAGAAATATTCCTCAGGTGAAAGGTATAAAATATATAGAGTCCTCCTGCTCACACATTCGGATTTTACTTCATAATCAAAACTGCTAAGATTAGCTGTTGCTTAAACCTCTGAATAGAGTTTACATTACCAAAAACGCCCTATTGTTATGCTGAGTTTGCAACTGGTACCACCTGTGGCTTTGAGAGGCAAGGCCCTATTTACATTTGACCCACTGGAATGTCCTCCCTCTGCAACACAAAAGAAAACTTACCTGGGTATTCATTGGAAAATGGAGTATTCCCCCTTGCTTTAAAGGCCTGGAAGTTAGAGAGAAGTAAGTGTTTAAAGAAGACCTGAAGATAACTCAAAACCATCGCTGTTTTCAACCATGAGGTAAGCCTCACTTCATACTTTCTAATCAAAATCATTTTTTTTCAGATAAGAGAAGATCTTGGATACTTTTGTCCCTATTTACATGACCCAAAACAAAGCACTATCTTGTGTTCCATTGCTGGTGAGAAAGTGCTTCCTGTTTTGGGCAATGTGGGAACTGGGTTAAACCTTCCAGATGAAATGAGGAGCATCAGAGTGGCCAGTCCTCTACTTTCAATGCTTTCAACTCAGTCAAAGCAGAGCACTGTACCTTATTAGAAAAATCTCGGCTTTAAAACCTTGTTTTTTAACATGTAAGTGTCACCTTGTTTGACCAAGGTGAGAAGCAGATTATCTGCAACCACAGCCACAATACCTTTCCCTAACAGCCATTTCAGACATATTAGCGCGCAAAACTCCAAACGGAGCACTTTTCTGTGATGACGTATTGGAAGTGTGCTCTTCTGTTTGGGGTATTGTGTGACCAGACTTACTTGGATAGAACATTCATGAAGTTACTTGGAGAAAGCTCAATTTCATTAAAACTTTTCTCATGAAACCTAGGAATCAACATAAAAATCATCAAGGTTCTTGGTTTGACAATTGTGAACTATGTTTAGGGTTAGATAGCAATATTATTTCCAAGAGTTATTTTTGGTAGACCGGAGTTATCAAGTGGAAATTTGCTTTTATCCTTGTGATTTTTATGTCTGCAGATAAGTCAAATGAAAGCACTTTCTTATATGTTGGGATTTCACTGAGTGCTTTTTGTTTGGTTGGTCTTTAAACTGTGAATACTCATATTCTTTTTCATTGGTTAAGTGATTTGAAACATATTTGGGATGGAAGCAGGACTATTGCTTTGCATAGCTAAATGTGTTTTATTTTCTAAACACTCTTTCTGATTCTTTTAAATCAATTTAAACAAAATGCTGTCAAAGAATTTAGGAAGAGATGCTCCTTGGTACAGTGCTTTTTGGTGGCTTTTTTCTATACCCTGTGACTTTGGATTTTGGCTTTCATAGTTGCAAGTTACAATATGGAAGTTAACATACCCATTGTGATGTATAACCTACAATACCATTGGTTCATAGAGTTCTCAAGAAGTTTAAAATCCTGCAAATTTTTGAATATGCTAACTTACAACAGCTTTTAGCTGAAACCAAGCTGTCTGCATCTTCTATATTTTAAATTTCAGAAATATTCCTCAGGTGAAAGGTATAAAATATATAGAGTCCTCCTGCTCACACATTCGGATTTTACTTCATAATCAAAACTGCTAAGATTAGCTGTTGCTTAAACCTCTGAATAGAGTTTACATTACCAAAAACGCCCTATTGTTATGCTGAGTTTGCAACTGGTACCACCTGTGGCTTTGAGAGGCAAGGCCCTATTTACATTTGACCCACTGGAATGTCCTCCCTCTGCAACACAAAAGAAAACTTACCTGGGTATTCATTGGAAAATGGAGTATTCCCCCTTGCTTTAAAGGCCTGGAAGTTAGAGAGAAGTAAGTGTTTAAAGAAGACCTGAAGATAACTCAAAACCATCGCTGTTTTCAACCATGAGGTAAGCCTCACTTCATACTTTCTAATCAAAATCATTTTTTTTCAGATAAGAGAAGATCTTGGATACTTTTGTCCCTATTTACATGACCCAAAACAAAGCACTATCTTGTGTTCCATTGCTGGTGAGAAAGTGCTTCCTGTTTTGGGCAATGTGGGAACTGGGTTAAACCTTCCAGATGAAATGAGGAGCATCAGAGTGGCCAGTCCTCTACTTTCAATGCTTTCAACTCAGTCAAAGCAGAGCACTGTACCTTATTAGAAAAATCTCGGCTTTAAAACCTTGTTTTTTAACATGTAAGTGTCACCTTGTTTGACCAAGGTGAGAAGCAGATTATCTGCAACCACAGCCACAATACCTTTCCCTAACAGCCATTTCAGACATATTAGCGCGCAAAACTCCAAACGGAGCACTTTTCTGTGATGACGTATTGGAAGTGTGCTCTTCTGTTTGGGGTATTGTGTGACCAGACTTACTTGGATAGAACATTCATGAAGTTACTTGGAGAAAGCTCAATTTCATTAAAACTTTTCTCATGAAACCTAGGAATCAACATAAAAATCATCAAGGTTCTTGGTTTGACAATTGTGAACTATGTTTAGGGTTAGATAGCAATATTATTTCCAAGAGTTATTTTTGGTAGACCGGAGTTATCAAGTGGAAATTTGCTTTTATCCTTGTGATTTTTATGTCTGCAGATAAGTCAAATGAAAGCACTTTCTTATATGTTGGGATTTCACTGAGTGCTTTTTGTTTGGTTGGTCTTTAAACTGTGAATACTCATATTCTTTTTCATTGGTTAAGTGATTTGAAACATATTTGGGATGGAAGCAGGACTATTGCTTTGCATAGCTAAATGTGTTTTATTTTCTAAACACTCTTTCTGATTCTTTTAAATCAATTTAAACAAAATGCTGTCAAAGAATTTAGGAAGAGATGCTCCTTGGTACAGTGCTTTTTGGTGGCTTTTTTCTATACCCTGTGACTTTGGATTTTGGCTTTCATAGTTGCAAGTTACAATATGGAAGTTAACATACCCATTGTGATGTATAACCTACAATACCATTGGTTCATAGAGTTCTCAAGAAGTTTAAAATCCTGCAAATTTTTGAATATGCTAACTTACAACAGCTTTTAGCTGAAACCAAGCTGTCTGCATCTTCTATATTTTAAATTTCAGAAATATTCCTCAGGTGAAAGGTATAAAATATATAGAGTCCTCCTGCTCACACATTCGGATTTTACTTCATAATCAAAACTGCTAAGATTAGCTGTTGCTTAAACCTCTGAATAGAGTTTACATTACCAAAAACGCCCTATTGTTATGCTGAGTTTGCAACTGGTACCACCTGTGGCTTTGAGAGGCAAGGCCCTATTTACATTTGACCCACTGGAATGTCCTCCCTCTGCAACACAAAAGAAAACTTACCTGGGTATTCATTGGAAAATGGAGTATTCCCCCTTGCTTTAAAGGCCTGGAAGTTAGAGAGAAGTAAGTGTTTAAAGAAGACCTGAAGATAACTCAAAACCATCGCTGTTTTCAACCATGAGGTAAGCCTCACTTCATACTTTCTAATCAAAATCATTTTTTTTCAGATAAGAGAAGATCTTGGATACTTTTGTCCCTATTTACATGACCCAAAACAAAGCACTATCTTGTGTTCCATTGCTGGTGAGAAAGTGCTTCCTGTTTTGGGCAATGTGGGAACTGGGTTAAACCTTCCAGATGAAATGAGGAGCATCAGAGTGGCCAGTCCTCTACTTTCAATGCTTTCAACTCAGTCAAAGCAGAGCACTGTACCTTATTAGAAAAATCTCGGCTTTAAAACCTTGTTTTTTAACATGTAAGTGTCACCTTGTTTGACCAAGGTGAGAAGCAGATTATCTGCAACCACAGCCACAATACCTTTCCCTAACAGCCATTTCAGACATATTAGCGCGCAAAACTCCAAACGGAGCACTTTTCTGTGATGACGTATTGGAAGTGTGCTCTTCTGTTTGGGGTATTGTGTGACCAGACTTACTTGGATAGAACATTCATGAAGTTACTTGGAGAAAGCTCAATTTCATTAAAACTTTTCTCATGAAACCTAGGAATCAACATAAAAATCATCAAGGTTCTTGGTTTGACAATTGTGAACTATGTTTAGGGTTAGATAGCAATATTATTTCCAAGAGTTATTTTTGGTAGACCGGAGTTATCAAGTGGAAATTTGCTTTTATCCTTGTGATTTTTATGTCTGCAGATAAGTCAAATGAAAGCACTTTCTTATATGTTGGGATTTCACTGAGTGCTTTTTGTTTGGTTGGTCTTTAAACTGTGAATACTCATATTCTTTTTCATTGGTTAAGTGATTTGAAACATATTTGGGATGGAAGCAGGACTATTGCTTTGCATAGCTAAATGTGTTTTATTTTCTAAACACTCTTTCTGATTCTTTTAAATCAATTTAAACAAAATGCTGTCAAAGAATTTAGGAAGAGATGCTCCTTGGTACATTGCTTTTTGGTGGCTTTTTTCTATACCCTGTGACTTTGGATTTTGGCTTTCATAGTTGCAAGTTACAATATGGAAGTTAACATACCCATTGGGATGTATAACCTACAATACCATTGGTTCATAGAGTTCTCAAGAAGTTTAAAATCCTGCAAATTTTTGAATATGCTAACTTACAACAGCTTTTAGCTGAAACCAAGCTGTCTGCATCTTCTATATTTTAAATTTCAGAAATATTCCTCAGGTGAAAGTTATAAAATATATAGAGTTCTCCTGCTCACACATTCGGATTTTACTTCATAATCAAAACTGCTAAGATTAGCTGTTGCTTAAACCTCTGAATAGAGTTTACATTACCAAAAACGCCCTATTGTTATGCTGAGATTGCAACTGGTATCACCTGTGGCTTTGAGAGGCAAGGCCCTATTTACATTTGACCCACTGGAATGTCCTCCCTCTGCAACACAAAAGAAAACTCACCTGGGTATTCATTGGATAATGGAGTATTCCCCCTTGCTTATAAAGGCCTGGAAGTTAGAGAGAAGTAAGTGTTTAAAGAAGACCTGAAGATAACTCAAAACCATCGCTGTTTTCAACCATGAGGTAAGCCTCACTTCATACTTTCTAATCAAAATCATTTTTTTTCAGATAAGAGAAGATCTTGCATACTTTTGTCCCTATTTACATGACCCAAAACAAAGCACTATCTTGTGTTCCATTGCTGGTGAGAAAGTGCTTCCTGTTTTGGGCAATGTGGGAACTGGGTTAAACCTTCCAGATGAAATGAGGAGCATCAGAGTGGCCAGTCCTCTACATTCAATGCTTTCAACTCAGTCAAAGCAGAGCACTGTACCTTATTAGAAAAATCTCGGCTTTAAAACCTTGTTTTTTAACATGTAAGTGTCACCTTGTTTGACCAAGGTGAGAAGCAGATTATCTGCAACCACAGCCACAATGCCTTTCCCTAACAGCCATTTCAGACATATTAGCGCGCAAAACTCCAAACGGAGCACTTTTCTGTGATGACGTATTGGAAGTGTGCTCTTCTGTTTGGGGTATTGTGTGACCAGACTTACTTGGATAGAACATTCATGAAGTTACTTGGAGAAAGCTCAATTTCATTAAAACGTTTCTCATGAAACCTAGGAATCAACATAAAAATCATCAAGGTTCTTGGTTTGACAATTGTGAACTATGTTTAGGGTTAGATAGCAATATTATTTCCAAGAGTTATTTTTGGTAGACCGGAGTGATCAAGTGGAAATTTGCTTTTATCCTTGTGATTTTTATGTCTGCAGATAAGTCAAATGAAAGCACTTTCTTATATGTTGGGATTTCACTGAGTGCTTTTTGTTTGGTTGGTCTTTAAACTGTGAATACTCATATTCTTTTTCATTGGTTAAGTGATTTGAAACATATTTGGGATGGAAGCAGGACTATTGCTTTGCATAGCTAAATGTGTTTTATTTTCTAAACACTCTTTCTGATTCTTTTAAATCATTTTAAACAAAATGCTGTCAAAGAATTTAGGAAGAGATGCTCTTTGGTACAGTGCTTTTTGGTGGCTTTTTTCTATACCCTGTGACTTTGGATTTTGGCTTTCATAGTTGCAAGTTACAATATGGAAGTTAACATACCCATTGGGATGTATAACCTACAATACCATTGGTTCATAGAGTTCTCAAGAAGTTTAAAATCCTGCAAATTTTTGAATATGCTAACTTACAACAGCTTTTAGCTGAAACCAAGCTGTCTGCATCTTCTATATTTTAAATTTCAGAAATATTCCTCAGGTGAAAGGTATAAAATATATAGAGTTCTCCTGCTCACACATTCGGATTTTACTTCATAATCAAAACTGCTAAGATTAGCTGTTGCTTAAACCTCTGAATAGAGTTTACATTACCAAAAACGCCCTATTGTTATGCTGAGATTGCAACTGGTACCACCTGTGGCTTTGAGAGGCAAGGCCCTATTTACATTTGACCCACTGGAATGTCCTCCCTTTGCAACACAAAAGAAAACTCACCTGGGTATTCTTTGGATAATGGAGTATTCCCCCTTGCTTATAAAGGCCTGGAAGTTAGAGAGAAGTAAGTGTTTAAAGAAGACCTGAAGATAACTCAAAACCATCGCTGTTTTCAACCATGAGGTAAGCCTCACTTCATACTTTCTAATCAAAATCATTTTTTTTCAGATAAGAGAAGATCTTGGATACTTTTGTCCCTATTTACATGACCCAAAACAAAGCACTATCTTGTGTTCCATTGCTGGTGAGAACGTGCTTCCTGTTTTGGGCAATGTGGGAACTGGGTTAAACTTTCCAGATGAAATGAGGAGCATCAGAGTGGCCAGTCCTCTACTTTCAATGCTTTCAACTCAGTCAAAGCAGAGCACTGTACCTTATTAGAAAAATCTCGGCTTTAAAACCTTGTTTTTTAACATGTAAGTGTCACCTTGTTTGACCAAGGTGAGAAGCAGATTATCTGCAACCACAGCCACAATGCCTTTCCCTAACAGCCATTTCAGACATATTAGCGCGCAAAACTCCAAACGGAGCACTTTTCTGTGATGACGTATTGGAAGTGTGCTCTTCTGTTTGGGGTATTGTGTGACCAGACTTACTTGGATAGAACATTCATGAAGTTACATGGAGAAAGCTCAATTTCATTAAAACTTTTCTCATGAAAACTAGGAATCAACATAAAAATAATCAAGGTTCTTGGTTTGACAATTGTGAACTATGTTTAGGGTTAGATAGCAATATTATTTCCAAGAGTTATTTTTGGTAGACCGGAGTGATCAAGTGGAAATTTGCTTTATCCTTGTGATTTTTATGTCTGCAGATAAGTCAAATGAAAGCACTTTCTTATATGTTGGGATTTCACTGAGTGCTTTTTGTTTGGTTGGTCTTTAAACTGTGAATACTCATATTCTTTTTCATTGGTTAAGTGATTTGAAACATATTTGGGATGGAAGCAGGACTATTGCTTTGCATAGCTAAATGTGTTTTATTTTCTAAACACTCTTTCTGATTCTTTTAAATCATTTTAAACAAAATGCTGTCAAAGAATTTAGGAAGAGATGCTCCTTGGTACAGTGCTTTTTGGTGGCATTTTTCTATACCCTGTGACTTTGGATTTTGGCTTTCATAGTTGCAAGTTACAATATGGAAGTTAACATACCCATTGGGATGTATAACCTACAATACCATTGGTTCATAGAGTTCTCAAGAAGTTTAAAATCCTGCAAATTTTTGAATATGCTAACTTACAACAGCTTTTAGCTGAAACCAAGCTGTCTGCATCTTCTATATTTTAAATTTCAGAAATATTCCTCAGATGAAAGGTATAAAATATAGGGAGTTCTCCTGCTCACACATTCGGATTTTACTTCATAATCAAAACTGCTAAGATTAGCTGTTGCTTAAACCTCTGAATAGAGTTTACATTACCAAAAACGCCCTATTGTTATGCTGAGATTGCAACTGGTACCACCTGTGGCTTTGAGAGGCAAGGCCCTATTTACATTTACCCACTGGAATGTCCTCCCTCTGCAACACAAAAGAAAACTTACCTGGGTATTCATTGGACAATGGAGTATTCCCACTTGCTTATAAAGGCCTGGAAGTTAGAGAGAAGTAAGTGTTTAAAGAAGACCTGAAGATAACTCAAAACCATCGCTGTTTTCAACCATGAGGTAAGCCTCACTTCATACTTTCTAATCAAAATCATTTTTTTTCAGATAAGAGAAGATCTTGGATACTTTTGTCCCTATTTACATGACCCAAAACAAAGCACTATCTTGTGTTCCATTGCTGGTGAGAAAGTGCTTCCTGTTTTGGGCAATGTGGGAACTGGGTTAAACCTTCCAGATGAAATGAGGAGCATCAGAGTGGCCAGTCCTCTACATTCAATGCTTTCAACTCAGTCAAAGCAGAGCACTGTACCTTATTAGAAAAATCTCGGCTTTAAAACCTTGTTTTTTAACATGTAAGTGTCACCTTGTTTGACCAAGGTGAGAAGCAGATTATCTGCAACCACAGCCACAATGCCTTTCCCTAAGAGCCATTTCAGACATATTAGCGTGCAAAACTCCAAACGGAGCACTTTTCTGTGATGACGTATTGGAAGTGTGCTCTTCTGTTTGGGGTATTGTGTGACCAGACTTACTTGGATAGAACATTCATGAAGTTACTTGGAGAAAGCTCAATTTCATTAAAACGTTTCTCATGAAACCTAGGAATCAACATAAAAATCATCAAGGTTCTTGGTTTGACAATTGTGAACTATGTTTAGGGTTAGATAGCAATATTATTTCCAAGAGTTATTTTTGGTAGACCGGAGTGATCAAGTGGAAATTTGCTTTTATCCTTGTGATTTTTATGTCTGCAGATAAGTCAAATGAAAGCACTTTCTTATATGTTGGGATTTCACTGAGTGCTTTTTGTTTGGTTGGTCTTTAAACTGTGAATACTCATATTCTTTTTCATTGGTTAAGTGATTTGAAACATATTTGGGATGGAAGCAGGACTATTGCTTTGCATAGCTAAATGTGTTTTATTTTCTAAACACTCTTTCTGATTCTTTTAAATCATTTTAAACAAAATGCTGTCAAAGAATTTAGGAAGAGATGCTCCTTGGTACTGTGCTTTTTGGTGGCTTTTTTCTATACCCTGTGACTTTGGATTTTGGCTTTCATAGTTGCAAGTTACAATATGGAAGTTAACATACCCATTGGGATGTATAACCTACAATACCATTGGTTCATAGAGTTCTCAAGAAGTTTAAAATCCTGCAAATTTTTGAATATGCTAACTTACAACAGCTTTTAGCTGAAACCAAGCTGTCTGCATCTTCTATATTTTAAATTTCAGAAATATTCCTCAGGTGAAAGGTATAAAATATAGGGAGTTCTCCTGCTCACACATTCGGATTTTACTTCATAATCAAAACTGCTAAGATTAGCTGTTGCTTAAACCTCTGAATAGAGTTTACATTACCAAAAACGCCCTATTGTTATGCTGAGATTGCAACTGGTACCACCTGTGGCTTTGAGAGGCAAGGCCCTATTTACATTTGACCCACTGGAATGTCCTCCCTCTGCAACACAAAAGAAAACTTACCTGGGTATTCATTGGAAAATGGTGTATTCCCCCTTGCTTTAAAGGCCTGGAAGTTAGAGAGAAGTAAGTGTTTAACGAAGACCTGAAGATAACTCAAAACCATCGCTGTTTTCAACCATGAGGTAAGCCTCACTTCATACTTTCTAATCAAAATCATTTTTTTTCAGATAAGAGAAGATCTTGGATACTTTTGTCCCTATTTACATGACCCAAAACAAAGCACTATCTTGTGTTCCATTGCTGGTGAGAAAGTGCTTCCTGTTTTGGGCAATGTGGGAACTGGGTTAAACCTTCCAGATGAAATGAGGAGCATCAGAGTGGCCAGTCCTCTACTTTCAATGCTTTCAACTCAGTCAAAGCAGAGCACTGTACCTTATTAGAAAAATCTCGGCTTTAAAACCTTGTTTTTTAACATGTAAGTGTCACCTTGTTTGACCAAGGTGAGAAGCAGATTATCTGCAACCACAGCCACAATACCTTTCCCTAACAGCCATTTCAGACATATTAGCGCGCAAAACTCCAAACGGAGCACTTTTCTGTGATGACGTATTGGAAGTGTGCTCTTCTGTTTTGGGTATTGTGTGACCAGACTTACTTGGATAGAACATTCATGAAGTTACTTGGAGAAAGCTCAATTTCATTAAAACGTTTCTCATGAAACCTAGGAATCAACATAAAAATCATCAAGGTTCTTGGTTTGACAATTGTGAACTATGTTTAGGGTTAGATAGCAATATTATTTCCAAGAGTTATTTTTGGTAGACCGGAGTGATCAAGTGGAAATTTGCTTTATCCTTGTGATTTTTATGTCTGCAGATAAGTCAAATGAAAGCACTTTCTTATATGTTGGGATTTCACTGAGTGCTTTTTGTTTGGTTGGTCTTTAAACTGTGAATACTCATATTCTTTTTCATTGGTTAAGTGATTTGAAACATATTTGGGATGGAAGCAGGACTATTGCTTTGCATAGCTAAATGTGTTTTATTTTCTAAACACTCTTTCTGATTCTTTTAAATCATTTTAAACAAAATGCTGTCAAAGAATTTAGGAAGAGATGCTCCTTGGTACAGTGCTTTTTGGTGGCTTTTTTCTATACCCTGTGACTTTGGATTTTGGCTTTCATAGTTGCAAGTTACAATATGGAAGTTAACATACCCATTGTGATGTATAACCTACAATACCGTTGGTTCATAGAGTTCTCAAGAAGTTTAAAATCCTGCAAATTTTTGAATATGCTAACTTACAACAGCTTTTAGCTGAAACCAAGCTGTCTGCATCTTCTATATTTTAAATTTCAGAAATATTCCTCAGGTGAAAGGTATAAAATATATAGAGTCCTCCTGCTCACACATTCGGATTTTACTTCATAATCAAAACTGCTAAGATTAGCTGTTGCTTAAACCTCTGAATAGAGTTTACATTACCAAAAACGCCCTATTGTTATGCTGAGTTTGCAACTGGTACCACCTGTGGCTTTGAGAGGCAAGGCCCTATTTACATTTGACCCACTGGAATGTCCTCCCTCTGCAACACAAAAGAAAACTTACCTGGGTATTCATTGGAAAATGGAGTATTCCCCCTTGCTTTAAAGGCCTGGAAGTTAGAGAGAAGTAAGTGTTTAAAGAAGACCTGAAGATAACTCAAAACCATCGCTGTTTTCAACCATGAGGTAAGCCTCACTTCATACTTTCTAATCAAAATCATTTTTTTTCAGATAAGAGAAGATCTTGGATACTTTTGTCCCTATTTACATGACCCAAAACAAAGCACTATCTTGTGTTCCATTGCTGGTGAGAAAGTGCTTCCTGTTTTGGGCAATGTGGGAACTGGGTTAAACCTTCCAGATGAAATGAGGAGCATCAGAGTGGCCAGTCCTCTACTTTCAATGCTTTCAACTCAGTCAAAGCAGAGCACTGTACCTTATTAGAAAAATCTCGGCTTTAAAACCTTGTTTTTTAACATGTAAGTGTCACCTTGTTTGACCAAGGTGAGAAGCAGATTATCTGCAACCACAGCCACAATACCTTTCCCTAACAGCCATTTCAGACATATTAGCGCGCAAAACTCCAAACGGAGCACTTTTCTGTGATGACGTATTGGAAGTGTGCTCTTCTGTTTGGGGTATTGTGTGACCAGACTTACTTGGATAGAACATTCATGAAGTTACTTGGAGAAAGCTCAATTTCATTAAAACTTTTCTCATGAAACCTAGGAATCAACATAAAAATCATCAAGGTTCTTGGTTTGACAATTGTGAACTATGTTTAGGGTTAGATAGCAATATTATTTCCAAGAGTTATTTTTGGTAGACCGGAGTTATCAAGTGGAAATTTGCTTTTATCCTTGTGATTTTTATGTCTGCAGATAAGTCAAATGAAAGCACTTTCTTATATGTTGGGATTTCACTGAGTGCTTTTTGTTTGGTTGGTCTTTAAACTGTGAATACTCATATTCTTTTTCATTGGTTAAGTGATTTGAAACATATTTGGGATGGAAGCAGGACTATTGCTTTGCATAGCTAAATGTGTTTTATTTTCTAAACACTCTTTCTGATTCTTTTAAATCAATTTAAACAAAATGCTGTCAAAGAATTTAGGAAGAGATGCTCCTTGGTACAGTGCTTTTTGGTGGCTTTTTTCTATACCCTGTGACTTTGGATTTTGGCTTTCATAGTTGCAAGTTACAATATGGAAGTTAACATACCCATTGTGATGTATAACCTACAATACCATTGGTTCATAGAGTTCTCAAGAAGTTTAAAATCCTGCAAATTTTTGAATATGCTAACTTACAACAGCTTTTAGCTGAAACCAAGCTGTCTGCATCTTCTATATTTTAAATTTCAGAAATATTCCTCAGGTGAAAGGTATAAAATATATAGAGTCCTCCTGCTCACACATTCGGATTTTACTTCATAATCAAAACTGCTAAGATTAGCTGTTGCTTAAACCTCTGAATAGAGTTTACATTACCAAAAACGCCCTATTGTTATGCTGAGTTTGCAACTGGTACCACCTGTGGCTTTGAGAGGCAAGGCCCTATTTACATTTGACCCACTGGAATGTCCTCCCTCTGCAACACAAAAGAAAACTTACCTGGGTATTCATTGGAAAATGGAGTATTCCCCCTTGCTTTAAAGGCCTGGAAGTTAGAGAGAAGTAAGTGTTTAAAGAAGACCTGAAGATAACTCAAAACCATCGCTGTTTTCAACCATGAGGTAAGCCTCACTTCATACTTTCTAATCAAAATCATTTTTTTTCAGATAAGAGAAGATCTTGGATACTTTTGTCCCTATTTACATGACCCAAAACAAAGCACTATCTTGTGTTCCATTGCTGGTGAGAAAGTGCTTCCTGTTTTGGGCAATGTGGGAACTGGGTTAAACCTTCCAGATGAAATGAGGAGCATCAGAGTGGCCAGTCCTCTACTTTCAATGCTTTCAACTCAGTCAAAGCAGAGCACTGTACCTTATTAGAAAAATCTCGGCTTTAAAACCTTGTTTTTTAACATGTAAGTGTCACCTTGTTTGACCAAGGTGAGAAGCAGATTATCTGCAACCACAGCCACAATACCTTTCCCTAACAGCCATTTCAGACATATTAGCGCGCAAAACTCCAAACGGAGCACTTTTCTGTGATGACGTATTGGAAGTGTGCTCTTCTGTTTGGGGTATTGTGTGACCAGACTTACTTGGATAGAACATTCATGAAGTTACTTGGAGAAAGCTCAATTTCATTAAAACTTTTCTCATGAAACCTAGGAATCAACATAAAAATCATCAAGGTTCTTGGTTTGACAATTGTGAACTATGTTTAGGGTTAGATAGCAATATTATTTCCAAGAGTTATTTTTGGTAGACCGGAGTTATCAAGTGGAAATTTGCTTTTATCCTTGTGATTTTTATGTCTGCAGATAAGTCAAATGAAAGCACTTTCTTATATGTTGGGATTTCACTGAGTGCTTTTTGTTTGGTTGGTCTTTAAACTGTGAATACTCATATTCTTTTTCATTGGTTAAGTGATTTGAAACATATTTGGGATGGAAGCAGGACTATTGCTTTGCATAGCTAAATGTGTTTTATTTTCTAAACACTCTTTCTGATTCTTTTAAATCAATTTAAACAAAATGCTGTCAAAGAATTTAGGAAGAGATGCTCCTTGGTACAGTGCTTTTTGGTGGCTTTTTTCTATACCCTGTGACTTTGGATTTTGGCTTTCATAGTTGCAAGTTACAATATGGAAGTTAACATACCCATTGTGATGTATAACCTACAATACCATTGGTTCATAGAGTTCTCAAGAAGTTTAAAATCCTGCAAATTTTTGAATATGCTAACTTACAACAGCTTTTAGCTGAAACCAAGCTGTCTGCATCTTCTATATTTTAAATTTCAGAAATATTCCTCAGGTGAAAGGTATAAAATATATAGAGTCCTCCTGCTCACACATTCGGATTTTACTTCATAATCAAAACTGCTAAGATTAGCTGTTGCTTAAACCTCTGAATAGAGTTTACATTACCAAAAACGCCCTATTGTTATGCTGAGTTTGCAACTGGTACCACCTGTGGCTTTGAGAGGCAAGGCCCTATTTACATTTGACCCACTGGAATGTCCTCCCTCTGCAACACAAAAGAAAACTTACCTGGGTATTCATTGGAAAATGGAGTATTCCCCCTTGCTTTAAAGGCCTGGAAGTTAGAGAGAAGTAAGTGTTTAAAGAAGACCTGAAGATAACTCAAAACCATCGCTGTTTTCAACCATGAGGTAAGCCTCACTTCATACTTTCTAATCAAAATCATTTTTTTTCAGATAAGAGAAGATCTTGGATACTTTTGTCCCTATTTACATGACCCAAAACAAAGCACTATCTTGTGTTCCATTGCTGGTGAGAAAGTGCTTCCTGTTTTGGGCAATGTGGGAACTGGGTTAAACCTTCCAGATGAAATGAGGAGCATCAGAGTGGCCAGTCCTCTACTTTCAATGCTTTCAACTCAGTCAAAGCAGAGCACTGTACCTTATTAGAAAAATCTCGGCTTTAAAACCTTGTTTTTTAACATGTAAGTGTCACCTTGTTTGACCAAGGTGAGAAGCAGATTATCTGCAACCACAGCCACAATACCTTTCCCTAACAGCCATTTCAGACATATTAGCGCGCAAAACTCCAAACGGAGCACTTTTCTGTGATGACGTATTGGAAGTGTGCTCTTCTGTTTGGGGTATTGTGTGACCAGACTTACTTGGATAGAACATTCATGAAGTTACTTGGAGAAAGCTCAATTTCATTAAAACTTTTCTCATGAAACCTAGGAATCAACATAAAAATCATCAAGGTTCTTGGTTTGACAATTGTGAACTATGTTTAGGGTTAGATAGCAATATTATTTCCAAGAGTTATTTTTGGTAGACCGGAGTTATCAAGTGGAAATTTGCTTTTATCCTTGTGATTTTTATGTCTGCAGATAAGTCAAATGAAAGCACTTTCTTATATGTTGGGATTTCACTGAGTGCTTTTTGTTTGGTTGGTCTTTAAACTGTGAATACTCATATTCTTTTTCATTGGTTAAGTGATTTGAAACATATTTGGGATGGAAGCAGGACTATTGCTTTGCATAGCTAAATGTGTTTTATTTTCTAAACACTCTTTCTGATTCTTTTAAATCAATTTAAACAAAATGCTGTCAAAGAATTTAGGAAGAGATGCTCCTTGGTACATTGCTTTTTGGTGGCTTTTTTCTATACCCTGTGACTTTGGATTTTGGCTTTCATAGTTGCAAGTTACAATATGGAAGTTAACATACCCATTGGGATGTATAACCTACAATACCATTGGTTCATAGAGTTCTCAAGAAGTTTAAAATCCTGCAAATTTTTGAATATGCTAACTTACAACAGCTTTTAGCTGAAACCAAGCTGTCTGCATCTTCTATATTTTAAATTTCAGAAATATTCCTCAGGTGAAAGTTATAAAATATATAGAGTTCTCCTGCTCACACATTCGGATTTTACTTCATAATCAAAACTGCTAAGATTAGCTGTTGCTTAAACCTCTGAATAGAGTTTACATTACCAAAAACGCCCTATTGTTATGCTGAGATTGCAACTGGTATCACCTGTGGCTTTGAGAGGCAAGGCCCTATTTACATTTGACCCACTGGAATGTCCTCCCTCTGCAACACAAAAGAAAACTCACCTGGGTATTCATTGGATAATGGAGTATTCCCCCTTGCTTATAAAGGCCTGGAAGTTAGAGAGAAGTAAGTGTTTAAAGAAGACCTGAAGATAACTCAAAACCATCGCTGTTTTCAACCATGAGGTAAGCCTCACTTCATACTTTCTAATCAAAATCATTTTTTTTCAGATAAGAGAAGATCTTGCATACTTTTGTCCCTATTTACATGACCCAAAACAAAGCACTATCTTGTGTTCCATTGCTGGTGAGAAAGTGCTTCCTGTTTTGGGCAATGTGGGAACTGGGTTAAACCTTCCAGATGAAATGAGGAGCATCAGAGTGGCCAGTCCTCTACATTCAATGCTTTCAACTCAGTCAAAGCAGAGCACTGTACCTTATTAGAAAAATCTCGGCTTTAAAACCTTGTTTTTTAACATGTAAGTGTCACCTTGTTTGACCAAGGTGAGAAGCAGATTATCTGCAACCACAGCCACAATGCCTTTCCCTAACAGCCATTTCAGACATATTAGCGCGCAAAACTCCAAACGGAGCACTTTTCTGTGATGACGTATTGGAAGTGTGCTCTTCTGTTTGGGGTATTGTGTGACCAGACTTACTTGGATAGAACATTCATGAAGTTACTTGGAGAAAGCTCAATTTCATTAAAACGTTTCTCATGAAACCTAGGAATCAACATAAAAATCATCAAGGTTCTTGGTTTGACAATTGTGAACTATGTTTAGGGTTAGATAGCAATATTATTTCCAAGAGTTATTTTTGGTAGACCGGAGTGATCAAGTGGAAATTTGCTTTTATCCTTGTGATTTTTATGTCTGCAGATAAGTCAAATGAAAGCACTTTCTTATATGTTGGGATTTCACTGAGTGCTTTTTGTTTGGTTGGTCTTTAAACTGTGAATACTCATATTCTTTTTCATTGGTTAAGTGATTTGAAACATATTTGGGATGGAAGCAGGACTATTGCTTTGCATAGCTAAATGTGTTTTATTTTCTAAACACTCTTTCTGATTCTTTTAAATCATTTTAAACAAAATGCTGTCAAAGAATTTAGGAAGAGATGCTCTTTGGTACAGTGCTTTTTGGTGGCTTTTTTCTATACCCTGTGACTTTGGATTTTGGCTTTCATAGTTGCAAGTTACAATATGGAAGTTAACATACCCATTGGGATGTATAACCTACAATACCATTGGTTCATAGAGTTCTCAAGAAGTTTAAAATCCTGCAAATTTTTGAATATGCTAACTTACAACAGCTTTTAGCTGAAACCAAGCTGTCTGCATCTTCTATATTTTAAATTTCAGAAATATTCCTCAGGTGAAAGGTATAAAATATATAGAGTTCTCCTGCTCACACATTCGGATTTTACTTCATAATCAAAACTGCTAAGATTAGCTGTTGCTTAAACCTCTGAATAGAGTTTACATTACCAAAAACGCCCTATTGTTATGCTGAGATTGCAACTGGTACCACCTGTGGCTTTGAGAGGCAAGGCCCTATTTACATTTGACCCACTGGAATGTCCTCCCTTTGCAACACAAAAGAAAACTCACCTGGGTATTCTTTGGATAATGGAGTATTCCCCCTTGCTTATAAAGGCCTGGAAGTTAGAGAGAAGTAAGTGTTTAAAGAAGACCTGAAGATAACTCAAAACCATCGCTGTTTTCAACCATGAGGTAAGCCTCACTTCATACTTTCTAATCAAAATCATTTTTTTTCAGATAAGAGAAGATCTTGGATACTTTTGTCCCTATTTACATGACCCAAAACAAAGCACTATCTTGTGTTCCATTGCTGGTGAGAACGTGCTTCCTGTTTTGGGCAATGTGGGAACTGGGTTAAACTTTCCAGATGAAATGAGGAGCATCAGAGTGGCCAGTCCTCTACTTTCAATGCTTTCAACTCAGTCAAAGCAGAGCACTGTACCTTATTAGAAAAATCTCGGCTTTAAAACCTTGTTTTTTAACATGTAAGTGTCACCTTGTTTGACCAAGGTGAGAAGCAGATTATCTGCAACCACAGCCACAATGCCTTTCCCTAACAGCCATTTCAGACATATTAGCGCGCAAAACTCCAAACGGAGCACTTTTCTGTGATGACGTATTGGAAGTGTGCTCTTCTGTTTGGGGTATTGTGTGACCAGACTTACTTGGATAGAACATTCATGAAGTTACATGGAGAAAGCTCAATTTCATTAAAACTTTTCTCATGAAAACTAGGAATCAACATAAAAATAATCAAGGTTCTTGGTTTGACAATTGTGAACTATGTTTAGGGTTAGATAGCAATATTATTTCCAAGAGTTATTTTTGGTAGACCGGAGTGATCAAGTGGAAATTTGCTTTATCCTTGTGATTTTTATGTCTGCAGATAAGTCAAATGAAAGCACTTTCTTATATGTTGGGATTTCACTGAGTGCTTTTTGTTTGGTTGGTCTTTAAACTGTGAATACTCATATTCTTTTTCATTGGTTAAGTGATTTGAAACATATTTGGGATGGAAGCAGGACTATTGCTTTGCATAGCTAAATGTGTTTTATTTTCTAAACACTCTTTCTGATTCTTTTAAATCATTTTAAACAAAATGCTGTCAAAGAATTTAGGAAGAGATGCTCCTTGGTACAGTGCTTTTTGGTGGCATTTTTCTATACCCTGTGACTTTGGATTTTGGCTTTCATAGTTGCAAGTTACAATATGGAAGTTAACATACCCATTGGGATGTATAACCTACAATACCATTGGTTCATAGAGTTCTCAAGAAGTTTAAAATCCTGCAAATTTTTGAATATGCTAACTTACAACAGCTTTTAGCTGAAACCAAGCTGTCTGCATCTTCTATATTTTAAATTTCAGAAATATTCCTCAGATGAAAGGTATAAAATATAGGGAGTTCTCCTGCTCACACATTCGGATTTTACTTCATAATCAAAACTGCTAAGATTAGCTGTTGCTTAAACCTCTGAATAGAGTTTACATTACCAAAAACGCCCTATTGTTATGCTGAGATTGCAACTGGTACCACCTGTGGCTTTGAGAGGCAAGGCCCTATTTACATTTACCCACTGGAATGTCCTCCCTCTGCAACACAAAAGAAAACTTACCTGGGTATTCATTGGACAATGGAGTATTCCCACTTGCTTATAAAGGCCTGGAAGTTAGAGAGAAGTAAGTGTTTAAAGAAGACCTGAAGATAACTCAAAACCATCGCTGTTTTCAACCATGAGGTAAGCCTCACTTCATACTTTCTAATCAAAATCATTTTTTTTCAGATAAGAGAAGATCTTGGATACTTTTGTCCCTATTTACATGACCCAAAACAAAGCACTATCTTGTGTTCCATTGCTGGTGAGAAAGTGCTTCCTGTTTTGGGCAATGTGGGAACTGGGTTAAACCTTCCAGATGAAATGAGGAGCATCAGAGTGGCCAGTCCTCTACATTCAATGCTTTCAACTCAGTCAAAGCAGAGCACTGTACCTTATTAGAAAAATCTCGGCTTTAAAACCTTGTTTTTTAACATGTAAGTGTCACCTTGTTTGACCAAGGTGAGAAGCAGATTATCTGCAACCACAGCCACAATGCCTTTCCCTAAGAGCCATTTCAGACATATTAGCGTGCAAAACTCCAAACGGAGCACTTTTCTGTGATGACGTATTGGAAGTGTGCTCTTCTGTTTGGGGTATTGTGTGACCAGACTTACTTGGATAGAACATTCATGAAGTTACTTGGAGAAAGCTCAATTTCATTAAAACGTTTCTCATGAAACCTAGGAATCAACATAAAAATCATCAAGGTTCTTGGTTTGACAATTGTGAACTATGTTTAGGGTTAGATAGCAATATTATTTCCAAGAGTTATTTTTGGTAGACCGGAGTGATCAAGTGGAAATTTGCTTTTATCCTTGTGATTTTTATGTCTGCAGATAAGTCAAATGAAAGCACTTTCTTATATGTTGGGATTTCACTGAGTGCTTTTTGTTTGGTTGGTCTTTAAACTGTGAATACTCATATTCTTTTTCATTGGTTAAGTGATTTGAAACATATTTGGGATGGAAGCAGGACTATTGCTTTGCATAGCTAAATGTGTTTTATTTTCTAAACACTCTTTCTGATTCTTTTAAATCATTTTAAACAAAATGCTGTCAAAGAATTTAGGAAGAGATGCTCCTTGGTACAGTGCTTTTTGGTGGCTTTTTTCTATACCCTGTGACTTTGGATTTTGGCTTTCATAGTTGCAAGTTACAATATGGAAGTTAACATACCCATTGGGATGTATAACCTACAATACCATTGGTTCATAGAGTTCTCAAGAAGTTTAAAATCCTGCAAATTTTTGAATATGCTAACTTACAACAGCTTTTAGCTGAAACCAAGCTGTCTGCATCTTCTATATTTTAAATTTCAGAAATATTCCTCAGGTGAAAGGTATAAAATATATAGAGTTCTCCTGCTCACACATTCCGATTTTACTTCATAATCAAAACTGCTAAGATTAGCTGTTGCTTAAACCTCTGAATAGAGTTTACATTACCAAAAACGCCCTATTGTTATGCTGAGATTGCAACTGGTACCACCTGTGGCTTTGAGAGGCAAGGCCCTATTTACATTTGACCCACTGGAATGTCCTCCCTCTGCAACACAAAAGAAAACTTACCTGGGTATTCATTGGATAATGGAGTATTCCCCCTTGCTTATAAAGGCCTGGAAGTTAGAGAGAAGTAAGTGTTTAAAGAAGACCTGAAGATAACTCAAAACCATCGCTGTTTTCAACCATGAGGTAAGCCTCACTTCATACTTTCTAATCAAAATCATTTTTTTTCAGATAAGAGAAGATCTTGGATACTTTTGTCCCTATTTACATGACCCAAAACAAAGCACTATCTTGTGTTCCATTGCTGGTGAGAAAGTGCTTCCTGTTTTGGGCAATGTGGGAACTGGGTTAAACCTTCCAGATGAAATGAGGAGCATCAGAGTGGCCAGTCCTCTACATTCAATGCTTTCAACTCAGTCAAAGCAGAGCACTGTACCTTATTAGAAAAATCTCGGCTTTAAAACCTTGTTTTTTAACATGTAAGTGTCACCTTGTTTGACCAAGGTGAGAAGCAGATTATCTGCAACCACAGCCACAATGCCTTTCCCTAACAGCCATTTCAGACATATTAGCGTGCAAAACTCCAAACGGAGCACTTTTCTGTGATGACGTATTGGAAGTGTGCTCTTCTGTTTGGGGTATTGTGTGACCAGACTTACTTGGATAGAACATTCATGAAGTTACTTGGAGAAAGCTCAATTTCATTAAAACGTTTCTCATGAAACCTAGGAATCAACATAAAAATCATCAAGGTTCTTGGTTTGACAATTGTGAACTATGTTTAGGGTTAGATAGCAATATTATTTCCAAGAGTTATTTTTGGTAGACCGGAGTGATCAAGTAGAAATTTGCTTTTATCCTTGTGATTTTTATGTCTGCAGATAAGTCAAAGGAAAGCACTTTCTTATATGTTGGGATTTCACTGAGTGCTTTTTGTTTGGTTGGTCTTTAAACTGTGAATACTCATATTCTTTTTCATTGGTTAAGTGATTTGAAACATATTTGGGATGGAAGCAGGACTATTGTTTTGCATAGCTAAATGTGTTTTATTTTCTAAACACTCTTTCTGATTCTTTTAAATCATTTTAAACAAAATGCTGTCAAAGAATTTAGGAAGAGATGCTCCTTGGTACAGTGCTTTTTGGTGGCTTTTTTCTATACCCTGTGACTTTGGATTTTGGCTTTCATAGTTGCAAGTTACAATATGGAAGTTAACATACCCATTGGGATGTATAACCTACAATACCATTGGTTCATAGAGTTCTCAAGAAGTTTAAAATCCTGCAAATTTTTGAATATGCTAACCTACAACAGCTTTTAGCTGAAACCAAGCTGTCTGCATCTTCTATATTTTAAATTTCAGAAATATTCCTCAGGTGAAAGGTATAAAATATATAGAGTCCTCCTGCTCACACATTCGGATTTTACTTCATAATCAAAACTGCTAAGATTAGCTGTTGCTTAAACCTCTGAATAGAGTTTACATTACCAAAAACGCCCTATTGTTATGCTGAGATTGCAACTGGTACCACCTGTGGCTTTGAGAGGCAAGGCCCTATTTACATTTGACCCACTGGAATGTCCTCCCTCTGCAACACAAAAGAAAACTTACCTGGGTATTCATTGGATAATGGAGTATTCCCCCTTGCTTATAAAGGCCTGGAAGTTAGAGAGAAGTAAGTGTTTAAAGAAGACCTGAAGATAACTCAAAACCATCGCTGTTTTCAACCATGAGGTAAGCCTCACTTCATACTTTCTAATCAAAATCATTTTTTTTCAGATAAGAGAAGATCTTGGATACTTTTGTCCCTATTTACATGACCCAAAACAAAGCACTATCTTGTGTTCCATTGCTGGTGAGAAAGTGCTTCCTGTTTTGGGCAATGTGGGAACTGGGTTAAACCTTCCAGATGAAATGAGGAGCATCAGAGTGGCCAGTCCTCTACATTCAATGCTTTCAACTCAGTCAAAGCAGAGCACTGTACCTTATTAGAAAAATCTCGGCTTTAAAACCTTGTTTTTTAACATGTAAGTGTCACCTTGTTTGACCAAGGTGAGAAGCAGATTATCTGCAACCACAGCCACAATGCCTTTCCCTAACAGCCATTTCAGACATATTAGCGTGCAAAACTCCAAACGGAGCACTTTTCTGTGATGACGTATTGGAAGTGTGCTCTTCTGTTTGGGGTATTGTGTGACCAGACTTACTTGGATAGAACATTCATGAAGTTACTTGGAGAAAGCTCAATTTCATTAAAACGTTTCTCATGAAACCTAGGAATCAACATAAAAATCATCAAGGTTCTTGGTTTGACAATTGTGAACTATGTTTAGGGTTAGATAGCAATATTATTTCCAAGAGTTATTTTTGGTAGACCGGAGTGATCAAGTAGAAATTTGCTTTTATCCTTGTGATTTTTATGTCTGCAGATAAGTCAAAGGAAAGCACTTTCTTATATGTTGGGATTTCACTGAGTGCTTTTTGTTTGGTTGGTCTTTAAACTGTGAATACTCATATTCTTTTTCATTGGTTAAGTGATTTGAAACATATTTGGGATGGAAGCAGGACTATTGTTTTGCATAGCTAAATGTGTTTTATTTTCTAAACACTCTTTCTGATTCTTTTAAATCATTTTAAACAAAATGCTGTCAAAGAATTTAGGAAGAGATGCTCCTTGGTACAGTGCTTTTTGGTGGCTTTTTTCTATACCCTGTGACTTTGGATTTTGGCTTTCATAGTTGCAAGTTACAATATGGAAGTTAACATACCCATTGGGATGTATAACCTACAATACCATTGGTTCATAGAGTTCTCAAGAAGTTTAAAATCCTGCAAATTTTTGAATATGCTAACCTACAACAGCTTTTAGCTGAAACCAAGCTGTCTGCATCTTCTATATTTTAAATTTCAGAAATATTCCTCAGGTGAAAGGTATAAAATATATAGAGTCCTCCTGCTCACACATTCGGATTTTACTTCATAATCAAAACTGCTAAGATTAGCTGTTGCTTAAACCTCTGAATAGAGTTTACATTACCAAAAACGCCCTATTGTTATGCTGAGTTTGCAACTGGTACCACCTGTGGCTTTGAGAGGCAAGGCCCTATTTACATTTGACCCACTGGAATGTCCTCCCTCTGCAACACAAAAGAAAACTTACCTGGGTATTCATTGGAAAATGGAGTATTCCCCCTTGCTTTAAAGGCCTGGAAGTTAGAGAGAAGTAAGTGTTTAAAGAAGACCTGAAGATAACTCAAAACCATCGCTGTTTTCAACCATGAGGTAAGCCTCACTTCATACTTTCTAATCAAAATCATTTTTTTTCAGATAAGAGAAGATCTTGGATACTTTTGTCCCTATTTACATGACCCAAAACAAAGCACTATCTTGTGTTCCATTGCTGGTGAGAAAGTGCTTCCTGTTTTGGGCAATGTGGGAACTGGGTTAAACCTTCCAGATGAAATGAGGAGCATCAGAGTGGCCAGTCCTCTACATTCAATGCTTTCAACTCAGTCAAAGCAGAGCACTGTACCTTATTAGAAAAATCTCGGCTTTAAAACCTTGTTTTTTAACATGTAAGTGTCACCTTGTTTGACCAAGGTGAGAAGCAGATTATCTGCAACCACAGCCACAATGCCTTTCCCTAACAGCCATTTCAGACATATTAGCGTGCAAAACTCCAAACGGAGCACTTTTCTGTGATGACGTATTGGAAGTGTGCTCTTCTGTTTGGGGTATTGTGTGACCAGACTTACTTGGATAGAACATTCATGAAGTTACTTGGAGAAAGCTCAATTTCATTAAAACGTTTCTCATGAAACCTAGGAATCAACATAAAAATCATCAAGGTTCTTGGTTTGACAATTGTGAACTATGTTTAGGGTTAGATAGCAATATTATTTCCAAGAGTTATTTTTGGTAGACCGGAGTGATCAAGTGGAAATTTGCTTTTATCCTTGTGATTTTTATGTCTGCAGATAAGTCAAATGAAAGCACTTTCTTATATGTTGGGATTTCACTGAGTGCTTTTTGTTTGGTTGGTCTTTAAACTGTGAATACTCATATTCTTTTTCATTGGTTAAGTGATTTGAAACATATTTGGGATGGAAGCAGGACTATTGCTTTGCATAGCTAAATGTGTTTTATTTTCTAAACACTCTTTCTGATTCTTTTAAATCATTTTAAACAAAATGCTGTCAAAGTATTTAGGAAGAGATGCTCCTTGGTACAGTGCTTTTTGGTGGCTTTTTTCTATACCCTGTGACTTTGGATTTTGGCTTTCATAGTTGCAAGTTACAATATGGAAGTTAACATACCCATTGGGATGTATAACCTACAATACCATTGGTTCATAGAGTTCTCAAGAAGTTTAAAATCCTGCAAATTTTTGAATATGCTAACTTACAACAGCTTTTAGCTGAAACCAAGCTGTCTGCATCTTCTATATTTTAAATTTCAGAAATATTCCTCAGGTGAAAGGTATAAAATATATAGAGTTCTCCTGCTCACACATTCGGATTTTACTTCATAATCAAAACTGCTAAGATTAGCTGTTGCTTAAACCTCTGAATAGAGTTTACATTACCAAAAAAGCCCTATTGTTATGCTGAGATTGCAAGTGGTACCACCTGTGGCTTTGAGAGGCAAGGCCCTATTTACATTTACCCACTGGAATGTCCTCCCTCTGCAACACATATGAAAACTTACCTGGGTATTCATTGGATAATGGAGTATTCCCCCTTGCTTATAAAGGCCTGGAAGTTAGAGAGAAGTAAGTGTTTAAAGAAGACCTGAAGATAACTCAAAACCATCGCTGTTTTCAACCATGAGGTAAGCCTCACTTCATACTTTCTAATCAAAATCATTTTTTTTCAGATAAGAGAAGATCTTGGATACTTTTGTCCCTATTTACATGACCCAAAACAAAGCACTATCTTGTGTTCCATTGCTGGTGAGAAAGTGCTTCCTGTTTTGGGCAATGTGGGAACTGGGTTAAACCTTCCAGATGAAACGAGGAGCATCAGAGTGGCCAGTCCTCTACTCTCAATGCTTTCAACTCAGTCAAAGCAGAGCACTGTACCTTGTTAGAAAAATCTCGGCTTTAAAACCTTGTTTTTTAACATGTAAGTGCCACCTTGTTTGACCAAGGTGAGAACCAGATTATCTGCAACCACAGCCACAATGCCTTTCCCTAACAGCCATTTCAGACATATTAGCGCGCAAAACTCCAAACGGAGCACTTTTCTGTGATGACGTATTGGAAGTGTGCTCTTCTGTTTGGGGTATTGTGTGACCAGACTTACTTGGATAGAACATTCATGAAGTTACTTGGAGAAAGCTCAATTTCATTAAAACGTTTCTCATGAAACCTAGGAATCAACATAAAAATCATCAAGGTTCTTGGTTTGACAATTGTGAACTATGTTTAGGGTTAGATAGCAATATTATTTCCAAGAGTTATTTTTGGTAGACCGGAGTGATCAAGTGGAAATTTGCTTTTATCCTTGTGATTTTTATGTCTGCAGATAAGTCAAATGAAAGCACTTTCTTATATGTTGGGATTTCACTGAGTGCTTTTTGTTTGGTTGGTCTTTAAACTGTGAATACTCATATTCTTTTTCATTGGTTAAGTGATTTGAAACATATTTGGGATGGAAGCAGGACTATTGCTTTGCATAGCTAAATGTGTTTTATTTTCTAAACACTCTTTCTGATTCTTTTAAATCATTTTAAACAAAATGCTGTCAAAGAATTTAGGAAGAGATGCTCCTTGGTACAGTGCTTTTTGGTGGCTTTTTTCTATACCCTGTGACTTTGGATTTTGGCTTTCATAGTTGCAAGTTACAATATGGAAGTTAACATACCCATTGGGATGTATAACCTACAATACCATTGGTTCATAGAGTTCTCAAGAAGTTTAAAATTGTGCAAATTTTTGAATATGCTAACTTGCAACAGCTTTTAGCTGAAACCAAGCTGTCTGCATCTTCTATATTTTAAATTTCAGAAATATTCCTCAGGTGAAAGGTATAAAATATATAGAGTTCTCCTGCTCACACATTCGGATTTTACTTCATAATCAAAACTGCTAAGATTAGCTGTTGCTTAAACCTCTGAATAGAGTTTACATTACCAAAAACGCCCTATTGTTATGCTGAGATTGCAACTGGTACCACCTGTGGCTTTGAGAGGCAAGGCCCTATTTACATTTGACCCACTGGAATGTCCTCCCTCTGCAACACAAAAGAAAACTTACCTGGGTATTCATTGGATAATGGAGTATTCCCCCTTGCTTATAAAGGCCTGGAAGTTAGAGAGAAGTAAGTGTTTAACGAAGACCTGAAGATAACTCAAAACCATCGCTGTTTTCAACCATGAGGTAAGCCTCACTTCATACTTTCTAATCAAAATTATTTTTTTTCAGATAAGAGAAGATCTTGGATATTTTTGTCACTATTTACATCACCCAAAACAAAGCACTATCTTGTGTTCCATTGCTGGTGAGAAAGTGCTTCCTGTTTTGGGCAATGTGGGAACTGGGTTAAACCTTCCAGATGAAACGAGGAGCATCAGAGTGGCCAGTCCTCTACTCTCAATGCTTTCAACTCAGTCAAAGCAGAGCACTGTACCTTGTTAGAAAAATCTCGGCTTTAAAACCTTGTTTTTTAACATGTAAGTGTCACCTTGTTTGACCAAGGTGAGAAGCAGATTATCTGCAACCACAGCCACAATGCCTTTCCCTAACAGCCATTTCAGACATATTAGCGTGCAAAACTCCAAACGGAGCACTTTTCTGTGATGACGTATTGGAAGTGTGCTCTTCTGTTTGGGGTATTGTGTGACCAGACTTACTTGGATAGAACATTCATGAAGTTACTTGGAGAAAGCTCAATTTCATTAAAACGTTTCTCATGAAACCTAGGAATCAACATAGAAATCATCAAGGTTCTTGCTTTGACAAATGTGAACTATGTTTAGGGTTAGATAGCAATATTATTTCCAAGAGTTATTTTTGGTAGACCGGAGTGATCAAGTAGAAATTTGCTTTTATCCTTGTGATTTTTATGTCTGCAGATAAGTCAAAGGAAAGCACTTTCTTATATGTTGGGATTTCACTGAGTGCTTTTTGTTTGGTTGGTCTTTAAACTGTGAATACTCATATTCTTTTTCATTGGTTAAGTGATTTGAAACATATTTGGGATGGAAGCAGGACTATTGTTTTGCATAGCTAAATGTGTTTTATTTTCTAAACACTCTTTCTGATTCTTTTAAATCATTTTAAACAAAATGCTGTCAAAGAATTTAGGAAGAGATGCTCCCTGGTACTGTGCTTTTTGGTGGCTTTTTTCTATACCCTGTGACTTTGGATTTTGGCTTTCATAGTTGCAAGTTACAATATGGAAGTTAACATACCCATTGGGATGTATAACCTACAATACCATTGGTTCATAGAGTTCTCAAGAAGTTTAAAATCCTGCAAATTTTTGAATATGCTAACTTACAACAGCTTTTAGCTGAAACCAAGCTGTCTGCATCTTCTATATTTTAAATTTCAGAAATATTCCTCAGATGAAAGGTATAAAATATAGGGAGTTCTCCTGCTCACACATTCGGATTTTACTTCATAATCAAAACTGCTAAGATTAGCTGTTGCTTAAACCTCTGAATAGAGTTTACATTACCAAAAACGCCCTATTGTTATGCTGAGATTGCAACTGGTACCACCTGTGGCTTTGAGAGGCAAGGCCCTATTTACATTTGACCCACTGGAATGTCCTCCCTCTGCAACACAAAAGAAAACTTACCTGGGTATTCATTGGAAAATGGAGTATTCCCCCTTGCTTTAAAGGCCTGGAAGTTAGAGAGAAGTAAGTGTTTAACGAAGACCTGAAGATAACTCAAAACCATCACTGTTTTCAACCATGAGGTAAGCCTCACTTCATACTTTCTAATCAAAATCATTTTTTTTCAGATAAGAGAAGATCTTGGATACTTTTGTCCCTATTTACATGACCCAAAACAAAGCACTATCTTGTGTTCCATTGCTGGTGAGAAAGTGCTTCCTGTTTTGGGCAATGTGGGAACTGGGTTAAACCTTCCAGATGAAATGAGGAGCATCAGAGTGGCCAGTCCTCTACTTTCAATGCTTTCAACTCAGTCAAAGCAGAGCACTGTACCTTATTAGAAAAATCTCGGCTTTAAAACCTTGTTTTTTAACATGTAAGTGTCACCTTGTTTGACCAAGGTGAGAAGCAGATTATCTGCAACCACAGCCACAATACCTTTCCCTAACAGCCATTTCAGACATATTAGCGCGCAAAACTCCAAACGGAGCACTTTTCTGTGATGACGTATTGGAAGTGTGCTCTTCTGTTTTGGGTATTGTGTGACCAGACTTACTTGGATAGAACATTCATGAAGTTACTTGGAGAAAGCTCAATTTCATTAAAACGTTTCTCATGAAACCTAGGAATCAACATAAAAATCATCAAGGTTCTTGGTTTGACAATTGTGAACTATGTTTAGGGTTAGATAGCAATATTATTTCCAAGAGTTATTTTTGGTAGACCGGAGTGATCAAGTGGAAATTTGCTTTATCCTTGTGATTTTTATGTCTGCAGATAAGTCAAATGAAAGCACTTTCTTATATGTTGGGATTTCACTGAGTGCTTTTTGTTTGGTTGGTCTTTAAACTGTGAATACTCATATTCTTTTTCATTGGTTAAGTGATTTGAAACATATTTGGGATGGAAGCAGGACTATTGCTTTGCATAGCTAAATGTGTTTTGTTTTCTAAACACTCTTTCTGATTCTTTTAAATCATTTTAAACAAAATGCTGTCAAAGAATTTAGGAAGAGATGCTCCTTGGTACAGTGCTTTTTGGTGGCTTTTTTCTATACCCTGTGACTTTGGATTTTGGCTTTCATAGTTGCAAGTTACAATATGGAAGTTAACATACCCATTGTGATGTATAACCTACAATACCATTGGTTCATAGAGTTCTCAAGAAGTTTAAAATCCTGCAAATTTTTGAATATGCTAACTTACAACAGCTTTTAGCTGAAACCAAGCTGTCTGCATCTTCTATATTTTAAATTTCAGAAATATTCCTCAGGTGAAAGGTATAAAATATATAGAGTCCTCCTGCTCACACATTCGGATTTTACTTCATAATCAAAACTGCTAAGATTAGCTGTTGCTTAAACCTCTGAATAGAGTTTACATTACCAAAAACGCCCTATTGTTATGCTGAGTTTGCAACTGGTACCACCTGTGGCTTTGAGAGGCAAGGCCCTATTTACATTTGACCCACTGGAATGTCCTCCCTCTGCAACACAAAAGAAAACTTACCTGGGTATTCATTGGAAAATGGAGTATTCCCCCTTGCTTTAAAGGCCTGGAAGTTAGAGAGAAGTAAGTGTTTAAAGAAGACCTGAAGATAACTCAAAACCATCGCTGTTTTCAACCATGAGGTAAGCCTCACTTCATACTTTCTAATCAAAATCATTTTTTTTCAGATAAGAGAAGATCTTGGATACTTTTGTCCCTATTTACATGACCCAAAACAAAGCACTATCTTGTGTTCCATTGCTGGTGAGAAAGTGCTTCCTGTTTTGGGCAATGTGGGAACTGGGTTAAACCTTCCAGATGAAATGAGGAGCATCAGAGTGGCCAGTCCTCTACATTCAATGCTTTCAACTCAGTCAAAGCAGAGCACTGTACCTTATTAGAAAAATCTCGGCTTTAAAACCTTGTTTTTTAACATGTAAGTGTCACCTTGTTTGACCAAGGTGAGAAGCAGATTATCTGCAACCACAGCCACAATGCCTTTCCCTAACAGCCATTTCAGACATATTAGCGTGCAAAACTCCAAACGGAGCACTTTTCTGTGATGACGTATTGGAAGTGTGCTCTTCTGTTTGGGGTATTGTGTGACCAGACTTACTTGGATAGAACATTCATGAAGTTACTTGGAGAAAGCTCAATTTCATTAAAACGTTTCTCATGAAACCTAGGAATCAACATAAAAATCATCAAGGTTCTTGGTTTGACAATTGTGAACTATGTTTAGGGTTAGATAGCAATATTATTTCCAAGAGTTATTTTTGGTAGACCGGAGTGATCAAGTGGAAATTTGCTTTTATCCTTGTGATTTTTATGTCTGCAGATAAGTCAAATGAAAGCACTTTCTTATATGTTGGGATTTCACTGAGTGCTTTTTGTTTGGTTGGTCTTTAAACTGTGAATACTCATATTCTTTTTCATTGGTTAAGTGATTTGAAACATATTTGGGATGGAAGCAGGACTATTGCTTTGCATAGCTAAATGTGTTTTATTTTCTAAACACTCTTTCTGATTCTTTTAAATCATTTTAAACAAAATGCTGTCAAAGTATTTAGGAAGAGATGCTCCTTGGTACAGTGCTTTTTGGTGGCTTTTTTCTATACCCTGTGACTTTGGATTTTGGCTTTCATAGTTGCAAGTTACAATATGGAAGTTAACATACCCATTGGGATGTATAACCTACAATACCATTGGTTCATAGAGTTCTCAAGAAGTTTAAAATCCTGCAAATTTTTGAATATGCTAACTTACAACAGCTTTTAGCTGAAACCAAGCTGTCTGCATCTTCTATATTTTAAATTTCAGAAATATTCCTCAGGTGAAAGGTATAAAATATATAGAGTTCTCCTGCTCACACATTCGGATTTTACTTCATAATCAAAACTGCTAAGATTAGCTGTTGCTTAAACCTCTGAATAGAGTTTACATTACCAAAAAAGCCCTATTGTTATGCTGAGATTGCAAGTGGTACCACCTGTGGCTTTGAGAGGCAAGGCCCTATTTACATTTACCCACTGGAATGTCCTCCCTCTGCAACACATATGAAAACTTACCTGGGTATTCATTGGATAATGGAGTATTCCCCCTTGCTTATAAAGGCCTGGAAGTTAGAGAGAAGTAAGTGTTTAAAGAAGACCTGAAGATAACTCAAAACCATCGCTGTTTTCAACCATGAGGTAAGCCTCACTTCATACTTTCTAATCAAAATCATTTTTTTTCAGATAAGAGAAGATCTTGGATACTTTTGTCCCTATTTACATGACCCAAAACAAAGCACTATCTTGTGTTCCATTGCTGGTGAGAAAGTGCTTCCTGTTTTGGGCAATGTGGGAACTGGGTTAAACCTTCCAGATGAAACGAGGAGCATCAGAGTGGCCAGTCCTCTACTCTCAATGCTTTCAACTCAGTCAAAGCAGAGCACTGTACCTTGTTAGAAAAATCTCGGCTTTAAAACCTTGTTTTTTAACATGTAAGTGCCACCTTGTTTGACCAAGGTGAGAACCAGATTATCTGCAACCACAGCCACAATGCCTTTCCCTAACAGCCATTTCAGACATATTAGCGCGCAAAACTCCAAACGGAGCACTTTTCTGTGATGACGTATTGGAAGTGTGCTCTTCTGTTTGGGGTATTGTGTGACCAGACTTACTTGGATAGAACATTCATGAAGTTACTTGGAGAAAGCTCAATTTCATTAAAACGTTTCTCATGAAACCTAGGAATCAACATAAAAATCATCAAGGTTCTTGGTTTGACAATTGTGAACTATGTTTAGGGTTAGATAGCAATATTATTTCCAAGAGTTATTTTTGGTAGACCGGAGTGATCAAGTGGAAATTTGCTTTTATCCTTGTGATTTTTATGTCTGCAGATAAGTCAAATGAAAGCACTTTCTTATATGTTGGGATTTCACTGAGTGCTTTTTGTTTGGTTGGTCTTTAAACTGTGAATACTCATATTCTTTTTCATTGGTTAAGTGATTTGAAACATATTTGGGATGGAAGCAGGACTATTGCTTTGCATAGCTAAATGTGTTTTATTTTCTAAACACTCTTTCTGATTCTTTTAAATCATTTTAAACAAAATGCTGTCAAAGAATTTAGGAAGAGATGCTCCTTGGTACAGTGCTTTTTGGTGGCTTTTTTCTATACCCTGTGACTTTGGATTTTGGCTTTCATAGTTGCAAGTTACAATATGGAAGTTAACATACCCATTGGGATGTATAACCTACAATACCATTGGTTCATAGAGTTCTCAAGAAGTTTAAAATTGTGCAAATTTTTGAATATGCTAACTTGCAACAGCTTTTAGCTGAAACCAAGCTGTCTGCATCTTCTATATTTTAAATTTCAGAAATATTCCTCAGGTGAAAGGTATAAAATATATAGAGTTCTCCTGCTCACACATTCGGATTTTACTTCATAATCAAAACTGCTAAGATTAGCTGTTGCTTAAACCTCTGAATAGAGTTTACATTACCAAAAACGCCCTATTGTTATGCTGAGATTGCAACTGGTACCACCTGTGGCTTTGAGAGGCAAGGCCCTATTTACATTTGACCCACTGGAATGTCCTCCCTCTGCAACACAAAAGAAAACTTACCTGGGTATTCATTGGATAATGGAGTATTCCCCCTTGCTTATAAAGGCCTGGAAGTTAGAGAGAAGTAAGTGTTTAAAGAAGACCTGAAGATAACTCAAAACCATCGCTGTTTTCAACCATGAGGTAAGCCTCACTTCATACTTTCTAATCAAAATTATTTTTTTTCAGATAAGAGAAGATCTTGGATATTTTTGTCACTATTTACATCACCCAAAACAAAGCACTATCTTGTGTTCCATTGCTGGTGAGAAAGTGCTTCCTGTTTTGGGCAATGTGGGAACTGGGTTAAACCTTCCAGATGAAACGAGGAGCATCAGAGTGGCCAGTCCTCTACTCTCAATGCTTTCAACTCAGTCAAAGCAGAGCACTGTACCTTGTTAGAAAAATCTCGGCTTTAAAACCTTGTTTTTTAACATGTAAGTGTCACCTTGTTTGACCAAGGTGAGAAGCAGATTATCTGCAACCACAGCCACAATGCCTTTCCCTAACAGCCATTTCAGACATATTAGCGTGCAAAACTCCAAACGGAGCACTTTTCTGTGATGACGTATTGGAAGTGTGCTCTTCTGTTTGGGGTATTGTGTGACCAGACTTACTTGGATAGAACATTCATGAAGTTACTTGGAGAAAGCTCAATTTCATTAAAACGTTTCTCATGAAACCTAGGAATCAACATAGAAATCATCAAGGTTCTTGCTTTGACAAATGTGAACTATGTTTAGGGTTAGATAGCAATATTATTTCCAAGAGTTATTTTTGGTAGACCGGAGTGATCAAGTAGAAATTTGCTTTTATCCTTGTGATTTTTATGTCTGCAGATAAGTCAAAGGAAAGCACTTTCTTATATGTTGGGATTTCACTGAGTGCTTTTTGTTTGGTTGGTCTTTAAACTGTGAATACTCATATTCTTTTTCATTGGTTAAGTGATTTGAAACATATTTGGGATGGAAGCAGGACTATTGTTTTGCATAGCTAAATGTGTTTTATTTTCTAAACACTCTTTCTGATTCTTTTAAATCATTTTAAACAAAATGCTGTCAAAGAATTTAGGAAGAGATGCTCCCTGGTACTGTGCTTTTTGGTGGCTTTTTTCTATACCCTGTGACTTTGGATTTTGGCTTTCATAGTTGCAAGTTACAATATGGAAGTTAACATACCCATTGGGATGTATAACCTACAATACCATTGGTTCATAGAGTTCTCAAGAAGTTTAAAATCCTGCAAATTTTTGAATATGCTAACTTACAACAGCTTTTAGCTGAAACCAAGCTGTCTGCATCTTCTATATTTTAAATTTCAGAAATATTCCTCAGATGAAAGGTATAAAATATAGGGAGTTCTCCTGCTCACACATTCGGATTTTACTTCATAATCAAAACTGCTAAGATTAGCTGTTGCTTAAACCTCTGAATAGAGTTTACATTACCAAAAACGCCCTATTGTTATGCTGAGATTGCAACTGGTACCACCTGTGGCTTTGAGAGGCAAGGCCCTATTTACATTTGACCCACTGGAATGTCCTCCCTCTGCAACACAAAAGAAAACTTACCTGGGTATTCATTGGAAAATGGAGTATTCCCCCTTGCTTTAAAGGCCTGGAAGTTAGAGAGAAGTAAGTGTTTAACGAAGACCTGAAGATAACTCAAAACCATCACTGTTTTCAACCATGAGGTAAGCCTCACTTCATACTTTCTAATCAAAATCATTTTTTTTCAGATAAGAGAAGATCTTGGATACTTTTGTCCCTATTTACATGACCCAAAACAAAGCACTATCTTGTGTTCCATTGCTGGTGAGAAAGTGCTTCCTGTTTTGGGCAATGTGGGAACTGGGTTAAACCTTCCAGATGAAATGAGGAGCATCAGAGTGGCCAGTCCTCTACTTTCAATGCTTTCAACTCAGTCAAAGCAGAGCACTGTACCTTATTAGAAAAATCTCGGCTTTAAAACCTTGTTTTTTAACATGTAAGTGTCACCTTGTTTGACCAAGGTGAGAAGCAGATTATCTGCAACCACAGCCACAATACCTTTCCCTAACAGCCATTTCAGACATATTAGCGCGCAAAACTCCAAACGGAGCACTTTTCTGTGATGACGTATTGGAAGTGTGCTCTTCTGTTTTGGGTATTGTGTGACCAGACTTACTTGGATAGAACATTCATGAAGTTACTTGGAGAAAGCTCAATTTCATTAAAACGTTTCTCATGAAACCTAGGAATCAACATAAAAATCATCAAGGTTCTTGGTTTGACAATTGTGAACTATGTTTAGGGTTAGATAGCAATATTATTTCCAAGAGTTATTTTTGGTAGACCGGAGTGATCAAGTGGAAATTTGCTTTATCCTTGTGATTTTTATGTCTGCAGATAAGTCAAATGAAAGCACTTTCTTATATGTTGGGATTTCACTGAGTGCTTTTTGTTTGGTTGGTCTTTAAACTGTGAATACTCATATTCTTTTTCATTGGTTAAGTGATTTGAAACATATTTGGGATGGAAGCAGGACTATTGCTTTGCATAGCTAAATGTGTTTTGTTTTCTAAACACTCTTTCTGATTCTTTTAAATCATTTTAAACAAAATGCTGTCAAAGAATTTAGGAAGAGATGCTCCTTGGTACAGTGCTTTTTGGTGGCTTTTTTCTATACCCTGTGACTTTGGATTTTGGCTTTCATAGTTGCAAGTTACAATATGGAAGTTAACATACCCATTGTGATGTATAACCTACAATACCATTGGTTCATAGAGTTCTCAAGAAGTTTAAAATCCTGCAAATTTTTGAATATGCTAACTTACAACAGCTTTTAGCTGAAACCAAGCTGTCTGCATCTTCTATATTTTAAATTTCAGAAATATTCCTCAGGTGAAAGGTATAAAATATATAGAGTCCTCCTGCTCACACATTCGGATTTTACTTCATAATCAAAACTGCTAAGATTAGCTGTTGCTTAAACCTCTGAATAGAGTTTACATTACCAAAAACGCCCTATTGTTATGCTGAGTTTGCAACTGGTACCACCTGTGGCTTTGAGAGGCAAGGCCCTATTTACATTTGACCCACTGGAATGTCCTCCCTCTGCAACACAAAAGAAAACTTACCTGGGTATTCATTGGAAAATGGAGTATTCCCCCTTGCTTTAAAGGCCTGGAAGTTAGAGAGAAGTAAGTGTTTAAAGAAGACCTGAAGATAACTCAAAACCATCGCTGTTTTCAACCATGAGGTAAGCCTCACTTCATACTTTCTAATCAAAATCATTTTTTTTCAGATAAGAGAAGATCTTGGATACTTTTGTCCCTATTTACATGACCCAAAACAAAGCACTATCTTGTGTTCCATTGCTGGTGAGAAAGTGCTTCCTGTTTTGGGCAATGTGGGAACTGGGTTAAACCTTCCAGATGAAATGAGGAGCATCAGAGTGGCCAGTCCTCTACTTTCAATGCTTTCAACTCAGTCAAAGCAGAGCACTGTACCTTATTAGAAAAATCTCGGCTTTAAAACCTTGTTTTTTAACATGTAAGTGTCACCTTGTTTGACCAAGGTGAGAAGCAGATTATCTGCAACCACAGCCACAATACCTTTCCCTAACAGCCATTTCAGACATATTAGCGCGCAAAACTCCAAACGGAGCACTTTTCTGTGATGACGTATTGGAAGTGTGCTCTTCTGTTTGGGGTATTGTGTGACCAGACTTACTTGGATAGAACATTCATGAAGTTACTTGGAGAAAGCTCAATTTCATTAAAACTTTTCTCATGAAACCTAGGAATCAACATAAAAATCATCAAGGTTCTTGGTTTGACAATTGTGAACTATGTTTAGGGTTAGATAGCAATATTATTTCCAAGAGTTATTTTTGGTAGACCGGAGTTATCAAGTGGAAATTTGCTTTTATCCTTGTGATTTTTATGTCTGCAGATAAGTCAAATGAAAGCACTTTCTTATATGTTGGGATTTCACTGAGTGCTTTTTGTTTGGTTGGTCTTTAAACTGTGAATACTCATATTCTTTTTCATTGGTTAAGTGATTTGAAACATATTTGGGATGGAAGCAGGACTATTGCTTTGCATAGCTAAATGTGTTTTATTTTCTAAACACTCTTTCTGATTCTTTTAAATCAATTTAAACAAAATGCTGTCAAAGAATTTAGGAAGAGATGCTCCTTGGTACAGTGCTTTTTGGTGGCTTTTTTCTATACCCTGTGACTTTGGATTTTGGCTTTCATAGTTGCAAGTTACAATATGGAAGTTAACATACCCATTGTGATGTATAACCTACAATACCATTGGTTCATAGAGTTCTCAAGAAGTTTAAAATCCTGCAAATTTTTGAATATGCTAACTTACAACAGCTTTTAGCTGAAACCAAGCTGTCTGCATCTTCTATATTTTAAATTTCAGAAATATTCCTCAGGTGAAAGGTATAAAATATATAGAGTCCTCCTGCTCACACATTCGGATTTTACTTCATAATCAAAACTGCTAAGATTAGCTGTTGCTTAAACCTCTGAATAGAGTTTACATTACCAAAAACGCCCTATTGTTATGCTGAGTTTGCAACTGGTACCACCTGTGGCTTTGAGAGGCAAGGCCCTATTTACATTTGACCCACTGGAATGTCCTCCCTCTGCAACACAAAAGAAAACTTACCTGGGTATTCATTGGAAAATGGAGTATTCCCCCTTGCTTTAAAGGCCTGGAAGTTAGAGAGAAGTAAGTGTTTAAAGAAGACCTGAAGATAACTCAAAACCATCGCTGTTTTCAACCATGAGGTAAGCCTCACTTCATACTTTCTAATCAAAATCATTTTTTTTCAGATAAGAGAAGATCTTGGATACTTTTGTCCCTATTTACATGACCCAAAACAAAGCACTATCTTGTGTTCCATTGCTGGTGAGAAAGTGCTTCCTGTTTTGGGCAATGTGGGAACTGGGTTAAACCTTCCAGATGAAATGAGGAGCATCAGAGTGGCCAGTCCTCTACTTTCAATGCTTTCAACTCAGTCAAAGCAGAGCACTGTACCTTTTTAGAAAAATCTCGGCTTTAAAACCTTGTTTTTTAACATGTAAGTGTCACCTTGTTTGACCAAGGTGAGAAGCAGATTATCTGCAACCACAGCCACAATACCTTTCCCTAACAGCCATTTCAGACATATTAGCGCGCAAAACTCCAAACGGAGCACTTTTCTGTGATGACGTATTGGAAGTGTGCTCTTCTGTTTGGGGTATTGTGTGACCAGACTTACTTGGATAGAACATTCATGAAGTTACTTGGAGAAAGCTCAATTTCATTAAAACTTTTCTCATGAAAACTAGGAATCAACATAAAAATCATCAAGGTTCTTGGTTTGACAATTGTGAACTATGTTTAGGGTTAGATAGCAATATTATTTCCAAGAGTTATTTTTGGTAGACCGGAGTTATCAAGTGGAAATTTGTTTTTATCCTTGTGATTTTTATGTCTGCAGATAAGTCAAATGAAAGCACTTTCTTATATGTTGGGATTTCACTGAGTGCTTTTTGTTTGGTTGGTCTTTAAACTGTGAATACTCATATTCTTTTTCATTGGTTAAGTGATTTGAAACATATTTGGGATGGAAGCAGGACTATTGCTTTGCATAGCTAAATGTGTTTTATTTTCTAAACACTCTTTCTGATTCTTTTAAATCAATTTAAACAAAATGCTGTCAAAGAATTTAGGAAGAGATGCTCCTTGGTACAGTGCTTTTTGGTGGCTTTTTTCTATACCCTGTGACTTTGGATTTTGGCTTTCATAGTTGCAAGTTACAATATGGAAGTTAACATACCCATTGGGATGTATAACCTACAATACCATTGGTTCATAGAGTTCTCAAGAAGTTTAAAATCCTGCAAATTTTTGAATATGCTAACTTACAACAGCTTTTAGCTGAAACCAAGCTGTCTGCATCTTCTATATTTTAAATTTCAGAAATATTCCTCAGGTGAAAGTTATAAAATATATAGAGTTCTCCTGCTCACACATTCGGATTTTACTTCATAATCAAAACTGCTAAGATTAGCTGTTGCTTAAACCTCTGAATAGAGTTTACATTACCAAAAACGCCCTATTGTTATGCTGAGATTGCAACTGGTATCACCTGTGGCTTTGAGAGGCAAGGCCCTATTTACATTTGACCCACTGGAATGTCCTCCCTCTGCAACACAAAAGAAAACTCACCTGGGTATTCTTTGGATAATGGAGTATTCCCCCTTGCTTATAAAGGCCTGGAAGTTAGAGAGAAGTAAGTGTTTAAAGAAGACCTGAAGATAACTCAAAACCATCGCTGTTTTCAACCATGAGGTAAGCCTCACTTCATACTTTCTAATCAAAATCATTTTTTTTCAGATAAGAGAAGATCTTGCATACTTTTGTCCCTATTTACATGACCCAAAACAAAGCACTATCTTGTGTTCCATTGCTGGTGAGAAAGTGCTTCCTGTTTTGGGCAATGTGGGAACTGGGTTAAACCTTCCAGATGAAATGAGGAGCATCAGAGTGGCCAGTCCTCTACATTCAATGCTTTCAACTCAGTCAAAGCAGAGCACTGTACCTTATTAGAAAAATCTCGGCTTTAAAACCTTGTTTTTTAACATGTAAGTGTCACCTTGTTTGACCAAGGTGAGAAGCAGATTATCTGCAACCACAGCCACAATGCCTTTCCCTAACAGCCATTTCAGACATATTAGCGCGCAAAACTCCAAACGGAGCACTTTTCTGTGATGACGTATTGGAAGTGTGCTCTTCTGTTTGGGGTATTGTGTGACCAGACTTACTTGGATAGAACATTCATGAAGTTACTTGGAGAAAGCTCAATTTCATTAAAACGTTTCTCATGAAACCTAGGAATCAACATAAAAATCATCAAGGTTCTTGGTTTGACAATTGTGAACTATGTTTAGGGTTAGATAGCAATATTATTTCCAAGAGTTATTTTTGGTAGACCGGAGTGATCAAGTGGAAATTTGCTTTTATCCTTGTGATTTTTATGTCTGCAGATAAGTCAAATGAAAGCACTTTCTTATATGTTGGGATTTCACTGAGTGCTTTTTGTTTGGTTGGTCTTTAAACTGTGAATACTCATATTCTTTTTCATTGGTTAAGTGATTTGAAACATATTTGGGATGGAAGCAGGACTATTGCTTTGCATAGCTAAATGTGTTTTATTTTCTAAACACTCTTTCTGATTCTTTTAAATCATTTTAAACAAAATGCTGTCAAAGAATTTAGGAAGAGATGCTCTTTGGTACAGTGCTTTTTGGTGGCTTTTTTCTATACCCTGTGACTTTGGATTTTGGCTTTCATAGTTGCAAGTTACAATATGGAAGTTAACATACCCATTGGGATGTATAACCTACAATACCATTGGTTCATAGAGTTCTCAAGAAGTTTAAAATCCTGCAAATTTTTGAATATGCTAACTTACAACAGCTTTTAGCTGAAACCAAGCTGTCTGCATCTTCTATATTTTAAATTTCAGAAATATTCCTCAGGTGAAAGGTATAAAATATATAGAGTTCTCCTGCTCACACATTCGGATTTTACTTCATAATCAAAACTGCTAAGATTAGCTGTTGCTTAAACCTCTGAATAGAGTTTACATTACCAAAAACGCCCTATTGTTATGCTGAGATTGCAACTGGTACCACCTGTGGCTTTGAGAGGCAAGGCCCTATTTACATTTGACCCACTGGAATGTCCTCCCTTTGCAACACAAAAGAAAACTCACCTGGGTATTCTTTGGATAATGGAGTATTCCCCCTTGCTTATAAAGGCCTGGAAGTTAGAGAGAAGTAAGTGTTTAAAGAAGATATGAAGATAACTCAAAACCATCGCTGTTTTCAACCATGAGGTAAGCCTCACTTCATACTTTCTAATCAAAATCATTTTTTTTCAGATAAGAGAAGATCTTGGATACTTTTGTCCCTATTTACATGACCCAAAACAAAGCACTATCTTGTGTTCCATTGCTGGTGAGAACGTGCTTCCTGTTTTGGGCAATGTGGGAACTGGGTTAATCTTTCCAGATGAAATGAGGAGCATCAGAGTGGCCAGTCCTCTACTTTCAATGCTTTCAACTCAGTCAAAGCAGAGCACTGTACCTTATTAGAAAAATCTCGGCTTTAAAACCTTGTTTTTTAACATGTAAGTGTCACCTTGTTTGACCAAGGTGAGAAGCAGATTATCTGCAACCACAGCCACAATGCCTTTCCCTAACAGCCATTTCAGACATATTAGCGCGCAAAACTCCAAACAGAGCACTTTTCTGTGATGACGTATTGGAAGTGTGCTCTTCTGTTTGGGGTATTGTGTGACCAGACTTACTTGGATAGAACATTCATGAAGTTACATGGAGAAAGCTCAATTTCATTAAAACTTTTCTCATGAAAACTAGGAATCAACATAAAAATAATCAAGGTTCTTGGTTTGACAATTGTGAACTATGTTTAGGGTTAGATAGCAATATTATTTCCAAGAGTTATTTTTGGCAGACCGGAGTGATCAAGTGGAAATTTGCTTTATCCTTGTGATTTTTATGTCTGCAGATAAGTCAAATGAAAGCACTTTCTTATATGTTGGGATTTCACTGAGTGCTTTTTGTTTGGTTGGTCTTTAAACTGTGAATACTCATATTCTTTTTCATTGGTTAAGTGATTTGAAACATATTTGGGATGGAAGCAGGACTATTGCTTTGCATAGCTAAATGTGTTTTATTTTCTAAACACTCTTTCTGATTCTTTTAAATCATTTTAAACAAAATGCTGTCAAAGAATTTAGGAAGAGATGCTCCTTGGTACAGTGCTTTTTGGTGGCTTTTTTCTATACCCTGTGACTTTGGATTTTGGCTTTCATAGTTGCAAGTTACAATATGGAAGTTAACATACCCATTGGGATGTATAACCTACAATACCATTGGTTCATAGAGTTCTCAAGAAGTTTAAAATCCTGCAAATTTTTGAATATGCTAACTTACAACAGCTTTTAGCTGAAACCAAGCTGTCTGCATCTTCTATATTTTAAATTTCAGAAATATTCCTCAGATGAAAGGTATAAAATATAGGGAGTTCTCCTGCTCACACATTCGGATTTTACTTCATAATCAAAACTGCTAAGATTAGCTGTTGCTTAAACCTCTGAATAGAGTTTACATTACCAAAAACGCCCTATTGTTATGCTGAGATTGCAACTGGTACCACCTGTGGCTTTGAGAGGCAAGGCCCTATTTACATTTGACCCACTGGAATGTCCTCCCTCTGCAACACAAAAGAAAACTTACCTGGGTATTCATTGGAAAATGGAGTATTCCCCCTTGCTTTAAAGGCCTGGAAGTTAGAGAGAAGTAAGTGTTTAACAAAGACCTGAAGATAACTCAAAACCATCGCTGTTTTCAACCATGAGGTAAGCCTCACTTCATACTTTCTAATCAAAATCATTTTTTTTCAGATAAGAGAAGATCTTGGATATTTTTGTCCCTATTTACATGACCCAAAACAAAGCACTATCTTGTGTTCCATTGCTGGTGAGAAAGTGCTTCCTGTTTTGGGCAATGTGGGAACTGGGTTAAACCTTCCAGATGAAATGAGGAGCATCAGAGTGGCCAGTCCTCTACTTTCAATGCTTTCAACTCAGTCAAAGCAGAGCACTGTACCTTATTAGAAAAATCTCGGCTTTAAAACCTTGTTTTTTAACATGTAAGTGTCACCTTGTTTGACCAAGGTGAGAAGCAGATTATCTGCAACCACAGCCACAATACCTTTCCCTAACAGCCATTTCAGACATATTAGCGCGCAAAACTCCAAACGGAGCACTTTTCTGTGATGACGTATTGGAAGTGTGCTCTTCTGTTTGGGGTATTGTGTGACCAGACTTTCTTGGATAGAACATTCATGAAGTTACTTGGAGAAAGCTCAATTTCATTAAAACGTTTCTCATGAAACCTAGGAATCAACATAAAAATCATCAAGGTTCTTGGTTTGACAATTGTGAACTATGTTTAGGGTTAGATAGCAATATTATTTCCAAGAGTTATTTTTGGTAGACCGGAGTGATCAAGTGGAAATTTGCTTTTATCCTTGTGATTTTTATGTCTGCAGATAAGTCAAATGAAAGCACTTTCTTATATGTTGGGATTTCACTGAGTGCTTTTTGTTTGGTTGGTCTTTAAACTGTGAATACTCATATTCTTTTTCATTGGTTAAGTGATTTGAAACATATTTGGGATGGAAGCAGGACTATTGCTTTGCATAGCTAAATGTGTTTTATTTTCTAAACACTCTTTCTGATTCTTTTAAATCATTTTAAACAAAATGCTGTCAAAGAATTTAGGAAGAGATGCTCCTTGGTACAGTGCTTTTTGGTGGCTTTTTTCTATACCCTGTGACTTTGGATTTTGGCTTTCATAGTTGCAAGTTACAATATGGAAGTTAACATACCCATTGGGATGTATAACCTACAATACCATTGGTTCATAGAGTTCTCAAGAAGTTTAAAATCCTGCAAATTTTTGAATATGCTAACTTACAACAGCTTTTAGCTGAAACCAAGCTGTCTGCATCTTCTATATTTTAAATTTCAGAAATATTCCTCAGGTGAAAGGTATAAAATATATAGAGTTCTCCTGCTCACACATTCGGATTTTACTTCATAATCAAAACTGCTAAGATTAGCTGTTGCTTAAACCTCTGAATAGAGTTTACATTACCAAAAACGCCCTATTGTTATGCTGAGATTGCAACTGGTACCACCTGTGGCTTTGAGAGGCAAGGCCCTATTTACATTTGACCCACTGGAATGTCCTCCCTCTGCAACACAAAAGAAAACTCACCTGGGTATTCTTTGGATAATGGAGTATTCCCCCTTGCTTATAAAGGCCTGGAAGTTAGAGAGAAGTAAGTGTTTAAAGAAGACCTGAAGATAACTCAAAACCATCGCTGTTTTCAACCATGAGGTAAGCCTCACTTCATACTTTCTAATCAAAATCATTTTTTTTCAGATAAGAGAAGATCTTGGATACTTTTGTCCCTATTTACATGACCCAAAACAAAGCACTATCTTGTGTTCCATTGCTGGTGAGAACGTGCTTCCTGTTTTGGGCAATGTGGGAACTGGGTTAAACCTTCCAGATGAAATGAGGAGCATCAGAGTGGCCAGTCCTCTACTTTCAATGCTTTCAACTCAGTCAAAGCAGAGCACTGTACCTTATTAGAAAAATCTCGGCTTTAAAACCTTGTTTTTTAACATGTAAGTGTCACCTTGTTTGACCAAGGTGAGAAGCAGATTATCTGCAACCACAGCCACAATGCCTTTCCCTAACAGCCATTTCAGACATATTAGCGTGCAAAACTCCAAACGGAGCACTTTTCTGTGATGACGTATTGGAAGTGTGCTCTTCTGTTTGGGGTATTGTGTGACCAGACTTACTTGGATAGAACATTCATGAAGTTACTTGGAGAAAGCTCAATTTCATTAAAACGTTTCTCATGAAACCTAGGAATCAACATAGAAATCATCAAGGTTCTTGCTTTGACAAATGTGAACTATGTTTAGGGTTAGATAGCAATATTATTTCCAAGAGTTATTTTTGGTAGACCGGAGTGATCAAGTAGAAATTTGCTTTTATCCTTGTGATTTTTATGTCTGCAGATAAGTCAAAGGAAAGCACTTTCTTATATGTTGGGATTTCACTGAGTGCTTTTTGTTTGGTTGGTCTTTAAACTGTGAATACTCATATTCTTTTTCATTGGTTAAGTGATTTGAAACATATTTGGGATGGAAGCAGGACTATTGTTTTGCATAGCTAAATGTGTTTTATTTTCTAAACACTCTTTCTGATTCTTTTAAATCATTTTAAACAAAATGCTGTCAAAGAATTTAGGAAGAGATGCTCCCTGGTACTGTGCTTTTTGGTGGCTTTTTTCTATACCCTGTGACTTTGGATTTTGGCTTTCATAGTTGCAAGTTACAATATGGAAGTTAACATACCCATTGGGATGTATAACCTACAATACCATTGGTTCATAGAGTTCTCAAGAAGTTTAAAATCCTGCAAATTTTTGAATATGCTAACTTACAACAGCTTTTAGCTGAAACCAAGCTGTCTGCATCTTCTATATTTTAAATTTCAGAAATATTCCTCAGATGAAAGGTATAAAATATAGGGAGTTCTCCTGCTCACACATTCGGATTTTACTTCATAATCAAAACTGCTAAGATTAGCTGTTGCTTAAACCTCTGAATAGAGTTTACATTACCAAAAACGCCCTATTGTTATGCTGAGATTGCAACTGGTACCACCTGTGGCTTTGAGAGGCAAGGCCCTATTTACATTTGACCCACTGGAATGTCCTCCCTCTGCAACACAAAAGAAAACTTACCTGGGTATTCATTGGAAAATGGAGTATTCCCCCTTGCTTTAAAGGCCTGGAAGTTAGAGAGAAGTAAGTGTTTAACGAAGACCTGAAGATAACTCAAAACCATCACTGTTTTCAACCATGAGGTAAGCCTCACTTCATACTTTCTAATCAAAATCATTTTTTTTCAGATAAGAGAAGATCTTGGATACTTTTGTCCCTATTTACATGACCCAAAACAAAGCACTATCTTGTGTTCCATTGCTGGTGAGAAAGTGCTTCCTGTTTTGGGCAATGTGGGAACTGGGTTAAACCTTCCAGATGAAATGAGGAGCATCAGAGTGGCCAGTCCTCTACTTTCAATGCTTTCAACTCAGTCAAAGCAGAGCACTGTACCTTATTAGAAAAATCTCGGCTTTAAAACCTTGTTTTTTAACATGTAAGTGTCACCTTGTTTGACCAAGGTGAGAAGCAGATTATCTGCAACCACAGCCACAATACCTTTCCCTAACAGCCATTTCAGACATATTAGCGCGCAAAACTCCAAACGGAGCACTTTTCTGTGATGACGTATTGGAAGTGTGCTCTTCTGTTTTGGGTATTGTGTGACCAGACTTACTTGGATAGAACATTCATGAAGTTACTTGGAGAAAGCTCAATTTCATTAAAACGTTTCTCATGAAACCTAGGAATCAACATAAAAATCATCAAGGTTCTTGGTTTGACAATTGTGAACTATGTTTAGGGTTAGATAGCAATATTATTTCCAAGAGTTATTTTTGGTAGACCGGAGTGATCAAGTGGAAATTTGCTTTATCCTTGTGATTTTTATGTCTGCAGATAAGTCAAATGAAAGCACTTTCTTATATGTTGGGATTTCACTGAGTGCTTTTTGTTTGGTTGGTCTTTAAACTGTGAATACTCATATTCTTTTTCATTGGTTAAGTGATTTGAAACATATTTGGGATGGAAGCAGGACTATTGCTTTGCATAGCTAAATGTGTTTTGTTTTCTAAACACTCTTTCTGATTCTTTTAAATCATTTTAAACAAAATGCTGTCAAAGAATTTAGGAAGAGATGCTCCTTGGTACAGTGCTTTTTGGTGGCTTTTTTCTATACCCTGTGACTTTGGATTTTGGCTTTCATAGTTGCAAGTTACAATATGGAAGTTAACATACCCATTGTGATGTATAACCTACAATACCATTGGTTCATAGAGTTCTCAAGAAGTTTAAAATCCTGCAAATTTTTGAATATGCTAACTTACAACAGCTTTTAGCTGAAACCAAGCTGTCTGCATCTTCTATATTTTAAATTTCAGAAATATTCCTCAGGTGAAAGGTATAAAATATATAGAGTCCTCCTGCTCACACATTCGGATTTTACTTCATAATCAAAACTGCTAAGATTAGCTGTTGCTTAAACCTCTGAATAGAGTTTACATTACCAAAAACGCCCTATTGTTATGCTGAGTTTGCAACTGGTACCACCTGTGGCTTTGAGAGGCAAGGCCCTATTTACATTTGACCCACTGGAATGTCCTCCCTCTGCAACACAAAAGAAAACTTACCTGGGTATTCATTGGAAAATGGAGTATTCCCCCTTGCTTTAAAGGCCTGGAAGTTAGAGAGAAGTAAGTGTTTAAAGAAGACCTGAAGATAACTCAAAACCATCGCTGTTTTCAACCATGAGGTAAGCCTCACTTCATACTTTCTAATCAAAATCATTTTTTTTCAGATAAGAGAAGATCTTGGATACTTTTGTCCCTATTTACATGACCCAAAACAAAGCACTATCTTGTGTTCCATTGCTGGTGAGAAAGTGCTTCCTGTTTTGGGCAATGTGGGAACTGGGTTAAACCTTCCAGATGAAATGAGGAGCATCAGAGTGGCCAGTCCTCTACTTTCAATGCTTTCAACTCAGTCAAAGCAGAGCACTGTACCTTATTAGAAAAATCTCGGCTTTAAAACCTTGTTTTTTAACATGTAAGTGTCACCTTGTTTGACCAAGGTGAGAAGCAGATTATCTGCAACCACAGCCACAATACCTTTCCCTAACAGCCATTTCAGACATATTAGCGCGCAAAACTCCAAACGGAGCACTTTTCTGTGATGACGTATTGGAAGTGTGCTCTTCTGTTTGGGGTATTGTGTGACCAGACTTACTTGGATAGAACATTCATGAAGTTACTTGGAGAAAGCTCAATTTCATTAAAACTTTTCTCATGAAACCTAGGAATCAACATAAAAATCATCAAGGTTCTTGGTTTGACAATTGTGAACTATGTTTAGGGTTAGATAGCAATATTATTTCCAAGAGTTATTTTTGGTAGACCGGAGTTATCAAGTGGAAATTTGCTTTTATCCTTGTGATTTTTATGTCTGCAGATAAGTCAAATGAAAGCACTTTCTTATATGTTGGGATTTCACTGAGTGCTTTTTGTTTGGTTGGTCTTTAAACTGTGAATACTCATATTCTTTTTCATTGGTTAAGTGATTTGAAACATATTTGGGATGGAAGCAGGACTATTGCTTTGCATAGCTAAATGTGTTTTATTTTCTAAACACTCTTTCTGATTCTTTTAAATCAATTTAAACAAAATGCTGTCAAAGAATTTAGGAAGAGATGCTCCTTGGTACAGTGCTTTTTGGTGGCTTTTTTCTATACCCTGTGACTTTGGATTTTGGCTTTCATAGTTGCAAGTTACAATATGGAAGTTAACATACCCATTGTGATGTATAACCTACAATACCATTGGTTCATAGAGTTCTCAAGAAGTTTAAAATCCTGCAAATTTTTGAATATGCTAACTTACAACAGCTTTTAGCTGAAACCAAGCTGTCTGCATCTTCTATATTTTAAATTTCAGAAATATTCCTCAGGTGAAAGGTATAAAATATATAGAGTCCTCCTGCTCACACATTCGGATTTTACTTCATAATCAAAACTGCTAAGATTAGCTGTTGCTTAAACCTCTGAATAGAGTTTACATTACCAAAAACGCCCTATTGTTATGCTGAGTTTGCAACTGGTACCACCTGTGGCTTTGAGAGGCAAGGCCCTATTTACATTTGACCCACTGGAATGTCCTCCCTCTGCAACACAAAAGAAAACTTACCTGGGTATTCATTGGAAAATGGAGTATTCCCCCTTGCTTTAAAGGCCTGGAAGTTAGAGAGAAGTAAGTGTTTAAAGAAGACCTGAAGATAACTCAAAACCATCGCTGTTTTCAACCATGAGGTAAGCCTCACTTCATACTTTCTAATCAAAATCATTTTTTTTCAGATAAGAGAAGATCTTGGATACTTTTGTCCCTATTTACATGACCCAAAACAAAGCACTATCTTGTGTTCCATTGCTGGTGAGAAAGTGCTTCCTGTTTTGGGCAATGTGGGAACTGGGTTAAACCTTCCAGATGAAATGAGGAGCATCAGAGTGGCCAGTCCTCTACTTTCAATGCTTTCAACTCAGTCAAAGCAGAGCACTGTACCTTTTTAGAAAAATCTCGGCTTTAAAACCTTGTTTTTTAACATGTAAGTGTCACCTTGTTTGACCAAGGTGAGAAGCAGATTATCTGCAACCACAGCCACAATACCTTTCCCTAACAGCCATTTCAGACATATTAGCGCGCAAAACTCCAAACGGAGCACTTTTCTGTGATGACGTATTGGAAGTGTGCTCTTCTGTTTGGGGTATTGTGTGACCAGACTTACTTGGATAGAACATTCATGAAGTTACTTGGAGAAAGCTCAATTTCATTAAAACTTTTCTCATGAAAACTAGGAATCAACATAAAAATCATCAAGGTTCTTGGTTTGACAATTGTGAACTATGTTTAGGGTTAGATAGCAATATTATTTCCAAGAGTTATTTTTGGTAGACCGGAGTTATCAAGTGGAAATTTGTTTTTATCCTTGTGATTTTTATGTCTGCAGATAAGTCAAATGAAAGCACTTTCTTATATGTTGGGATTTCACTGAGTGCTTTTTGTTTGGTTGGTCTTTAAACTGTGAATACTCATATTCTTTTTCATTGGTTAAGTGATTTGAAACATATTTGGGATGGAAGCAGGACTATTGCTTTGCATAGCTAAATGTGTTTTATTTTCTAAACACTCTTTCTGATTCTTTTAAATCAATTTAAACAAAATGCTGTCAAAGAATTTAGGAAGAGATGCTCCTTGGTACAGTGCTTTTTGGTGGCTTTTTTCTATACCCTGTGACTTTGGATTTTGGCTTTCATAGTTGCAAGTTACAATATGGAAGTTAACATACCCATTGGGATGTATAACCTACAATACCATTGGTTCATAGAGTTCTCAAGAAGTTTAAAATCCTGCAAATTTTTGAATATGCTAACTTACAACAGCTTTTAGCTGAAACCAAGCTGTCTGCATCTTCTATATTTTAAATTTCAGAAATATTCCTCAGGTGAAAGTTATAAAATATATAGAGTTCTCCTGCTCACACATTCGGATTTTACTTCATAATCAAAACTGCTAAGATTAGCTGTTGCTTAAACCTCTGAATAGAGTTTACATTACCAAAAACGCCCTATTGTTATGCTGAGATTGCAACTGGTATCACCTGTGGCTTTGAGAGGCAAGGCCCTATTTACATTTGACCCACTGGAATGTCCTCCCTCTGCAACACAAAAGAAAACTCACCTGGGTATTCTTTGGATAATGGAGTATTCCCCCTTGCTTATAAAGGCCTGGAAGTTAGAGAGAAGTAAGTGTTTAAAGAAGACCTGAAGATAACTCAAAACCATCGCTGTTTTCAACCATGAGGTAAGCCTCACTTCATACTTTCTAATCAAAATCATTTTTTTTCAGATAAGAGAAGATCTTGCATACTTTTGTCCCTATTTACATGACCCAAAACAAAGCACTATCTTGTGTTCCATTGCTGGTGAGAAAGTGCTTCCTGTTTTGGGCAATGTGGGAACTGGGTTAAACCTTCCAGATGAAATGAGGAGCATCAGAGTGGCCAGTCCTCTACATTCAATGCTTTCAACTCAGTCAAAGCAGAGCACTGTACCTTATTAGAAAAATCTCGGCTTTAAAACCTTGTTTTTTAACATGTAAGTGTCACCTTGTTTGACCAAGGTGAGAAGCAGATTATCTGCAACCACAGCCACAATGCCTTTCCCTAACAGCCATTTCAGACATATTAGCGCGCAAAACTCCAAACGGAGCACTTTTCTGTGATGACGTATTGGAAGTGTGCTCTTCTGTTTGGGGTATTGTGTGACCAGACTTACTTGGATAGAACATTCATGAAGTTACTTGGAGAAAGCTCAATTTCATTAAAACGTTTCTCATGAAACCTAGGAATCAACATAAAAATCATCAAGGTTCTTGGTTTGACAATTGTGAACTATGTTTAGGGTTAGATAGCAATATTATTTCCAAGAGTTATTTTTGGTAGACCGGAGTGATCAAGTGGAAATTTGCTTTTATCCTTGTGATTTTTATGTCTGCAGATAAGTCAAATGAAAGCACTTTCTTATATGTTGGGATTTCACTGAGTGCTTTTTGTTTGGTTGGTCTTTAAACTGTGAATACTCATATTCTTTTTCATTGGTTAAGTGATTTGAAACATATTTGGGATGGAAGCAGGACTATTGCTTTGCATAGCTAAATGTGTTTTATTTTCTAAACACTCTTTCTGATTCTTTTAAATCATTTTAAACAAAATGCTGTCAAAGAATTTAGGAAGAGATGCTCTTTGGTACAGTGCTTTTTGGTGGCTTTTTTCTATACCCTGTGACTTTGGATTTTGGCTTTCATAGTTGCAAGTTACAATATGGAAGTTAACATACCCATTGGGATGTATAACCTACAATACCATTGGTTCATAGAGTTCTCAAGAAGTTTAAAATCCTGCAAATTTTTGAATATGCTAACTTACAACAGCTTTTAGCTGAAACCAAGCTGTCTGCATCTTCTATATTTTAAATTTCAGAAATATTCCTCAGGTGAAAGGTATAAAATATATAGAGTTCTCCTGCTCACACATTCGGATTTTACTTCATAATCAAAACTGCTAAGATTAGCTGTTGCTTAAACCTCTGAATAGAGTTTACATTACCAAAAACGCCCTATTGTTATGCTGAGATTGCAACTGGTACCACCTGTGGCTTTGAGAGGCAAGGCCCTATTTACATTTGACCCACTGGAATGTCCTCCCTTTGCAACACAAAAGAAAACTCACCTGGGTATTCTTTGGATAATGGAGTATTCCCCCTTGCTTATAAAGGCCTGGAAGTTAGAGAGAAGTAAGTGTTTAAAGAAGATATGAAGATAACTCAAAACCATCGCTGTTTTCAACCATGAGGTAAGCCTCACTTCATACTTTCTAATCAAAATCATTTTTTTTCAGATAAGAGAAGATCTTGGATACTTTTGTCCCTATTTACATGACCCAAAACAAAGCACTATCTTGTGTTCCATTGCTGGTGAGAACGTGCTTCCTGTTTTGGGCAATGTGGGAACTGGGTTAATCTTTCCAGATGAAATGAGGAGCATCAGAGTGGCCAGTCCTCTACTTTCAATGCTTTCAACTCAGTCAAAGCAGAGCACTGTACCTTATTAGAAAAATCTCGGCTTTAAAACCTTGTTTTTTAACATGTAAGTGTCACCTTGTTTGACCAAGGTGAGAAGCAGATTATCTGCAACCACAGCCACAATGCCTTTCCCTAACAGCCATTTCAGACATATTAGCGCGCAAAACTCCAAACAGAGCACTTTTCTGTGATGACGTATTGGAAGTGTGCTCTTCTGTTTGGGGTATTGTGTGACCAGACTTACTTGGATAGAACATTCATGAAGTTACATGGAGAAAGCTCAATTTCATTAAAACTTTTCTCATGAAAACTAGGAATCAACATAAAAATAATCAAGGTTCTTGGTTTGACAATTGTGAACTATGTTTAGGGTTAGATAGCAATATTATTTCCAAGAGTTATTTTTGGCAGACCGGAGTGATCAAGTGGAAATTTGCTTTATCCTTGTGATTTTTATGTCTGCAGATAAGTCAAATGAAAGCACTTTCTTATATGTTGGGATTTCACTGAGTGCTTTTTGTTTGGTTGGTCTTTAAACTGTGAATACTCATATTCTTTTTCATTGGTTAAGTGATTTGAAACATATTTGGGATGGAAGCAGGACTATTGCTTTGCATAGCTAAATGTGTTTTA